>NC_136925.1:54010296-54483168 GCF_949752795.1 Hyperoodon ampullatus | reverse complement strand
GCATCTTCTATGGAAGTACCCCAGTCAAAATTGCTATTAGTATTCAAAACATATCATTTAGTTCATGCAACTTAGCAACCCCTCAATATTTCTAATCATCAGTATTTATATTTGGAAAAAAATAAACTTAAATTTCCAAGTCTTAAAGTAGATCAGTTAACATTATTAAGATTCCAATACCTCAGACTCTTAATTATTATAGTTATTGAAGTACATTGGTTTAATCTGGCATTAATCATTCTTTTAACCTTGAGATTTATTATCCAATGTCCTGGTCTCTTTCGTGAGTCCCACGAATTGATTTTTGTTGATGTGCTAACAGAGATCATCCAGGTATCTAAATTCTTGCACATTCTTATTCATAATGTTACCTTGTGGTTTTAAGCACTGTGTTAGGCCTAATTTCTTAAATGAGTGCTCTTTTGTTGTTGTTGTTGTTGTTGTTGTTAAGACACCACACTATTTTCTTAAGTCTATGGGACAACAATATCTAAATTTTACAGTCATCTAAAATTTGGCTCCTTCTTAATAAATCCAGTACACAAAAATTTAGATTTATTTTTTAAAAAGACAAATTAGGAAGTAATTAGGGATGTCACAAAAGAGGTATTTATTTTATAATAGAATTTCCTAAAAAATCTTTCAAATAGCTATGTTATTTAATTTACAGTAAACTGCTTTAATACTTTCCCAAAATCAATTTATTGCACAAAATAAGATGATTTTCTTTTATTTTGATATACCATTGTTTCTAAGCTTAAATATCACTAATAATAAATAGTTTTAGTCACAAAATAGGTCAAAAACTACAAGAAATCCTAATTGCTAAATAATATGACCATTGGGGATGAAAGAATCCCAGGATTGTCCAAAGTATAGGAATAAAAAAAAGGTACTAATTCCAGCTGAGTTTCTTTCTAATTTTAGCATATTTATTCCACCAAATCTGTTTAATTAACACATCGCTTGGCAGTTTGTTATCTTGTATGAACATTTGTTAATTTTTACTGGATTCCATATGCAAAATTCCAAGTGATAGATTAACTGTGTTAATTGTATGAAAATGTATCTATTAAATCTAGCTTTTTGTCTACTTTCTCCACTCCTCACTTTTCTTTAGAAATATATTGGAAAAAAAGAATTTTTACAGACTATTTTTGAAACAGAACTGTGTGTGACTTTGAGAAAGGCCCTGGTCCTGCAATATCTGTCTTTTTGTCCACTCCATTATGCTTTGAGTAGATAAGAAACAGTAAGTTAGGGGCTACATATGAGCATGGACCCAGATTCCCCTAAAAAATGACAGAAAGAGACAATTCTCGTATGGTTTAAATTCAACTAATACTGAAAACAAGGTTGCCTTATTGTTCTCTTCTTCATACCACACACTCCATTGCCTTCTCCTTGGCTTATTGGGTAGCTTATTCAGGGCCACATACTGAAGCCTGTAGGGCACCCATAAAAATGGTCTATGTGTAGTTCTAAAAATTCTTTCCAGTCTTTCATCATATCTTTCTCCTCCCTCTTTCTCTCTAAAGCCTTCCAGAGATCCAGAGCAGGCATCCCTATCGACCCAGTGTCACAGCCAGCTCTGGCCACGTGCAAATGAAAAATCTGCTAATTTAAAAGATAACCCTCCATTCTGGATTTTCACGCTGGCACCTCTCTTTTCCTGTTTTTCCAGATAAACCGGGAAAGATATATACAATATTACCAAGCTAACCCATTATGGAAGTTGCAAAGTTTTATTTCCTGAGAAGAACCAAGGTTTAATTAGCTAAAAAGGAAGTGAACAGATGAATGATAAGTAAAAGTTGGTCTCTGTCTCTCGAGGGAGATTATCCTCAGTACTTCTGAACTCTATTATCCAAACAATGAAGGAATGGCGTGACTTGGAGCCTCCAATAATCTCATACTCATTATTGCTCATGTAAAGCTGTGAAGAGGCTGTCAGCTATTGCAGTGGCTTTGGACAGAGGAGAGGCAAACCTCAAAAGGTTTGTGATTTGGAAGAAGTTCAGATATGCTTCCAGAACTTGGCTGCTTGTCCAAAGCCTATCCGAACTATCTGAACCTTTCAAGTCTTCAGAATTGGCCTGGACAGTTCTGGCTCTTTCTTACTGGACCTGGCTCGGAACTACATAAGGATGGCCTTTTATAAAGATTTTTGGCACCTCTGGTTCTGATGCTGCTTACAAGCTACAAACTAAAAATTAACAAATCAAAAAGGCATTTTAATTATTTTAAAACCTTAGTAAGAGTTTGGAGTTTTGTAAAAACAATTTTTTTAATATTAACACTCTTTACAGATCCTTTTATAATTATTTAACCATATGAACTAAGGTGACCAATTGTTTCAGTTTGTCAAGAACTGAGAGTTTTCCTTAGATGTGGGATTTTTCAATTCCAAAATGGGGGTTGTATCAGGTAACTAAGACAAGTTAGTCACCTTAATATGAACATTTCAACAGCAGACCAAATTGTGGCTAAAGTCCAAAGTAGAATGTAATGAATAACATATCTAGTAATGTCTTTTAAATTATACATTTATCTGTGTTAATTATTATATAATTAGAGTTTTAACCTTAGCCAAAGTCTTTAAAAGATAATTTTTTTCCTACTGGTTCTGTGGTATGAGATACTACCCTGTCTGGTTAACTAGTAGATGTAATAAAGGCATAATCGTACATAGAAACAAGTAATGTTATTAGGAGAAAAAAAGTATAATTAAGAAATTTTGGATTTTTACTCCATGTCATGACCATGAACTAAAATTCCATCTTAATAAAATCAAAAAACAAAAGAGAAATTATATTTAAATAAAACTCCATGGAGTGCTTTAAGATAGTTTCAGGGGCTAAGATACAGTGTAGCAAAGAATAATGATCCTGAGAATTATAAACTAGATCACTATCACTGAACTTTTACTTTGCTCCAGAGTGGTATCAGTTTAATATTTTCTTAGAACACACATGTTTTTAGAATCCATGCTCCATTATTTTATTTCTTGGTCCTTATAGAACAGAACTATGGAATTTCCTTTAAATGGTCTTCAGTGAAAGCCCTTTCTTCTTTCCCATCTCTTTCCAGCTCATTTCTTCCAAAGATACTTCAACTTTCTTTCCCCAACCATAAGGGCACTGGGACTACACTGATCATGTAATTTATTATCCTAACCAACAACTTTTGAAAGTGAAGAGGGTGCTATTAGGGACTTCCCTGGTGGCACAGTGGTTAAAAATCCGCCTGCTAATGCAGAGGACATGGGTTTGAGCCCTGGTCCAGGAAGATCCCACATGCCGCAGAGCAGCTAAGCTCATGCACCACAACTACTAAGCCTCAGCCTGCGCTCTAGAGCCTGCGAGCCACATCTACTGAGCCCACGTGCTGCAACTACTGAAGCCCGTGAGTCTAGAGCCTGTGATCCACGACAAGAGAAGACACCGCAATGAGAAGCCTGTGCACCACAACGAAGAGTAGCCCCTGCTTGCCGCAACTAGAGAAAGCCTGCACACAGCAACCAAGACACAACACAGCCAAAAATAAAAATAATAAAATTAATTTTAAAAAGAGGGTGCTATTAATAATTAAACTAGGATAACAGGCATAAATCTGAGACTATCCAAAGCATACACTGTGAGTTGTCACACCCTAAATCTACAAAGTGTATAGATGACTGTTGTAGAATTTGATTCTAAGTCCCTCATACATATCTTTATTTAATTACTAGTGCTCTCTTCTATCCCCTCACCCTCCACTCCCCACAAACATAAATTCTTTTTCCTTCCCTATGTATCTCTAAATTTCTCTTGATAACATAGATTCTTCAATCAGCCAGTGTTCTTAGGAATCTCTGGAAGTGGGTCTGTTCTGCTCCTGTCATAATAATTGGGCTCTGCTCACTTGCCCTGCCTAACTCTCTCTCTCCTTCCCTGCTTTCTTGCTTTCTATGCGTTTTATTTTTAAAGTCTAGAATTTGGGTATGGTCATGGTATAGGGGAGGAAGTATTTTTCCATAATAATAACATTTTCCCTTTAATGACCTTTGGATTTTCTGGTCTTTAAATACTTCAATTTTTAAAATATCTTGTAAGTAACTATTTTTTTTCCTTTTACACTCAGTCTCTTCTGTGAAGTTAGAATGAACTCTCCAGTGTTGAAACAGTCTTCCTTTCACCTCTTAGTGTGAGAATTATAGTCCTTGAGACTGTGAGTCCCAAAGTAGACTTGGCCCTGTTCTCCCAGGAGGCCTTGTAACTCATATGATGTAACCACCACTTGTGGTAGGCTGCTCAGTTTTCCCTGTTCCTTTGTACATAAAGTAGACCTCTTCCAAGAGCTCCATGATTTAGCAAGAAAAAAAAAAAAAAACAGCCTCAATATCAATCCATAGTAAAAGGAAAAGCGAAAATCATCAACATAGTCACTGCAAAATTTTTTTCAGTTAATATATAAGTAGTTGAACAGGAATTTCTTCTTAATTTCTATATAATGACTCAGTTTCATGATGACACTTGAGATGTATCATGATTAGTTTTTTTATTAGTGTCTAATATATTATTAAAAATCAATCTGTCTCTTCCTCTCTCGTGTACACATTATACCTAAACACATAATGGAAAAAACAGTACAAGTATATATAAGATAGATAACTAACAAGGACCTACTGTACAGCACAGGGAATTCTACTCAATATTCTGTGATAACCTGTATGAGAAAAGAATCTGCAAAGGATGACTATACGTATATGTACAACTGAATCACTTTGCTGTACACCTGAAACTAACACAACATTGTAAATCAACTATACTCCAATAAAATTTTAAAACAATTTATATAAAATTTCAAACCTAAAAAAAAAAAGGAAAAAAATTAACCAAAACATTACAATAAGCCAGATTTCAAAGCTCTTGTCCCAATTCTCTCTTTAAAATACCCATATATTTGATTTTGTTTACCTGGCCTCATCTGTGGATGTGACAATGGGGCTGTCTTCTGGGTTTTTATCTTCTGCTTCCCAGCCTCCTAAATGTTGTTTCCCTTGTTTCTCACATTCTTTGTCTTTGTGTACCCTTTCATAGTCTTTTGAATGGGTTTTCTGGTGCATTTCAATCCACCATCTTTAACCCAGAGTTTTCATTTAATTTCTCTGGATCTCAGTTTTTTCATCTTTAAATTGAGAAAGTTGGATCAATTTTCTCTGAGATCACTTCCAAATATTCTGAGGCTATGAACTCCAAATAATATGTTGCACAATTATTTTTATAGCAATTAAATTAACCTCAAAATTAATATTGCATTTGCTGGACCCTACATCACACTGCCTATGGAATAAAGTTTTAGTCTATCATTTAAAGCCTCGTATAACCTGATTCAATCTTTCCTTAAAAATAGCAAAGTCTCAAAAAAAAAAAAAGAAAAAGGAAACATTACTTTCCATTTGTTTGTGATGTCGACCTCTGTAAGCCAACATAGCTTCTCAAACAGTTGCCGAATGTGATAGCACCGCTGTATCCCTAGAGCTTTGCTCAGTTCCTGGTCTTTACATTTGTGTTGAATGTGATAATGAATGAGATAGGTCATTGTTCAGGGTCATGGGTTTCACCAGATAGATGATATGATCTTAAAACGGATATTTCAGTTAGCTGAAAGAATTAGTGCACCTCCCAAAGTAATGATCTATTTACCAGTCCACAGAGTGGAAGGACCTGAAAAAGTATTTCTTGGATTAAAACCCTATATTTTGGGGGCTTCCCAGGGCTTCCCTGTTGGTGCAGTGGTTGAGAGTCCACCTGCTGATACAGGGGACATGGGTTCGTGCCTCGGTCCGGGAGGATCCCACATGCCCCGGAGCGGCTGGGCCCGTGAGGCATGGCCTCTGGGCCTGCGCGTCCAGAGCCTGTGCTCTGCAGCGGGAGAGGCCACAACAGTGAGAGGCCCGTGTACAGCAAAAAAACCCACAAAAAACCTATATTTTCAATTTTTGTCTCTTCAGCCTGGGAGATAGTAGTAGGGAAGAAAGAGGAAAATATATTTGATTTAGTCATAAATATCCACTGTTCCCTACATTTTTTTAAAGCTTTTTATTTTATATTGGAGTATAGTTGGTTAAAAATGTTGTGATAGTTTCAGGTGTACGGCAAAGAGATTCAGTTATACATATACATGTATCTATTCTTTTTCAAATTCTTTTCCCTTTTAGGTTGTCACTGTTCCCTACATTTTTAATAGCCACACTCTGTTTTGTATTCACAAAGAGGACAGGAGAAGTGAGCAGGGATGAAAAATATATGCAATCTTCTTGACCCTGTCCCAGATTACTCTCTCTCTGCACTCCTGTGGGATCTGAAAAGAGTCAAGGTTCAGAAAAAAAAGGAACCAGATTTGCTATCAGATGGGACATGGTCTGCACCTTACTCCTCAGCTCAGTGTCTGCCACTTTGAACAGGGCTTGGCCATGTTCAAATGTTGCATTTTGTGTGGTCTATCCACACAAAATGGTATCCCTCCTTCTAGGTGCCATTTGACCTGAGGGAGAGATGATCAGGACCAAAGTGTGTGATGACTGGCACATTATCCATGGCCTGGGCTTAGGTCCAATGGCCGTTGTCAAGCAAATTCAACTAAACTTTTTGTTGTTTTAGAGCCAGTCTTTGCTTAGCTCTGTTACACAGACCTTAAACACTCTCAACTGTGGAGAAAGGCTGCCTTTCTGGCACTGGATAAAATGGCCTGGCGTATCAAGTGAGCTCTCTAACCCTTAATTGATAATGGCAACAAGTCATGCCAATCATTCAGGAACTCCTCATCCCCATCTCAAGTAACCTTGTGGATGAGGGCTGGCACGTCCCCTTGCCTTTCAAACATTTCAGATACTGTTTCTTGCTTTTTGGCGAAAACTCTCACTGATGCTGGAAGAAGACCAAGATATATCATGTTGTTGCTTTTTTCAATCCTGACTTTGCTTTCCTTTAGACAAAACGCTTCTTGATTTACTAAACGTGGGGGGAAAAATCTCCCTCTTCTTTTCATTTTCCCTTCTCATTGGGAGCTCAAGGTGATGTCAGGAATGCTATTAAGTGGCACCTTTTGAGATGGCATACTAGACACATGGTAGTGAGATCCATTTCACTGCACCTTAGTTAATGGGCTTTTTATGGTACACTTGTGCACATAGAGTTTATGGCTCTATTCCTAAATTACCATTTGGAGGAGGGGAAATGTCTCTCAGCACAGCATGATATTCTATTGTGTTCAGACAGGGATACTATTTAGAAAATTTAGCACACCATTCATTTGATACCTCGCATTAAGGTATCAAAATGGAACCATCATACATTAATTTACAATTTCTCACTGAGTAAAAATTTTTCAAGGGAGCATTAGCCTAACAGGCAGCCCTCCCAAGTGGTTTCTTGTCACCCATACAAAGCTGCTGTCACCCACTAACTCACACTGGAAACCTTAGAACCAAATGACACAGCCACAGTACCCTCCCTGATGACCCCAAATAGGCAACTGTTTACCTTAGATGGTTTCATTTGCTTTTCTTGGGCCATCTGAGACTCTATCAATTCTAAGGCCAGATCAAGTTGTAGTTCTTTCCCCTCATATGATCCCATTAATCGAGGAAACTAAAGATTCCCCTTATTTCCTTGTGCCCTCTTTCTCCCAGAAAAATATTTTATTGCTGGAACAGGAGAAGAAAATGGTGAAGTCTCCACACTCATCTTTGTCATCTCAGAAGTGGTCATATGCTTCCCAAGGCAGAGCATTAGGGCATGTTCTCTGATACCTGATGGCTGAATTTAATTTCTGTTTCCCTTTATTTTCCTTAATCACTACAGAGGATGCTATCGTTTTATATTCAATGTTTATCAAAACGTTAAGTTTGGCAGTATTATTATTTTAGGAATAAAGAGATATGACAAATAGGCCTCTCCTAAAAGCACAGGGTAAGAACTAAGGGGTTTTTAAGTGATGAGATGTTAAGTTGCAAGATTACCAGAGAAAATAAAAGAAATGGAAAATCTCCAGAACTGAGAGAAAAAGAAGGAGAAGAGAATGAGACTAAGGACTGATGATCTGCTAGTTGTATTTCAAAATGACAGAAGCGATTTACATAGAAACTCTTGGTACCCAATAAGAAACTCAAGTGTGCAATGGATAGGCTGACTGCCTAATGTTTGGACTCCAGAGGCCTTTTTAATCATTAATATTAATAATTAAATGGCAATTCAAAAAGACTGCACATATTTCTAATCGCTTTTCTAATATGTTGAAGTTTAGATAAGTAGAACAAAATTACAGATGAAAAACAATCTTGTATAAGTCTGTCCATTCAATTCCACTAGACAAGTAATTATAAATCAGAAAAAAGGGGGTGGGTCTGAATAAAGGTGGAAATTTCTAAAAACTTTATCTTAGAGTCCTTGAATTTTAGAAGGAAATGGTACAGTCATAAATACCATTGAGAGGTGGGTTGACCAGCTGTTCTCCATCTCCACTGAGGGAGTAGAAGAAAAAAATATGTTAATTCTATAAGGACATGATTTAAATTAAATAGATGGGAGATTTATCTTGTAGCAAGGGCTGTGGAGAACTAGAATAAGATCATTAGGCAACCTTAAATGCCCCTCTGGTGATCTCTGAAATTGAGCTTTACCTTGCTTGGTTTGCATTTGTCTGGGAGTGTTAAGGTATGACGACGGATAACCTCTGTAACTTCTTGGGCTTATTCAGTGAGAGGACTTAAAATTCTGTTTTATAAACCAGGGCCCAAGTCAGTGGGCATATTGATTTTCTCTCTTTTGTATTATATGGTAGATGGCCTAGTCTGGAGGGTTAATTCTCTTCATCCTTTTGGGTTGGGTTACTGGCCTTAAATGATCCACTTGGACCGATTCTGAAGCAGAATTTTTCAAATGGTGTTCAGGGAAATTTCTGTAGTTCAGGGTCAATTTTTACTGAAACTTTTCTCCTTTCAGCTTAACTGCTACCTACCTATCCTCATCTCTCCTGGTTCTGTGTCTGTTGAGATCAGCGGACAAACAGTAACTCTGAAATTTTTATCAGGGGTTTCCAGTTTTATATTATTAAACTAGAATTTTTAAAAACTGTGAAAATGACTACCATCAAGACAATGATACTGACTTTTTCATTAAGGTAAAGCCTGAATATTCTGTCTACAACATGTGCAAATTATAATAACATTTATAACAACTTTAATGTAAAGTTCCTGGTTTACCAATTGCCCTAGGCAAAATTCATTCTTCTTTTAAAGAAGAATAAAAACCATCCTTCTGGTTTCTGCAAATGCTAGTAAGCCTCATTTATTGCTCCCTCATCAGATTTTCTCACATTCCCCACTAACTTCTCTCACTGTCCTAACCTCAGATTTTCTAATTGTTTCTTTTTGTCTAGAGAAGTAGAAAATATGACTTAAAAACAAATCAACAATCAGTACAATTGATCTGTCTGTAAAGAATATCCTGCTTATAACAGAAACATCTAAAAAGAAAGTCATCATTTAAAATATCAAATACAAATTAACATAACTTTAATATACCTGCACTGTGTATCAGTGCTTCCTACTATAACAACCATTCATGTCACCTGAGGAGCTTACTAAAAACACAGATTTCAGGGCACCACCAGCGGGAGGTCTTCATTCCAGAGATTTAGGAAGGAATCTGTGATCCTCCAAGTTTGGAAATCACAACCCTTGGTTAGTTCAGCACATGTTGTAGATTTAAGATCCTAAATCAGTAGTTAGCAACAACACAGAGAAAATACAATTAAGACAAGAAGCTTAAAAAAACATTTTCTTAATTTTTTGTTTTCTTCCAGTATACTCTCCTCTTGACATTCCTTCTACTTTTGGCTGAATAAATTAAATGCCTATGAAGTGGGAGAGATTTTTCTTTTGCAATGGATTAGCCAGCAGACCAATCAACAATCAATTGACCTGTTTTCCTTCTCTTCCTGTTTGCATTCCAGGCATGTTCAAGTGATTAAGTACCATTTGAACTCTGGCTGGGAAGTAAGGTGATGACAGGACATGAAGAGAAATAAGTCACCTCAACACAGAGCCTGGTATAGCACATAGAATTGCAGATGTTTACTTGTGTGTTTGAGTTAAAGAAAGCATTAAGTTTCTGATTCCTTCAAGTCTAAATGCAGACTAAACAGCCTTTGGTCATAATGTTAATTCATATAGTACAAAAGTTCATATTTTGGATTTTCTGTTAAAGAATCTCCAGTTTTCTGTATTTCAGGAGATTCTACAGTTGCACTGATTGTTAATTATGGGCACTTATATATGAGGTACAATGGCCCCTAGCAATGGAAAGATATAAGAAGGAAGAGAGACCTGAGGTTTGACAAGAGGTATTACCTAATAGGTAAACAAGGTCAGAGAACTATCCCAGCTACCGAGACTGGCCATGGAGGTAGTCAGATAACATTTAGCAATGGGACTTGGGCCAAGATCTCTTTTTTCATAGGTGGCAAGGCCGTAGTCACTGGTATAGGGTTCAGGAGTGCGTTTCTAATTTCAAGGCTAGCAGGAAGGAGTGACAGGAAGAGGGGCTGGCAATACTCTTGCTGGGTCACTGCCATCATAGGGCACTGGATTCTGGGTATGGTTGGCAGACAGAGAGCCCAGTAAACAACACAACGACCCCTGAAAACCAAACTTAAGCAGAATAGAGGAAATGTGGATCAAGAGATGTGTTTTATTTCAGCATGTATTTGAGAATGAAGGGTAGGATAACCTCTTGGTGGAAAAATCAGTGAGCCAGACTGGGAAAGACAGAGGCTGTGGAGTCAGTCAAATGCTGACAAGATGCCAAGTGTATGTGGACAGTCTATAGAACCTTATGCCAATGGTATCCCTATTCCTGTTGGGAACAGAAGTATTTTTAAATGTCAGAAAAGAATGTGAAATTCAGTTTGAAATTTTAAGAGGGAGGGAAAGAACTCAAAGCAGACTGAACCAATATTAAAATATATATATATATATATATATATGATTCACCCTTTAGGGCTAATGTGGCAAATTACATTTCCACTGATGAATTCATATATTGTCCTAATAATCTCTTCTTAACCATGACTATATACATCCCTACACAAAATAGTTTGCCCATTATGTAGGGTAAAGCCCAGACTCCTCAGTTAGCATTAAGATATGTCTAGGTGATGATTCCAACCTCTTTTCTTATTTCATTCTTCCATAGACCCTATGTTCTGGCTCCCCAACTCCATTCTCCATTTCCTGAACAAATTTCACAACTTCACAAATTTGCTGCATTCAACTATTCTGTTAACCAAAAATATACAACTCAAATAGCAACAGCCTTCCATGGCCACCAATCAATGAAGACTGCTTTTTCTTCTGTGTACTTTGATTTGTTCACTTAATTCCTCCTTACAGTTAATTTGTAGCTCTCTTTTTCTTAGTTCATTTGAGGCTTTGACCAAGCCAACCAGAAACTGAGCTCTTCTTATGAAGAGATTACTTTTTAGTCATTGTTATAATTTGCAGTGTCTAGTACAGAGTTTTGCACATGGCAAGGACTCACATTTTAAGTTAAATAACCATCTGTCTGGTATGAATGTAAAATGTATATTCTAATTTTATTTAGTGTTTAAGGAAAGGCACAGGTCTCTTATTTGGTAATGAAGAAAAATACTTTATTTTCTAATGAATTACCTCCTTCTTCCTTAATGAAATACCTCCTTTTGATTAATCCTCAATCTGTGTTTTCATTGTAACACATTAATTATAATTTTTTTAAAAACTATGTTTAAATAATACTGCATTTACTCAAAGAAAAAATCCCCCATTCCAAATGTAGCAGTCCATTCTAATTTTTGAATGCATGGCAGGAAAACTGTGTAGATTCCAAATTAAGCTACTGAGAGTCAAAGATTAGAGTAACCCATTGCCTCTTTTTCCATGAAAGTTTCACTTTTCCCCCTTTATTTCTTGTCTAACCTAGGTTAGAAAGGGAACATTTCTCTATTCCATGCTTAAAATCCACTTTAGATTTTTTGGCTTCCTTATCTTTGATTTCTTTAGTTAAAGCAGTCTGGAAGCAGCAAGGTCAACTCTTAGGAGATGGAAAAGAGCATTTTCAGTTTAACCATATCTCTGTCTCTAGTCAACTGAGGCTCCAAATTAACGAGCTCTGAAGAGATCCAAGTCTAGTCCCTGCTGGACTGTGCTGTGGGACCTGGAGAGGGCAAGGACACCAATTGAATAATAGAGTGTCTTGGTGCCAGTGGAACTTATTCACCCCAGGGATAAAAGGGCACCATTAAAAGCAAATAGCATCTAATTAGAATCTTCTCTTCATTCGGGTTTCTTCTGAAGATGAATTTTCTTTCATTTTATAATAGATTATAGATCCATCATCTGAATTCAAATTGCAATTGCTTTGTGAGACTGAGATGAGATAGATCACTCGGGTTCCCTATTCACTGAGGTCTGCACAAAAGAGTGATTAGAGAGGATACAAGCAGAGCACTTTGAAAATGGTCACAAAATTGTTTTATTTATGTTTGTAAAATATATTCTCTCCAGAGAATTCTGCTCAACTTGGAGACAACAGCTCTTTCAGGGAGGTCTTTTTTATTCATATGTTCCAGCTGGGTTGAGCAAAATCTTGAGAAGACAAAATTATACTTCTCAGGTTGATAGACTTTGCCAGAATGGCTCAGGGAGAGAAAGGTAAGAAAAGGTATTCTGCTTATTTGTTTATCCCAGAGTCAAAACTAGGAGAAAGTAAACAATTGCTTGAAAATTTTAAGTACTAAATCTACCAGCTATAAGAAGATGTATATGTCACTAAAGACATA
Organism: Hyperoodon ampullatus; assembly: GCF_949752795.1. Classification (NCBI taxonomy): domain Eukaryota; kingdom Metazoa; phylum Chordata; class Mammalia; order Artiodactyla; family Ziphiidae; genus Hyperoodon; species Hyperoodon ampullatus. The sequence continues at coordinate 54,470,304 of NC_136925.1, read as the reverse complement.
ATTCACAGCCAAGACAATCTGAATATCTCCCTGGAAGATGTTAATATGCAGTGCAGTTCTTTCAAAGTAGCTATTTGAAAGATATTTAGTGATTTAGAGATTGATTTTAAGTGTTTACAGTGTGTGAGGCAAATTACATATATATATGTACATATATGTATATATGTGTGTGTGTGTGTGTGTGTGTGTGTGTGTGTGTGTGTATATATATATATATATATATATTTTTTTTTTTTTTGGCTGCACCACACAGTTTATGGGATCTTAGTTCCCTGACCAGGGATTGAACCCAGCCACATCAGTGAAAGTGCAAAGTCCTAACCACTGGACCTCCAGGGCACTCCCAAGGCAATTTACCTATATTTTAAAATTTAATCTGAATGGTAATCCTGGGAGTTAGGTATCAATAGCTCCATTTTAAGGAGGAATGGAGTAGGCTTTAAAGAAGGGAAGCAACTTCAGCAGGGTCTCACTGGACACTGGGTTCACACACAGGTTGCCCTTTCTCCAAAGCCTGTGTTCCTTACACTACATCACACTGCCTTTCTAGGAAAAATAGTCTTCAGAATTATTGACTTATTTCATACTGCTTTCTTTATGAGAATGCAAAATTACATCAGAGCAAATCTTCTCAGACCCAACCATTATGTGGAAAAGAATTCAATACAAACAGTAATTCTGTGAATGGAGAACTATAAGTAAATCTCCCATTAATATTTCCTAGTAGGCAATTTTTAAAACTTTGTAATTTCACTTAAAAAATATAATCTTGATGTTCCTTTTGAACCAATCCCTTGGCATCCTGTTTGATTAAAAAGCAAATGAAAAGGTAAATCCAATTAAGTACTTCTTTCTTAAAGTTCTTTCTTCATTTGACTCCTAGACAACACACTTCCTTTCTCACTGGTCATTCCTTCTTACTCTCACTAGCTCCTTGTCTCCCTGGTATTTTAACAAACAGGCTTAATCCTCTAACCTCTGTATTTATCCTCACTCCCTTTGCCAATAAATTCATCCTTAGTGAAAGATCAGTCTGAATAGTCCCAAATCATCATTTCCATTCACTAGCTTTCCCCTTAATCTTGATACTTATAACCCAACTGCCTTCGCAAGATGTCTGTTTATGTATAAGCATCTCAAATACAAGATGTCAAAAGACCAATTTCTCATTCTGCCTCACCAAAATGTTTCTCTATTAGTTTTTCTAATAAAAGACAATGCCATCCTTCTAGTTTTTCAGCATCCTTGATTGCTATCTTTCCCTAACACTTTACATCCAATCTTTGAATAAATAGACATTACTGTCAAAATATGCCCAGAGTTGGATGATCTCTCCTGATCTAAGCAATCAATTACAGGAAAGATCTTTTTTTTCAGTAGCCTTCTAGCTGGTCTCCCTGCTTCTTCTACTCTTGCTCTTTCCAGTTTATTCTCACAAAGCAGTCAAAATAGATCTCTAGAAATACAAAACTTTATTTTTTTATGTTTTCCTCTGCTCTAACCCCTTCAACGGTTCTGCATGTCACTCATACAATGCCCTTAAAATGGCCCACAAGGCTTTGTATGTCCTGACTCCCTCTCCCTTTTCTACACTCTCCCTCGGCCATGCCAAGCACAGGCCTATTTTAGTTTCTTCAGTTTACTGTTCCCTCAGATCTCTACATAACTCGCTCCTTCAAGTTCTCTGCTGAAATGTCCCCTCATCATTGAAGCCGCTCCTGAGAACTGTGTATAAGGCTATTCTTCCCAGGGCTCAGCACGCCCTATCCCCTTACACAGCATCATTTTTACCCTTTACAGTTTTCACACCAGACATGTTACACATTTATTTGCACATAGAATGGATCCCCCAACCGTAAGCTAACTGGAGGGCAGGGACTTTTTCTATTTTTCAGTACTCTTTTCCCAGCCACCAACAAGGAACAGTGCCTGCCACAAACAAGGTGCTTAGTAAATATTTAAAGAATGAATAAGTGAAGTATAACCAGTGAGATAAACAGGCAATCAGAATGTCTTAAAGTCTTTATTGGAAGTGGCAAGAATCTTCACATGGTCAAAAAACGTAAACAATTTAGAATATTTGGGACATGAGGAATAATGTGGCAAAAGAACTGTTGAAAAGCAAAAGTGGAATATTTTACATGGCTTCACTTTAGAACGATAGCTTCAAATATAGGATCTCAGAAAAAAAAATCATAAGCAAAATAACTTAGTTCACCCATTAATAACTGTTATGCAAAATTAACAACATAATGAAATCTTTCAGTCCACTGGGTGTTATAATTTAACAGAAACCACTTTAGTTTCATAGGTCTTTAAGAGATTTAGCTGGTGCTCATTCCAAGGGACCCTTAACAGATAACACACAGATAAACTGAAATAGTCCAAAAGTTTCTCATTAGAAATATAACTGGGAGCATTTTTATATAACTTTTAAAATTTTGAGCAAGGCCTGGGTACCAAATCAAATTTTGTCCTTAATAAGCTTTGAGACTCTGGATGGAGTGGCATGCAATTCCTTGGAGCTATATTTCCTGTTTATAAAACAAGAATAGATAGCCATTCCTGTATCGCGTGGTTGTTATGAGGATCAAATAAGAAACATCTATTAACACAGTATGGAACGTGGAGTGGAGTCATCAAGATTCCTGAATTTTAGCCCTTGGTCCCCATGTACTTAAGTGTAGCCTTAGAGAAGACAATTGACCTTATAGGTTTCAGCTCCTATATCTACAAAGTCAAGTGGTATGGCTACTTGATCTTCAGGGTCTTTAAATTTTAAGATATGCTACATATCCTTTGAAAAGCGTTAAGTAAACATGTGAATATTTGGTACTAAAACAAACAGCTGCAGCAAAAAGGATGCTTATATCCTCTGTATCTGTTCAAGAACAGTTTCTGCGGTGCTAAACCAACCCTGCCCCACACTCACACCTTCTGCTCCAGAGTTATCTACAACACTCAAGGTGTGCCAGTCACCCACATGTCCACCCGCCTCAGAAAAATAGCTACTATAAATGTTAAGACGGTGAAGCCATAAACCCAGACTGTGATTACTAAACTAGTCTATGCACTAAACAGCCCAGCACTGTCGCAAGTGGATCACTTTTTCGTTTCAGAAAATTATGATGCCAGCAATAGACAATGGCAGCTTCTTAAAAACATCATAAATAAACAGCTGTTGTAAATACAGGAGATCAAAGCTTTTCAGTTAATAGTGAATAAATCGGTTTGTGACTCAGTTTCCTCATTTGAACAACAACAAAAGATAATTTGTCATGTCTTAAAGATTGTAAGGAGACATATACTTCAAAACGACCTTTGTGTTTTGAAGAACAATAGTGTAAATGACCTTTTCTCTCACAGTCTATCAACTGTAGATCTCTTTGAAATGTTTCTAATAAAGTGATAATTGAAGCTCATTACAACTAGGTTATTGCATGATCCTAAAGAACACTAATAGTAATAAATAAGTAAATAAATAACTTATAGTCAGCAGTGTTGCCACAATGCGCATTTTATCCTTCTCCAATTGTTAAAAATGTGGCTCTCTCATGCAAAGAACCTTTCAGATGTACCTCCAACTTTTCATCTTAAGAATGTTTTTCTTGGGCTTCCCTGGTGGCGCAGTGGTTGAGAATCTGTCTGCCAATGCAGGGGACACAGGTTCGAGCCTTGGTCTGGGAAGAAACCACATGCCGCGGAGCAACTAGCCCCGTGAGCCACAATTACTGAGCCTGCGCGTCTGGAGCCTGTGCTCCGCAACAAGAGAGGCCGCGATAGTGAGAGGCCCGCGCACCGCGATGAGGAGTGGCCCCTGCTTGCCGCAACTACAGAAAGCCCTGGCACAGAAACGAAGAGCCAATACAGCCATAAATTAATTAATTAATTAATTAAATTAAAAAAGAAAAAAAAAGGATGCTTTTCTTGAGGTAAACCAATCGTGAATCATAGAATAATAAACACTCAGGAGCTTATCTTTATGGTTTGCCTATTTAGCTCATTGAAATGATCAGTGAAGATGCTAATTTTGAAAGTACAATGAATTCTACATTATGTAGTAAAGTCTAGATACTAAGGTCTACTAAGACTGGCAGTGATAACTACGGTTTCTGGCATCACCTGCTGTGAGGTTTTACAAAGAGTGGGGGGAGTAACAGATACTTCCCTGATCTCACCCTCATCTGTGAAATTTCTTTTAAGACTCTTAAATCCTAGCAAATAGTTAGTTCTGCAATATGAATATAGCCTTTAATAAGGCAAATAAATAATCTAAGTACACTGTCTAACAACGATGGCCCCCTGAAATAAAGTTGTTTTAAATCATCTGAGTTATTTTAAATCATTTGAGTTATGACAGTTATTTCTGTCATTTGTAGTTACATATTTCAAAGGAACTCCTTTTTTGGGGGGGACCAATCTCCATTAATGGAGACAATAACATCACAAACCTTTTGGAAACACTCAGAATGAAATCATATGGTTTTCTTTTTTTTGGTTGGTTTGTTTCCTGTTCAAGAATTTAAATCTTCTTTTATTCACTGTCATGTTTATGAAGTGGCATTGCGGCTTGCCTTTCCCACCAGGCAGTCCCTCTCTTCCCCCCTCCTCTCCCTCCCCAGCCCACCCCCATGACTCTCACCACTCTTCTCCTGTGTTAATTTGCACACCTCACCTGCTCCCCTGTAATTGACCGTTGCTGTGTGTGTGGTATTTGAAGGGGCAGGGAAAGAATAAGAGGAATGTGCGTGTCAGCTTCCTTTGCCTGATACACAGCCACCAGAGCTGGGTTTCTGCCCTCTCCTTGGATTTAGTGAAAATACATAAGTAATGATCCTTCATAGCACTTTGAATATCATCCAAAGAACCCAAAGTGCTTCATAAATATGATGCCCTTGACACTGAGTGCCACTCATTATTCTCTTTCGAGAGAGGCAGAGCAATCCTCATCCCGGAGGCCAGACTTTGAGGACATTCGGTGCTAGATCCTTTGACTCGCACATCTGGGAATGTGAACTGAGAAATCGCTACCACTCAGGCCCTGGACGTACCCTGGACTCAAAACGTCTGCATGATTAAGCGGGTGAGCAGCAGACAACAGCACCACCACCCTCCCCAGGCATTTCCCCTGATTAGCCTGAAATCCAGCCCATATTCTTAATGTGACTATTTTGGTCTGTGGGTTCATATTAGGTTCACAGATGAAAATAAGCAAAATCAAGGTCCAAAATTCCACTTGGAACAAGGAAGACTTTGAATTTCAACTTTAGAATAGTCTTTTGTGTTTGTGATTACCAGTGTGGGTTACCTGGGAATTTAATCGAGATTAAAGTATCTTAAATGAATATTGCATACAATTCTGAAAGTTAAGATTAAATTCCACTGACTAATATGTTGTTTTCAACTTTGTGATTTTGCCGGGAAAATATCGCAAAGCAATATAAAAGTGTATAGCATCTGTTTGTTAGCTAATACATGGAGGATAACCTCTGAAATTCCCAAACTATTGTTTATGACAACATTTATCCTTTATTAGAAATGGTCACTTATATATACCTCAGCCAAATATTATGTACTGGATATTTGTATTAATATCCCAAATCCAGATGCAGAGTCTACATTCTTAACCAATCATCCTTGATATTGTTTGTGACATTTTAGGGATATTTGAAAATCATGGAGCTAGAATATCTTTTGCAAAACCAAAGAAATACAATAAGCAGTTTTGAATTAATGATGGCTTGTATTTTGACTAATTAGATAGATTTTAATTTTTCTTTTCTCATTTACTTGAAGCAAACATTACTCTGGATGAAGAGAAAAAAAGACATTTCTTTTCAAAGTAAAGTATAGTGACATGACATTATAGCTACTCTTTATGGTGTGGCAAAGACTAAGAGTAAAGGGAAATAAAAGAAATTGTTCTTTAATGTATTAGGGATTTCTAAAATCTCATTGCTTTATTCCACGGTCACTGTAACTTTTGAAAGTGAATGTGGTCATTAACCATCTGGTTTACTACGAAGTTAACTAAAAAAGTGTCTCGGAAACGCCAAAACTGGCTTCAGCTCCCAAGGCTAGTTTATTGCTCCACGGGCCCTAGCATGTCTAAACTCAAGGGAAGACGGTGCTTGTACGGCACTGCAGCACGGCAAACACCTGGAATATATTCTCCAGAGTGAAAACAGCATGGAACTGACCAGAAATAACCTCTCTCATATTATTGCTTCAATTAGACCAAAACAACTTTCCCTTTGAAAACTTAATAATAAACACTGCAGGTCATTCACTTGTTCTGAGCCCCTTTGGGAGAGAGGAGCAGATGTATCCCCTTAGCTAGCCCCCTTGCTGTCATAGAGACAAGAGGCACAAATCAGGACAGATATTGATTTTAATTGGAACCAACAGCACCTACATGCCATATTAATTTTCACATCTTCCTACAAAAAAAATTTTTTTTAAATGTTGGTTTCTGGTTCTGTGAGGTTGATTAGACAGAGTGATAAAATTAATGCATTTGTAGACTGAACAATACTTAAGCAAACTTAAGTACTTCTAAAAGTCTTACTGTGAACGAAAAGCATAGAAGAAAATATCCTTAATAAATTAGATTCTTGTTTATGACCAGTGAATGGGCGTTTTCCTTAATAGCTTTCACTGGAGTCTCAAAAGATGCCATAGATATAGCAAGAACAAGCAGTAAAGAGAAACTTTATAAACCTAGATGGTTTGTGTTGTTATTTTTCTTCCCTTAATTAGAATTGTCCAATGAAGTTGTTTCCACACAAAACAAAATTGACCTTCAAATGTGCCTTCTTTACCCTCACTAGATCTCAACATCCTCTAAACATAAAAGTAATGTCATTGGATTTATGAAGAAACAAAATTTCCTCCCAGTTCTATCTTTCCCCACGATACGTTCATTCCACACAGGCTGGGAGGTGCAGTATGTTCTATACTTATTCTACCTATATACAAATGTAGTTGCTTGCTGACCCCCCTCAGAGTAGTTCTCAGACTTTCCCAGGCTCTACATTTAGATATTCTGTAACAGGAGGTCTAGGGCCGGGCCCAGGAATCTGCATTTATAACCAGCACTCCAGGTCATTCTGATCCAGGTGATCCAAATTTGGGAGAACAGTGACCTGGCAGCTTTGAGCCTAGATAATAATGACACTTAAAGAGATGGAGACTAAAATGGTGCAATCTCAACTCATTTATTCCCATAGTGGCAAAATAAACAAGCTGGTAAAATTGCAATCATAGATCTCAAAAGACAGCATTTATATGTGATTTAGCTTAATTCATTCAGCTCTCCAACTAATATTTATTGAGAACTATTGTTTGAGTAGTAATGTGCTGGGTATCAAGGGAGAAAATGTTCAACAGGACAGAGAAGGTTTTCATTGTAATTCCAGGTCACTGAGATGGGTCTATAGTTTATGTGTGTGTGCCCTTATTTACAAGGTTTATATTAAAGAAGAGGAAAAAAATAAGAATAAAGTGAGTTATTTGGCAGGAAAAAAAAACATGAAAACTATCAATTTTTGCCCTCTTACCTTAAAAATCCATATGCTCTAATATATAGCATTTCCATCACATCTGCAGACAAAAGATTGTTTTAATAGACAGTGATATATCCTTACTATGTTATTGAAATCATGCCTTTGTGTTTAATGATAGAAAAATATTTATGCTGAATTGTAAATTAAAAAACAGATTTCAAAATACTATCTATGATAATACATTTTTGTCATAATAAATATCTATTGTATGCTAGAAAAAAGGTTCTATCCAGTGAGATTACAGATTATATTTACTCTTTTTCCTTTGCTTTTCCATATTTTCTACATTTGCAACCACATATTACTATTTGTTTACATATTACTTTAATACTAGGTAAAAAAAATGTATTTTCAAGTTGACTGTTACATACCAGCTGGGAACTTGTGAAACAGCAAGGGTGCCAGAAAATAAGACCAGATACAGAACATTCTAGAAGGGAACTTCTTGGGCTGTTTTATCTTCCTCTTTTCTTCAGCACTCCCAGCCTTCCTGGAGAGAGTTTCAAGATAGGACTGTAATTTAGAGTTAAAAGATACATTATAGGACTTCCCTGGTGGCTTAAGAATCCACCTGCCAATGCAGGGGACATGGGTTCAAGCCCTGGACTGGGAAGATCTCACATGCTGCAGAGCAACTAAGCCCATGCACCACAACTACTGAAGCCTGCATGCCTAAAGCCCATGCTCTGCAACAAGAGAAGCCACCGCGATGAGAAGCCATGAACTTCAACGAAGAGTAGCCCCTACTTGCCGCAACTAGAGAAAGCCCGCGCGAAGCAATGAAAAACCAATGCAGCCAAAAATAAATAAATTAATTTAAAAAGTACGTTATAAATTAAAAGTTAAAAGATATGGCTGAGGCTGAGGCAAACCCTAGATACAGATCTGGGACTAGTCAATCTCCACCAAGCCTGCAAGGAAGTGAATAAAATCTTATTTGAAAACCTTAGGCAAAATGGGTAATAAGAAACTGTCCCTGGGTTTGGAAATATCAATACTTGGAAATAGATAATACTCACCCTTACCTATACTATATTTGTAAATTGGGAACATCAGTAGTAATTTACAAATATGTGGAAATTTTCAGAGAAAGTTAAAGAATAGTCCTAACAAATTATTATCAGGTTTTGTTTATTTTATTGCTGCTTTTTAAACATTTGAACTGACTAACCCTCAAGAACATACTATAGAATTAAGGAAATATGAATAAAATGTAAAAAAAAAAAAAAAAGAAGAGAAGCAAGGCAAAGAAAAAGGATACTCAACCCAAGGGTCTTAATATTAGTTGGCTTGCATAAAGACAAAGGGAAAAAAATAATGATGACAACAACAAAGCAATAACCACATTTTACTGAGCATCTGCTAAGTGCTGGACACTGCTGGGCAGTTTATATAATCATCTTCTATCTTGACACAACCCTGAAAGGAAGACAATAATAACCACATATACCCGTGAGGAAATAGAATTCAGAAAGATTAAGTGAATTGCCCAAGGCCAGTTCACATCATGTAAGTGGTGGAACAATTGTATACTATACCATGTTTAGAAACTGGCTGAACAACTCCATATTATACCATTCTCCTATTCAATCATTGGACAAGCCAATGGAAAACAGACAAAACTCCCTGCCCTCCTGGCCTTTCTAATTGGAAGAATATCGATGATGAGTCACTTATGTAGTATGGTGGATAGTGGTAAATGCCACGAGGAGAATAAGGCAGGGAAGAAGCCTAGGTAACGTTGATGGGGGGCGGGGGTGGGATGGGGGCGTGGGCACCTCCTGGAGTCCTTTGTCTTCCTAAAATTGAGGTACCTTTTAATAACACTTTTTGAGAGGTATAGACATTACAGTACCTTGCTTATTTTCAAAGCAAGCTACACACAATCTTTCTTGGAGGGGGTGAGGGCTAGGGAAAGCTGTTTTCTAGTATAAAAATAGGCTACATGTGATCTGATAGTCCTTTTCCATATTATAGTCTTAAGAGTAGGATCTCCTCAAGAGGAATTCATAGTTCTTTTTACCTCTTTCTTTTGTACTCCTTTTTCTCTCGCTTCACTGATTTTAAGTCAGTTTTGGGAGCTTGGCAAGATCTGTTTGTGCCAAAGCTTCCTTGTTCTCTAAGCAGGTTTTCCCAAGCTTGGGTTTAAAAGACCCCCTGGAGAAGCACTACAAGACAAACACTAATTAGCGTAACAATTTATTAAGGAAGATCTTTGATCTTTTCTCACCTACCCAGTTGCCTAGTTCTGCTTTGTCTCCACAATTATAAAATGTGTTTACATAACTAATTAACACAACAGATTGAGTTTTACTGAGTACATGATAATAAGTGGTTCAAATGGTTTGATCTCATGATAAAGGAGGAAGTGTTGGGAATTAGCACTTCCTAAGAGATCCAAATGGGAGTAACCATTTTGAGTTCCCATAAAACAAAAGTTCTTAGTGTTCCCAAATGGGACATTCTATTATAGTAAGCTTCAGTATTTGAACCCTCACTACAGAATGCTTTATAAGAAAAATATGTAAATACAGCAAATTCTGAGCTATTTTCAGAGATGGAACAAGCTTTTAAAATATCATGTTTATTTTCCCCCTGTAAATTTTCCTATTAGTAATTCAAACTAATTTTAGATAAAGTATTTTGGGGAAAGAAGGCTTGCACTTTTGCTTTGTTAAATTCACATGTAAGAGATGAAGAGTTTATAGTTGTAAAGAAGCCCAGTGTGGAGATTATAAAGTCTTTTGTTATAAAACATAACACTAATATTATTCACAGTCATGTTTACTTGTAATTTTAAAGAGTTAGAATCTTCCTGCGTCAGTGGTCATTTAGCACCTTTTACAGTATATTTTAAACTCTAAAAACATTTTTTCCTGGTGGGAAGAATCTCATATTTCCAAGTGCAAGTGAAAGTCTAACATCAAAAGATTTGAGGCAGGGTCAAAATTCCAAAAATCTTTTCCTCTCCCAAAAGCAGGTGAGATATACAGATTTTTGCCCATCCTTGATTTCTGAATTTAAAATTCAGTTCATTCTTCTGAGAGGTTATTGTTTATGCACACTTGGAAAAACTCAACTTTCTATGGAGAGAGAAAGATAGAGACTTGTGATTACAAAACAGTTTGACAACTTAAGTGCAAATGAATCAGAAACATGTGGATTAAATTTCCCTTGAAACACACATAATTTTTAAAAATTAGGAGGAAAGGGGCTTGGCAACAAGCATTTTAGTTTCTGCCAAACCCAAAGCGTTTGGAAAATAATCCAGATTGTGGTTGGGCTCTCTCCTTTAGAGTCAGTTCTCAATACCTGAAGTTTCAAATCACCAATACAACATATACATACAGAAATACTTTAGCACGTCTATTTTTACTATTGTTACTTCCATATTATTTTAGGATCAATAGAAATCAAAGTGATTGTGAAAAAATTGAATCAGAGGGTGGGGAGAGATTCCTCATTAGAAGATTGGCATACATTCCCAAAATAAATGGCAGCAAGCTTATTCTAAAGAACGCTGGCATATGAGTATTTCACACACTGGGAGAAGCAAAGGCATTCAGAGAAAAGGATAGTATATATTTCAGGATAGTCACTAAAGTGAAGGTCCTGCAGGACACTAGGAAACCTAGAAGAGGGCACACCTTTAAACTATCATGATTTTTTTATACTATGATCAATATTACCAGATGAAAAATACCTTCAGGAATTCAAAGTCTCATCTATACTTACAGGAGATACCACTATCTTAATATTGAGCATTTTCTCTTATAATTAGAAAGTATTTTCCCCCTTATAGGATAATCCAGACAGTATACATCGTCCTGCTTACAGACAAGGAAACTTCATTCTTAAATGTCCTACATACATGAAGCTTTGGATTCCCATATAGTAACTATTTAAAAATCTGTTGACTACATAGACATGGAAAAGGAAAAAAGGGGAAAGGAAGGAAGGAAGGAAGGAAGGAAGGAAGGAAGGAAGGAAGGAAGAAAGAAAGGAAGGGGAAAGATAGCAAAAAGGAAAAAAAAGGAAGAAAGACTGAATTCCTAGATTTTCTTTAAAGGCAGCTTTTGGAGAATTAAAACAAAAAAGCACTAAATGTCCCTGGGGTATTTAGGAACAAAACTGCAATCTTAGCAAAGCAAACAGTGACAGTAGAAATAAAACCATTACCATCTATGAGTGCTAACACTGTATCAGACAGGGTGGTAGGTGCTTCACGTGCATTGTCTGTTTTAATGTCAACACAAACTCACAAGACAAAGAGTTATAAGCTAATTAACTCACCTAAGGCTTTAGGACTGGATTCAGAGTCAAGTCCTTCTCAGTCTAGAGCCCAAGCACTCATTCACTTCGTCTCCTCCCCTAACATGTTCCGCAGCAAGCCTCCCTCAATCCAAGACTCATTTGTTCAAACCCTTCATTATCAATTAGGAAACTGCTATCTAACCCAGTTACTGAGGTCAGCAATGTGTCCTTCCCGAGAGTGCAGCAGGATCCCTGAAACGAATCTTATCACACAGGGGTCAGCTGCCTGTACACTCAGAATATAAGAACACTTTCAAATTTAACACTCTTTTCTATTTATTCAAAATCTATTCTAATTTTATAAACAGTTGTCTTTTAGGAGATACAAATTAAGTAAGGAGAGTTAACATCATGTTAGTATGGAATGGAACTTCTTTACAGAGATCTTGGGATTTTTAAAGCCATATACATTTTTAAAAATGTATTTGCTCAGAAATCTCAAAAAAGTATATAGTTTTCTCATATTGTAGTACTATATTTTATTAATCTCCAATTGGGTGATAAGAGAGAATATAAATAGAATATCAGATATTTAGCCTATTTGATCAGGTCAATAACTTTCAAATGTACCTACAAATCAGTAACACCCACTTTCTTCATAGGTTGGTCTATATTAATAATTAATTATTAAGGTCAGCTTTTTTTAGATTCAACTATTTGCTATTTTAATTCCCAAAACTATTCTAATTTCCACATGACAAAATTTTTACTAAAAAATTATTATTTAAGAGAATAAATGTATCTCTCTTGAAATAAAAAATTCTATAGATCAGAAAACTTTCAAATAAAATAATCTTTGGGTCACATTCCTTGTCCGAGAATATGGGCATTTTTGCCTCCCAGAAATATATAATAAAGCCAAATTAGTTCATGGAACCTGTGTTTAATGAAAAACTCTGTGAATAGAAAATAATCCTTTAAGTTCATTGGTTCAACATTTATTAAGTATCATTATTTTCAAGGCATTGTACTGGGGATTAAATAAATAAGATTTTGTTCTGTCTTTAAGGAAACTGAAACAGACCCAGCAATCTCTCAGTAGCATGTGTCATATAAGGATATATTCCTCAGAATAAAAGAAGCGTTCCTTTCCCCATATTTCATCATGCCCTCACTAAAGTGTGAACCATTAGTGCAACTCTTAATTGAATGTATTAACTACATCTAGTCCCAAATGTTCCATTTGCTGCTGCTTCTTACCTAAATTGAACCTGTAGAACCTAGGTTCAAACAGCAGAAAAGGAAAGCTGGTAAAGTAAAATTGACGTCAGAGAAAGAGAAAATAGATTTGCTTGGGAGTTAAAATCACTTTGACGCACTTCCTGTACTTTTGACTTAATTCGTTTAATAAGTATGTACGGCACGTCTCTGTTTTAGGCACCTGGGAATTAGAGATGAGCAAGACCGAGTCACTGACACAGCTTACATTCCAGAAGCACTTAGATAGCCTCCCTGTTTCCACCCCATTTGCCTTGGACTTTGCCATTGAGGCAGAAGAGAGCCTGGGGTTCAGCTGGAAACACCCCCCCCCCTTTTTTTTTCCCCAGGGTCTTAGTTCCCAGACCAGGGATCGAACCCAGCCCCTGGCAGTGAAAGCGCTGAGTCCTAATCACTGGACAGCCAGGGAAGTCCCTGGAAACCCCCTTGTAATGTTACTTTCTTACATTATCAAGCAGTAATGTTCATGTAATACTTTACTCAAAATAAAAACACTTGAAAATAAACTTTAAGATATTAAATCGTCACCTGAGTTTTCTCTGAAGGACTCACAACAACTAAAGGTAACTTGGGGAGGCACATTCTTCTTCCTCCTGCAATGTGAAAGACAAGCCCCTTCGAGTTGCCACCTGTGGGGTGTGGGACGACCAGCCCCCTTCTTCCACCATCAGACTACAAGCCTCTTTCTTGCCATAATGAAGAGGCTGATTGATGGAGTCACCTTCCCCACTGCTGACACTCTTATCTTTCTCAGTTTAGCAGTAACAGACATGACCTGCTCCCTACCAGCTGGGCCCTGTGTGAGGGGCCCGTCCATCACTCCATGTCCCCACTCCATCTGTTCGCCCCTCCTCCAAATTTCAGCCCATATGCCTACTGGCAGCAACCAATATGTCTGTCTGTCAGTAGCTCTGTAATGAGACCAATTTATAAGGTCATATAATCCTGACTCGTAAGGAAGAAAAAAAAAGCCTGTCCCAGTTACTGAGAGAAAGTCACCTTTGCCTCTGGTTCTCATGACTGTGGGAGGTCATGTATGAAAAACCAAGAAATAACTTAAAATTAATTTCAAATGGTCTGCTTTCCACCAAATTTCCTTTAAAAGACACCCCTTCTGTTTTGCTTTATTTGTCAGTGATCTCAGCTAGAAGTTGCAAAATGAAAATATTGACCTTTAGGGAGGAAACTAAGGTCGAGAAACAATTTAGCTTACTCTGTCAAATAAGTGAACATTCTACTTCAATTCCAGTAGTGTTTGTGGTTATCAGCACACCCTCTCTCTCACTTGCATAGGAAGTTTATGCACAGGATTTCCAAGGACCTGTCAGTAAGAGTTGCATGTTTATATGGCACAGCAGAATTTTCCCCCGGAACGTTTTGTGCCTTCAGCTGACTAGTGCAAATTAAATTCTATGTCAGTTTTGCCCACAGGCTAAGAGCACCTCATTACATTTTATTGAATTCAAATAATTGCAATCAAAACATATGTAAGCACAATGCAACCAGGGAGTCTTTTTTTTTATGATATAAGCTGTCACGGGCAGTATATTACTTTTCTTTTCTACAAAGCATGCACCTTATACCATGCAATTCCCTAGAGATTACACTCAACAACTGTTAATTAGTTATGATATGTGAATGTTGCTGTGTTTAACAGGAACAGATGAAGACCAAACACTGGATTGAATTAAAAGCCTTCCAGGATATCTAAACTTGGGGAATTATCGGTTTGTGCTTTTTCGTCATTGAGGGACTCATGCTGACTGATCCAAAAGCCCCTGCTCAGCTTGGTTGCAGAGTTCAGAGTTGATTTCCTGGCTACGGTCATTCCATCCCCACACCCTGCAGCCCCTTCTCCATCACCAATGTAACCCTTAACTAAGAGGCAGGTGTGTGAAGGAGGCAGTCGGTGAAATGAATGCCAAACACTGCCATGCCTCAATGTTTTAAATTTTTAACTCAGCCCATTGTTTACACTTCATTTCTGTATATCTGACCCCTAGAAACACAACTTCCTACTGGTAGAAATTATAGTTACCTGGTTAATAACTAAGCTTAATTCTAGTTAGTGTTGACTATGAGCCTGGTCATAATCCTCTACAGCAACAAAAAATGTTCAGTTTTATGTAGAATCAGGCACCCGATGAGGGAGAAAAATTACATGTTCTGAACATGCTAATGCTGTCTTTCTTAGGACTTCCTTTTGTAATTAAGGAACATTTGTTAATTCGTATAAAATATAACAAAATTTAGAGCTGGTATCTTCAAAGTTGGGGCTCTTTTTAGTAATTAATGTATTTAATAATAATTAAATTTACTTTACCTAAAGCTAAGTATTTTGTTTTCTATGTTAAAGTATTAAGCCCAGCATACAACTATTTCTTTTTTTGACCATGAATATTACCAGGCTTTGAGATTTTTTTTTTCCTTTTTTTTTTTTTTTTTTTTTTTTGCGGTACACGGGCCTCTCACTGTTGTGGCCTCTCCTGTTGCGGAGCACAGGCTCCGGACGCACAGGCTCAGCGGCCATGGCTCACGAGCCCAGCCGCTCCGCTGCATGTGGGATCTTCCCGGACTGGGGCACGAACCCGTGTCCCCTGCATCGGCAGGTGGACTCTCAACCACTGTGCCACCAGGGAAGCCCGAGATTTTATTTTAATTTAATAAAAATAACCTATTTTCCTTCATATATGTCATTTGATTGGCCTACCATTAAAAAAGAAGCTTTTGTTGAATTTCCAGTAGTGATGGTCCTGTATAGATCTACGCATATTCTTTTACATAACTTCTCTTTTGATTGGCATTTGCAGAACAGCTGGCTGGGTTTATTTTTTAGACTATAGCTACAGAGCAAAATCGATCAGCCTGAAATAGATTTCAGAGAAAAATACATAGAATATTCTATTCAATGGGTTTTGGATATATCTAAATCTCATCATATTTTTAATAAAAATGGGACTTGCCTAATTTATATTTTAAGATTATTCATCATTTTAGTATAAAGAATCTAGGAGTAAAGTCTCTAGTAAAGTCTCTAGAGAGAAACTGGTGATTTGAAATTTAAAAATTGCTTTGCATCTATATTTTTGTCTCTAATATAGAGGCTGGAAAAAATGGGCAGTTGTGAAAAACTGACCTATAATCTTTTGAGTGTAATATTGAATAACGGAAGTATTCAGATATACGTAGGCCAAACCTGTAGATGAAAATGGTATTCCATAACTACAAAAGGGGTTTGTTGGTTTCACCATAACATAGGGGACATATCAGTCTACTTTCCTGAGACACAGTTTTGCTCAGGGATCCAGGAAGTTACGTGCGAGAGCTCAGGAAAGAAAGAAAAAGAAAAAGGAAAAAAAAGCAGGGTCTACTTATGAGAATGAAAGTTGTGCCATGTCTCTGGAAAGCAGGGTGCTGGGCCTCTGAGCTGAGAACTAGAGTTAGGAAGATTAGCAGAGGCTGGATAGGGAAGGTCCAGCTAAGCAGTTTGGAGTTGGTCCTTAAAGTAACAGCTTCTTAAAAGGATTAACATGATAGGGTTACATTCTAGGAAGAAGCCGCTAGTTGCAACATGAGAAATGGAGGAGTCTGGGGAGAGAATGGAGGTGGGAGAACAAGTACAATAATATTGTTTTGGCAAGAAATGTTGAGGCTCCTGAAGCAGTGTGAGTGGAGACAGGGGAGTCATTGAAAGCTATTAAAGAGTTAGAGTTATTAGGTCTTGGTGACTGACTGGATTTGGGTGTTTAGAAGAAACAGGAGGCAGGAAGGGATCAGAGATTTCTGATTTGAGTAACTGAGAGATACTCTTCTATGGCAGGCAGAGGAAAGAACAGGTTTGGAGGAAAATATGCTAAATTCTTTCGGGATGTGTTGAAGTATCTATAGAACATGGATGTAGAAAAACTCAGTGTGCAGTTGAAGCTCTGAAAGAGGAGTGTGGGATAATATTTGGATTGTAAGTTTCGGGCAGAGAGAAAAGATGAAACCATAGAAGTACATTACATTGTCCAGAATTTCTTAACTACTTACTATAAACTAAAATGGGACTCAAAACACATTTCCCTGAATGAATCAGAAGCCCTTTCTTCTACTTATATCTCAGGTATTAACCCTGATCTACCCAAGGAAGGGTTTTCCAGGTTTGGAGGTGAACTGAAGAAAATGTCCTAATGTTCATTTCCCTAGTATGATATGGAAGGCACCATCTAGTGTATCTGTTGTTTCTGGAGCCACACTCCTGTCAAATCACTCATGCTGTTGGGCAGCTGGAAAATGTCTTTGTGGTGGAATAAGTCAGACACGTAGCCATGGGAAGTTTTCCTAGCTGAGCAAATTGTACCAAGCCAACCTCTTCCATGAAATCTTCTCTGGAAGTTACCCTTCCATGAATCCACTCTAGAACATTAATAGATAGTTTAGCAGTCAAGTGTTTATTTATTTATGATAAATAAATATTTATGATTTTTTGATGTATGCACTTCCTTTCTTCTCCTCTTCAGACAAGTAAATTGTAAGACACTAGATATCAAGGACTGCCAAATCCAGTTCATTATCTCTGCTCCTTTCTAGTTTCCTCACATTTGGACTCTCCACATTTAGTGGTTTACTATTCCCTTTTCCATGTAACACCAGCTTGAAGCACAAAGAATTTTAGAGGCTTCAATTTGCACCTAGTGGTACCCACCACATACAGCTTAGGGCGTTCTCCTTATCAGTTGCTTCAGGACACAGTGCTTCAAGACTGGCCTTTGGACTCTCAAGCTGTGCTTAGATCCAAGCTCCTCTCATGGATGTTTTGATATTAACCATCTAATTCCTGCTGGTAAGAGCCCAAGTAATACTTGTCTCCATTGCCACAGTTTGCAAGGCTAGAGATGTAATTTTATCCATTTCCAAGTTTCTGTCCAGTCCTCTAATTCTTCTTGTTATTTCCAATCTTGAAATTGGAGCTCAGGATCTGTCCTCCAGCCCAGTTGCATCATGAAGTCTTGAAGCTTTGCTACTTGTAGATACATACAGTTGTCTGAGGACCTTTAAGATTTTTATGTTTTTAGGAATCATGTGGTCAAGAATATGGTCAACAATCTTATTATTCATTGATATTTGTTTCTCCTCTCCTCTGGATGTTTGAAATTTACTGCTTCCTCTCAGGACTAGTGACTGGAAGTGACAGTTATAGTCCAGATATTTGAATTCATTCATCTGGATTCCTGAGTAAGGATGACCTGAAGCAGAGTCAGTAGGTCCTAACACCCACTAATCTTCAACAGAAATGCAGCATGAGAAACAAACCTTTGTTGTTTTCATTCACCAAGATTTTTTGGTTTGCTAGCTGCCATAGTGTAAACTAACTTATCCTGAATAATAAAATCACCTTCCTCTCTTTGCTGTTCTTGGGTCACCACTCCTATTACGTTAACTGGCTACTTATCACCTCTGGGGATGTTGATTACCAGTGCCAGGCTGACCAATATCTTGCCTTGCCTCCTGGACTAAATCTCAGAACAGAGGATTTGACTTAAGCAAAGAGGAGTTTTCTTGAAATAAGAGCTTTAGCGATTATAATTCTAAAAGTTAGAAAAGAGGAGATGGAAATTTTGTTCTTTGTGAATGCTTAAAAATGGGATATAAGCTTTTGCACAGCAAAGCTTTTACATTGACAAAATGAAAAGGAACCCTACTGAATGGGAGAAAATATTTGCAAATGATATGACTGATAAGGGGTTAATATTCAAAATATATAAACAGCTCGTACAACTCAACAACAGAAAAAAAAAAAAAACCAGCCCAATTAAAAAATGGGCAGAAAACCTGAATAGACATTTCTCCAAAGAGGACATGCAGATGGCCAACAGGCACATGAAAAGATGCTCATCACTAATCATTAGGGAGATGCAAATCAAAACCACAATGAGATATCACCTCATACTTGTCAGAATGGCTATCATCAAAGAGAACACAAATAACAAGTGTTGGCAAGGATGTGGGGAAAGGAAACACTTGTACACTGTTGGTAAGAATGTAAATTGGTGCAGCCACTGGGGAAAACGGTATGAAGGTTTCTCAAAAAACTAAAAATAGAACTACCATATGATCTAGCCATTCCACTCTGGGGTATATGTCCAAAAGAAATGAAAACACTAATTCAGAAAGATATGTGCACTCCAATATTCATAGCAGAATTATTTACAATTGCCAAGATATGGAAGCAACTTAAGTGTCATCAACAGATGAATGGATAAAGAAGATGTGGTATATATATACAATGGAATACTAGTCAGCCATAAAAATAATGTAATTTTGCCATTTGCAGCAATATGGATGGACTTGGAGGGAACTATGCTAACTGAATTAAGTCAAAAAAAGACACATACTGTATGATACCACTTACATGTGGAATGTAAAGAATACAACAAACTAGTGAAATAGCAAAAAGAAACAGACTCACAGTCATAGAGAACAAATAGTGGTTACCAGTGGGGATAGGGGAGGGGGGAGGAGCAACATAGATGTAGGGGATTAAGAGGTACAAACTATTATGTATAAAATAAACTACAAGGATATATTGTACAACACAAGAACTATAGCCAATATTTTATAATAACTATAAATGGAGTACAACCTTTAAAAATTGTGAATCACTATATTGTACACCTGTAGCTTATATAATGTTGTACATCAACTATACTTCAATTAAAAATAAATAGACAAATAAATAAATCACTACATTAACAAAATAGAAATAAAAAATGAAAATAAATAAAAATGGGATATAGATTGGAACAATCTGGAATGATTTAAGGTAATTCTGCCTGAAAGCAAGGGGATGGACTGAGGCTGACTACAAACGAAAATTCTGCTACTTAACAAGGGTCCCACTGAATAGTGAATCTCTACAATAATGGCTCATCATGGTAAAAACATAAAGTTTGCTAGACTTATTACAGAAAAAAATGTGCTATTTTAGCTAGATAGCTATTGTAGTGATGCACCCTCTAATAAGATGAATGTTAAGTTGATATAACTAATTAAAATCAGTATAGCAAAAACTACAAAAGTATATTGGCATGCATGCCTCAGGGAATCACATGGCACCCCAGAGAGCTCACTCTGCATTGGAACCACAATGTCCTCTACATCAAGAAGACTTCAAGACTCTTGCCAAGGACATTGGCACACCTGAATTAACAGAAAAAAGAAGATGGACTGATGCACCTTCTAATGCCACTTCCTAGGAGGACAAGAGTGGAAAATACTAGTCTTAATCCTGCTCCAATCAGTGGACTAACTGTTTTTCTTCACTGTAAGAAGACAGAACCACCTTTCAAAAAATCAGCTTTGTTGAATTATAAATTATATTTTATTAAATGTACAGATTTTAAAGTATAGTTCAAAGTAAATGCTGTGCAACTACCACCCCCTTTAAGGCTAAGGAAGAGTTCCACAATCCCAGAAGTTTCCCTCATATCATTTTGCAGTCAATACCCCTCTCTTTGCTAACTGGACTTCTGTCATCATAGCTTAGTCTTTTCTGTTCTAGAATGTCATATGTAATCATATGGTATGCACTATTTTGTGTGACTTCTTTCTCTCCATATAATGTTTCTGAGGTTCATCCATGTTGTTAAGAGTAGTATTCCTTATGTGAATGGACCACAATTTCTTTACTCATTCACCTGCTGATGGACATGTGGAATGATTCCAGATCTGGTTATTATAAATAAATACATAGCAGTGAAATTGCTAAGTCATAAGATAGGTTTTTGTTTAACTTTATAAGAAACTTCCAAATTATTTTCCAAAGTGATGCACAATTTTATATTCCTATGGACAATGTATGAGAGTTCCAGTTCATGTTAGTTTTAATTTGTATTTCCTTCATTGACTAATGATGTTGAGCAACTGTTCATGTGCCATTGGATGTATGTGTGTCTCTATATCTGTGTGTATCTGTGTGTCTGTGAATGTGTGTGTCTATGTGTGTGAAGTGTCTTTTGAGTCTTTTCCTCATTTAAAAAAATCTGGTTATCATTTTGTTAGTGATCTGTAGGAGATTTTTAATATGTTCTAGATGGAA
Organism: Hyperoodon ampullatus; assembly: GCF_949752795.1. NCBI lineage: Eukaryota > Metazoa > Chordata > Mammalia > Artiodactyla > Ziphiidae > Hyperoodon > Hyperoodon ampullatus. The sequence continues at coordinate 54,449,127 of NC_136925.1, read as the reverse complement.
GTTCTTTTTCAGATATATACATCATGATTATTTTCTCTTATTATGTGGCTTACTTTTTCATTTTCTTAAAAATGTCTTTTGAAAAACAGTAATTTTTAATTTATATGAAACCCAATTTATAATTATTTCCTTTTTTTCTTTTTTGATGTCCTAAGAAAACTTTGCCTGCTCCAAGATCAAGAAGATACATCATGAAGATACCGTTCTATGCTTTATTCTAGAAGTTTTATAGTTTTAGGTCTACAATTTGTTTTTAGTTAGCTTTTGTGAAAAATGAGAGAGAGAAATCAAAGTTCTTTTTAAAACAAATATTTAGTATTCTAGCACCATTTGTTGAAAAGACTATTATTTCCACATTGAATTATCTTGGTGTGTTTTCAAAAATCAGTTAACTGTGTATGACTTTATTTTTAGAATTTTTAATCCTGTTTCATTGATCTACTTGTCTATTCCTATGCCAATCCCACACTATCTTAATTAGTTAGCTCTATAGTAAGTCTTGAAATCTGATGTTATAAGCTCTCTCTGTTCTTCTTTTACAAAGTTGTATTGTCTAACCTAAGTACTTCGAATTTCTATATGAATTTTGGCATCAGTGTATCAATTTCTATCAAAAAGCCTGCTAGGATTTTGGTGAGAATTGCATTGAATCAAGAATTGACCTCTTAAAAATATTGAGTCTTTTATTTCATCACTATGGTGTATCTTTCTAGTTAGTTAAATCTTCCTTAATTTCTCTTAGCAATGTTTTATGGTTTTGAGGTAAGGAAAGATTGTGAAAAACTGTGGCAAAATATTTAACTACTTTGATAATATAAACAAATTCTTAGGAAAAATGTTTCAAAAACCAACATAAAAAGAAATTTTAAAAAATGTAAATAACACTATATAAAAGACATTAAATTCACAATTACAAAACCTCTTCCACAAGACTTCCCAAGGTCACTGACATCTCTGTATTACTTGTATGCTAGTCCACCCTAAAATTCATATGGAATCTTAAGAAACCCCTAATAGCCAAAACAATCCTGAAAAAGAAGGATGAAGTCTGAGGTCTCACACTTCCTGATTTCAAAATTACTACAAAGCTAGAGTAATCAACACAGTGTGGTACTGGCATAAAGATAAACATAGAGCATTGGAATAGAGATACCAGAAATAAACCCTCACACATATGGTCAAATGATTTTTGACAAGGGTGCCAAGACCATTCAATGGGGAAAGGGCAGTCTTTTTAACAAATGGTGTTGGGGAAACTGACTGTCCATGTGCAAAAGAATGATGCTGAACCTTACATTTTACCATATCAAATACTAATTTAAATGGGTCAAACATGTACACATAAGAGCTAAAAATATAAAACTCTTAGAAGGAAACATAGAGGGAAATTTTCAAGACATTGGAGTTGGCAATGATCTCTTGGATATGACAACAAAAGCAAAGGCAACCAAGGAAAAAATAGATAATAACACTACCTCAAAATTAAAACATTTGTGCATCACAGGCACTGTCAACAGAGTGAAAAGGCAACACATAGAGTGGGAGAAAATATTTGCATATAATATATCTGATAACTCATTAATATCCAAAATATATAAAGAACTCCTACAAGTCAGCAACAACAACAATCCTGTACAACAACAAGTAAACATTGTTAAAGGACTTGAAAAGATATTTTTCCAAAGAAGACTCACAAGTGGCCAATAAACACAAGAAAAGATGCTCAACATCACTAATCATTAGGGAAATGTAAGTTAGGACACAATGAGATACCATTTCATACCCATTAGGATGACTATTATTTAAAAAAAAAAAAAAGAAAGAAACAGAAAATAATAAGTGTTATTGAGGATGTGGAGAAATTGGACCGGTCTTGCACTGCTATTGAGAATATGAAATGGTATAGCCACTATGGAAGACAATACGGCAATTCTTCAAAAAATTAAAAAGAGATTTATTATATGATCCAGCAATTTCACTTCTGGGTTTATACTCAAAAGAATTGAAAGTAGGGACTCAAACAGATATTTGTACATCCATGTTCATAGTAACGCTGAAATATTATTTGGTCTTAAAAAAGAAGGAAATTCAGGGAATTCCCTGGTGGTCCAGTGGTTAGGACTGTTGTTTTCATTGTCCAGGCCTGGGTTCAATCCTTCGTCAGGGAACTAAGATTCTGCAAGATGTGCAGAATGGCAAAAAAATAAAAAATTAAGAAGGAGATTCAGACACATCCTATAACATGCATGAACCTTGAAGACATCATGCTAAGTGAAATAAGGCAGGTACAAAATTACAAATACTCTGTGATTGCATTTATAGAGGTACCTAGAGTAGTGAAATTCACAGACAGAAAGTGGAGTGTAGTTTCCAGGGGCTGGGAAGAGGGAGAAGTGCGAGTTATTATTTAATGAGTACAGAGTTTCGGTTTGGGAAGATGAAAAAAGTTCTGGAGATGAATGGTGGTAATGGTTGCATAAAAATGTGAATATACTTAAAGGCACTGAACTGTACATGCAAAAATGGTTAAAATGGTAAATTTATGTTATATATATTTTACCATAATAAAAATTTCTGACAGATTTCATCAGTGAATCTATCTGAAGTTGGAAGATTTCTTGGTGGGAAGAATTTTAATTATGAAATCAATGCCTTTAATATAGTAAGGTCCATTTAAATTTTCTATTACTTTATGTGTCAGTTTTGGTGTGTTGTGTTTTTTCAAATAATTGTCCTTTTTTCTAAATTAACATATTTATTAGCATGAAGTTGATAAAAATATCCTGTTATGCTTTTAATGTCTCTGGGACCTGTTTTGATGGATACACTTTTATTCCTAATATTGGTAATTTATGTTCTCTCTTTTTTTTGATAAGTTAGCTAGGATTTCTGCTTTTTATTATTTCTTTTCTTCTATTATTATTGTTGTAAATTTTTTAAATGGAAGCTTAACTCACTGATTTAATCCTTACTTCTTTTCTAATATAAGCTCTTAATGTTATAAATTTTCTTCTAAGAACTGGTTTGGTTCCATCCCACAAATTTTGATATGCTGTGTGTTAATTACCACTGAGTTCAAATTATTTTCTAGTTACCCTTAAATTTCTTTGATCCATGAATTATTTAGGTGTGTGTTTAGTTTCTGAATATTTGAGGCTTATATTATTATTGATTTCTTTTTAACATCTTTATTGGAGTATAATTGCTTTACAATGGTGTGTTGTTTCTGCTTTATAACAAAATGAATCAGCTATACATATACATATATCCTCATATATCCTCCCTCTTGCGTCTACCTGCCACCCCACTAGGTGGTCACAAAGCACCGAGCTGATCTCCCTGTATGTGGCTGCTTCCTAGTAGCTATCTATTTTACACTTGGTAGTGTATATATGTCCATGCCCCTCTCTCACTTCGTCCCAGCTTACCCTTACCCTTCCCCACGTCCTTAAGTCCATTCTTTACACCTGCATCTTTATTCCTGTCCTGCCCCTAGGTTCGTCAGAACCTTTTTTTTTTTTTTAGATTCCATATATATGTGCTAGCATACAGTATTTGTTTTTCTCTTTCTGACTTACTGCACTCTGTATGACAGAGTCAAGGTCCATCCACCTCACTACAAATAGATCAATTCCATTTCCTTTTATGGTTGAGTAACATTCCATTGTATATATGTGCCATATCTTCTTTATCCATTCAACTGTCGATGGACACATAGGTTGCTTCCATGTCCTGGCTATTGTAAATAGAGCTGCAATGAACACTGTGGTACATGACTCTTTTTGAATTATGGTTTTCTTAGGGTATATGCCCAGTAGTGGGATTGCTGGGTCACATGGTAGTTCTATTTTTAGTTTTTTAAGGAACCTCCACAATGTTCTCCATAGTGGCTGTATCAATTTATGTTCATACCAACAGTGCAAGAGGGTTCCCTTTTCTCCACACCCTCTCCAGCATTTATTGTTTGTAGATTTTTTGGTTACGGCCGTTCTGACTGGTGTGAGGTGATACCTCATTGTAGTTTTGATTTGCATTTCTCTAATGATTAGTGATGTTGAGCATCCTTTCATGTGTTTGTTGGCAATCTGTATATCTTCTTTGGAGAAATGTCTCTTTAGGTCTTCTGCCCATTTTTGGATTGGGTTGTTTGTTTTTTTGATATTGAGCTGCATGACCTGCTTGTAAAGTTTAGAGATTAATCCTTTGCCAGTTGCTTTGTTTGCAAATATTTTCTCCCATTCTGAGGGTTGTCTTTTCGTCTTGTTTATGGTTTCCTTTGCTGTGCCAAGCTGTTAAACTTCGTTAGGTCCCATTTGTTTATTTTTGTTTTCATTTCCTTTTCTCTAGGAGGTGGGTCAAAAAGGATCTTGCTGTGATTTATGTGAAGAGTGTTCTGCCTATGTTTTCCTCCAAGAGTTTTATAGTGTCTGGCCTTACATTTAGGTCTGTAATCCATTTTGAGTTTATTTTTGTGTATGCTGTTGGGGTCTGTTCTAATTTCATTCTTTTAAATGTAGCTGTCCAATTTTCCAAGCACCACTTATTGAAGAGGCTGTCTTTTCTCCATTGTATATTATTACCCCCTTTATCAAATATAAGGTGACCATATGTGCATGGGTTTATCTCTGGGCTTTCTATTCTGTTCCATTCATCTACATTTCTGTTTTTGTGCCAGTACCATACTGTCTTGATTACTGTAGCTTTGTAGTATAGTCCAAAGTCTGGAAGCCTGATTCCTCCAGCTCCATTTTTCTTTCTCAAGATTGCTTTGGCTATTCACGGTCGTTTGGGTTTCCATACAAATTGTGAAATTTCTTGTTCTAGTTCTGTGAAAAATGCCAGTGGTAGTTTGATAGTGTGTCCAGCACTGTAGCCCCCTGGTCATTGAGTGGAGCTGGGTCTTAGCATTGAGATGGAGATCTCTGGGAGAGCTTTCGCTGTTTGATATTATATGGAGCCAGCAGGTCTCTGGTGGACCAATGTCCTGAACTTGGCTGTCCTACCTCAGAGGCCCAAGTCTGCCACCTGGCCAGAGCCCAAGATAATGTCAGCCATACAGCTCAGAAGAAAAGGGAGACAAAAAGAAAGAAAGAAAGAGAGAAAATAAATAAATAAATAAAATAAAGTTACTAAAATAAAATTTTTAAAAATTATTGAAACTAAAAAAAAAATTTAAATAATAAAAAAAAGAAAAGAAAAAAGAAAGAAAGAAGAAAGCAACCAAACCAAAAACAAATCCAGCAGTGATAACCAGCACTAAAAACTATACTAAGGAAACAAAAACACAAATGGACAGACAGAACCATAGGACAAATGGTAAAAGCAAAGCTATACAGACAAAATCACACAAAGAAGCATGCACATACACACTCAGAAAAAAAGGAAAAAAGATCTATATTTTAAAAAAAAGGAAGAGAACAACGAAATCAATAAATAAATTTACCAATGATAATAAACTCTAAATACTAAACTAAGATAAACATAAAACCAGAAAAAAATTAGATGCAGAAAGCAAACCCCAAGTCTACAATTGCTCCCAAAGTCTACTGCCTCAATTTTGGGATGATTTGTTGTCTCTTCAGGTATTCCACAGATGCAGCGTACATCAAGTTGATTGTGGAGGTTTAATCCACTGCTCCCGAGGCTGGTGGGAGATATTTCTCTTTCTCTTCTTTGTTCACACAACTCCTGGGGTTCAACTTTGGATCTGGCCCTGCCTCTGCATGTAGGTCACCTGAGGGCATCTGTTCTTTGCTCAGACAGGATGAGGTTAAAGTTGCAGCTGATTAGGGGGCTCTGGCTCACTCAGACCAAGGGGGAGGGAGGGGTGCAAAATGAGGGGCGAGCTTGTGGTGGCAGAGCCTGGCCTGATGTTGCAGCAGCCTGAGGCATGCCGTGTGTTCTCCCGGGGAAGTTGTCCCTGGATCACGGGACCCTGGCAGTGGCAGGCTGCACAGGCTCCTGGGAGGGGAGTTGTGGATAGTGACCTGTGCTTCCACACAGGCTTCTTGGTGGCTGCAGCAGCAGCCTTAGCATCTCATGCCCATCTCTTGGGTCCGCGCTGATAGCCACAGCTCGCGCCTGTCTCTGGAGCTCATTTAGGTGGTGCTCTGAATCCACTCTCCTCGTGCACCCCAAAACAATGGTCTCTTGCCTCTTAGGCCATTCCAGACTTTTTCCCGGACTCCCTCCTGTCTTGCTGTGGTGCATTAGCTCCCTTCAGGCTGTGTTCACGCAGCCAACCCCAGTCCTCTCCCTGGGCTCTGACTTCCGAAGCCCGAGTCTCAGCTCCCAGCCCCCACCCACCCCAGCGGGTGAGCAGACAAGCCTCTCAGGCTGGTGAGTACTGGTCGGCACTGATCCTCTGTGCCAGAATCTCTCCGCTTTGCCCTCCACACCCCTGTTGCTGCACTCTCCTCTGTGGTTCCAAAGCTTCCCCCCACCACCCCCTTTCTCTGCCCACAAAGGGGCTTCCTAGTGTGTGTAAACTTTCCCTCCTTCAGAGCTCCCTCCCTTAGGTGCAGGTCCCATCCTTATTCTTTTGTCTCTGTTTTTTCTTTTTTCTTTTGCCCTACCCAGGTACATGGGGAGTTTCTTGCCTTTTGGGAAGTCTGAGGTCTTCTGCCTGCATTCAGTAGGTGTTCTGTAAGAGTTGTTCCACATGTAGATGTATTTCTGATGTATTTGTGGGGAGGAAGGTGATCTCCATGTCTTACTCCTCCACCATCTTGAAGGTCTCCCCCTATCATTGATTTTTATTTAATCATTTATTGTCAAAGAACCTACTCTGTGTGATTTCATTTCTTTAAAATTATTGACACCAGTTTTCTGGCACAGCATGTAATCTGTTTTAGTATTTCCTATACACTTGAAGAGATTGTGTATTTTGCATTTATTAGGTATAGAGTTCTATATATATATCTATTAGATCAACTTATTTGATAATGTTCAATTTATACTCATACTGATTTTGTTTTTGTCTGTATGAATTACTAATTATTGAAAGACTATGCTAAAACTACTATTTTCCCCTTTAGTTCTTTTTTTGCTTCATATTTTATTAAGCCCTATTTTAAGATTATAAAATTTTGTGATATGTTTTATCTACAATCTACAAAGATATTATCTTTGTACTATCTTTTATCATTAAAAATGGTCCTCTTTATTTCTGTTATACATGTCTCTTGAGACTACTTTGTTTGATTTTTAACATAGGCAATAACTTGCTTATTGTTAGCGTTTTATGACATTGTTTTTCAACCTTTTACTTACAACTTGTGTTTGTCTTGGTTTTCCTTCTTTAACTAGTTTGACAGCTTCTATCTTTTGATTTGAATGTTAATCCATTTATGCTTAATGTGTAGCAAAGTCTACCACATTGTCATTTGTTTTCTATTTATTCCCTTTGTTTTTTGTGAATTTTTCTTTCTTTTCTCTTATTTTGTCTTTATTGAGTGTTTTCTAGTATTATTACACTCTATCTTTTCTATTGCCTTTTAAGCTATACTTCATTATCTCATTTTTAGTGACTGCTTTAGGAATTACAATATGTATTCTTACCTTATTCACAGTTTGCCTCAAATTTAAGTTATATTGTTTTCATTTATTGTGAGAACCTTATTACTCAGTTTACCTTCTTTTCTGCCCATTTATTCTATCTTTATTATATATTTACCTCTCTATATGGTATAAAATTCACAATATATTGTTATTATTTTACTTTAGTCATTTGACTTTTTAAAAATTAAGAAAAAAAGAATTTTATATTTACTTATATATTACTATTTCTAACAATCTTCATTGCTTCCTATACATTCTAATTTCCTTCTGGTATTATTTTCTTTTACCTGAGAACTCCCCCTAGCATATCTTGTAGTGTGGGTCTACTGGCAGCAACATCTCTCAGCCTATGTTTATCTAAAAATGCCTTTAATTTACTTTCATTTATGAAAAATATTTTTCACTGAATATATAACCAACAGTTCTCTTTTTTTTTGTCTCTGTAAATATGAATATGCTATTCTATTTTTGTCAAACTTCTATTGTTTCTGATCAAAGGGCTGCCATTATTTTTATCATTGTTTTCTTTTAATATGACTTCTGGCTGCTTTTGAGATCTTATGCCTAATTTATAACAGTTTGACAAATTTGTGCTTAGAAATGGTTTCCTTGGTAATAGTTCTGCTTCAGGTTCACTGAGCATCTTGGATCTGGGGGTTTTATGTCTTATCAAATTAGAAGGTTTTCAGCTATTAATTCTTCAGTTTTTCTGGGCTGTTCTCTTTTTCTGGGGCTTCTTAATACTGTTCAATATGTCATTGAAAGCTTTTTTTAAAAATATTTTCTTTGCTTGAGATTGGATGATTTCAATTGACCTGCTTCAATGAAGTCACTCTTTCTTCTGTTTTGTTCAATTCTGTTAGTCCCATCCAGCAAATTTTATATTTTGGATATCATATTTCTCATTTTAGCATTACTATTTGGTTGTATTTTTCTCCAAAACTCTCTAATACCCCCAATTACTTATCTTTTTACCATTTTATGCATCTTTTCCTGTAGATTCTTTAAAACATTTGTTATAGTTATTTTAAATTCCTTTATTGACTATTCCAACATTTAGTTTATTTAGAGTATATTTCTCCTGATTTTTTTTCTTGACTACAAGTCGTATTTTCAAATTTTTTTGCATGTCTTATAATATTGTATGTTGGATAGTGTATCTAAAGGAACAGTGGGTGTTGCAGTACATTTAAAAAAGATATCATACACCTAAACACATATTATATAGTTATACCATAGAATATCATATTACATTATATATCACACATTTTCTCAATAAGGAACACTATTTCCTATGAAAGACAGTAGGTGGAAAGGCTGATTTAACCATGTATTTAGCTACTTTGGGTCAGGGTTGTGAATTTAATCCCTCAAACAAAATCTTAGAATTCAAGCATCACAAGTCTAACATGCTGTCTCTTTGATTTTCATTCCAACTCCAACTTTTTCCACAGCTATTGGGATAATTGTTGTTGATCTTATCAGACATTGAATCAGGTAGGGTTTTGGTTGCAGGTTCAGTTAGACTCATTTTCCCTCTAGCATCAGATGCTTTGAGTGTGATTTCAAGCCTTTTGCTCTAGGATTGCACATTGAGACCAAACACTGTCAGATATCAAATCTGCATGCTGTTGAGTCTGCTTGACCTCCAAACTGCAAGATGGCTAGATTCCTAGACCTGAAGATAAAGATTTCAATGCTACTGGATGTCAAATATGACACATCATGAAACTGCAAGACTATGAGACTCTCAGACCTTGAAAATGTGTCTGCAGAACCTAAAATTTTTAGGTTTGTGAGAGCACAAGCTTTTCAGATCACAAGACTTCAAAACTGTAAGATTGCAAGATCACCAAGATGACAAGTCTGAGAGATTGTTACTTGGAAGAATGACCTCTGGATTTGGAGCTTCTCAAAATTCAAATCCAATAGGCCAGCCCATAGGATTAGGAAAAGTTTATCAGATTTCTCATTTGAACAAAGAGCATCATTCTCTGGCAGCATTGCTTCTCTAACTGCTTCCAATCACAGCAATCTTCTGTTCTTTGCTCACCCATCTCCCTGAAGTTTTGACTAAGTTTTAGTAGTTTTAGATTTCTTGGTGTCCAGAGTTCCTCATTAGTAGGAATTTTTGGCTGGTCTCTTGGTTTCTTGTTGTTTTGGTGGCCATGAAGACCTTTCATATCCTTCTACATCTTAACTGGAAGCAGAACACCACTAAAGCTATTTGATGAGGTGAGAGATGTTGAGAAGTTATGTCAATAGCTTCTATTTGTACCATTCTCCACTCTTCCCACCCTGCTATGTTCCCTTGTCTTTTGGCTTCTATTCATTTCAGCCAATGGGAAGAAATTGAGATATTTATTCCCCTGCTTGCCTCGCTGCTGAGCTGCCAAAGTTTAGACGAGTTCCTCAAATGTCAGAGTTCCTATAAGGCAGCCCTTTCAATATTATCCTCTCTGTCCTCATATTCAGGAAGCAGCTCCCTTCTTCATCCCATGGGATGGTAATAACATTCTGCTGTTAACTAACTCCAGGGTACTATTCTCTCTCTTGTAGTTTCCTATACCCTGCCCACCCCTTTGTAAGTATTCCTTACAGTACTTGCCATTGTGTTTTGCTGAGACTCTGACACAGCGAGTTTCAAACAGTGTCTTAGAGCAGGAACTGCTAAGATGTATGGTGAGGGGAAAAACAGACTCTTAAAAGTAGAAACTGGAACATGACAATAGATGTGACTTTTGAAAACCGGGGTTGTAGAAGTGGCAAAAGCACATGTAAGTAATGTCAGTATAGTTCAACAAAAGTTTCATTTTGGTCATAACTTGTACCCAGCATGGTACAAAATGATGACACAAAACCATGATACATGTTCCTAGGAAGCTCAAAATCTAAAAGGAGAGATGTAATTTAAGCAAATGTCACAGTGTACTATATGCAAAGAAAGTTACACTTGCATTAGAACTGATTACGTGTGAGAATTATCCAAGGGTCTTTTGGAGCACAGTCCACAGACCAAACTTTGAAGACTCCCGAGCTTGATAACATTCCTTTCAGTCTTACTGCTTAATGATTAGAAACTATGAGGTAGACCTGAATTTATGCCCCTTTCCTGCCTGACAATTAGACTCAGTTTAAGAGGTATAGCAGATGGGTGAATTCTCAACTATCATAATTTTTCAACCTTGAAAATAAGTACAAACAGTTCACCAGCACGCATTCATCTTTTTTTTTTTTTTGACTGGCGCCTCCCTCCCAGGAGGTGCACCAGTGGGAAAATGAGTGGGATCAGAACTCTTTTCTACTCACCCAACATAAATTATTACTTTCCATTGGAGAATGGTTATGTGCAAGGTTGCTGTAAATCTTGCAAATGAATGTTTGCAAGGCAGCAGAGAGCAGTCTCTCTCATTCCCCAAAAAAAGATGGGGGAAGGGGGCCTAGGAAATCATCTCTAACTTCCCAGATTAATAGGCAGAGGGACTTCATAGCTTCAGCTCCCAAAATAGCAGGAGAGGAAGGCAAAAAAATAGGCATGCTGATTGCATTGTTACAACTTAAATTGTACTCAGATGCGAACTCTGACGTGCCAAAAACAGTGAAGGCCCAGCCTGAAAGATCAGAAAAGTGACATCTGGTATTGGATGCCCCAGCAGACATGACTAATGCCATTGGTATTGTGTAGATTCTGCCTTTACTAATTTAATATTCAAATATGAGGGTCAGCCCCACGGTGCTCAGCAATAACAGAAGACACAGGCATCTCAGAAATCACCTCTTGCCCCCAGTAGGGCAATATGGGGAGACAGGAGGTCTATCTTGTGGGCTGACCAGGATGAGCACTGTTATTTCCACATGTTCGTTAAGATCCTTTGGTTTCATGGCTCTCACACATGGTTGAGCTATGAGGGATCCCTGAGAACTCATCCATAACTTGTAATAAATAAATAACCTCCTCATAGTTTGCCCCTTGGATATTTGCTTTATGCCAGAACATTTTAGTTTTACACATACACATGCATGCAAATTTATTTCTCCACCAAAAATAGAAACCTGATGTCCCCCCATAACTTTTACTGCTGACACTCAAGAATACCACATTGGCTTGAGGCTGGGGAGTATTCTGACTACACCAACAGAGGTACCCCGGACCCCATGTGGATCTTTCCAATTGTCAGATTTATCAACTTGGCAAATATTTACTGAATACCTGCTAAGTACAAAGCATTGTTCTGGGTTCAGTGGCAGTTACAAAGATGAATTTTAAAATGGCATAAAATAACTGTGCAAATTGTCATTTAATCATGCTTTCATGATTCCAAGAAAAATCAGAACTTTTGAGTAGCTCTGGGCCTTCCTGGCAACCTCCAAATGCCATCAAACAATAATGCAGCATTTAGTCTTGGAAACATAATAATGATAATAAGAGCTACTGTTTATTGACTGTTTGCTCTAAGTTGCTATAAGTAAAGCATTGCACTAGTCCTTTCACATGTCATATGTCAAAAATCTTACAAGATAGGTAGGAAAATCATCTCTGTTTTACAGTTAAGGAAACAGATTCAGAGAAATGAAATAGCCTATATAAGATCACACAGCTTACTAAGAATTGAGCGAAAACTCTACTTTTATATTACCCAAATCTAAAAAAAAAAAAAAAAGACACAAATGAACTTATTTACAAATCAGAAACAGACTCACAGAGAACAAACTTATGGTTACCAGTGGGGAAGAGTGGGGTGAGGCGGAGGGATAGGTTGGGAGTTTGGGATTGACATGTACACACTGCTATATTTAAAATGGATAACCAACAAGGACCTCCTGTACAGCACAGGGAACTCTGCTCAATATTCAAGAATAACCTAAATGGGAAAAGAATTTGAAAAAGAATAGATACATGTATATGTAAAAATAAAATACAATGTAAAAAAAGAAAAAAAGTCTACCTGACCTCAAAGCTCATGCATTTTCCTCTATTTTTTGTTTTGTCATAACCTCTAATGCAGTAACATAAGTAGTTAATCTTTCAAGATTCTGAGCTACTCACCCTCTCACCCAGATAAGCATATGGAAACTCCCAAGGTTAAGAATCACTAAATTTCTTAGGAAATTTTGTAGAATTGTATTTTCTGTTTTATTACAAAAAGTAACACTTCATTTTTCACTTGACAAATATAAAATTCTACATTAAAATTCAACTAAAATCCACAGTCTTTCTCCTCCTCGCTCCCTACCTTATCCAAATGCCTAGCGTCTATCTTCTGCCTGGATTCACTGTACTTGACACACTGTCTCACCAGAGCCCATTTTTTTGTAGGTCATGTATTTAGTCTTTTACCCACAAATCTCTTTTCTTCGGTTTCCTGGAATTCTTCTATAATTTAGAACGTAATATTTTATCTCTGTGATTTCCGGGGAAAAATGCAAATACCCCTCAGACGGTTAGCTTATTAAGTTCATGATACTTAACTTCCTAGCACAGTTTAGATTTTATGAATAGCCAGTCACCTCAGCAAGAACCTGAGAGATCCAGACTAAGGACACTTTAATAGAAAATGAGTCCAGAAAGCTCTGGGTCAAAGAGAATGAAGCCCACTTGCAAAGAGCCACTGAGTGATTTAGAAACTCCACTGAGGGCCCTGGAAACACAGAAGACACTCTGAACACGCTTTTGGGAGAAAAGTGGAGCACACGGGTTCAATGGGAAAAAGAATGCAGAGGAAGGAGAAAAATCAAGGCAAATTTTAAGAAATTGTATTTTGGCCTGCAGATAATTTCTATCCTCTCCTCTTTGACTTACAGTATTTATGTTGCATTTATAGTACAGTTAGTTGTTGTGAACCTGAGTTAAGCACTTTAAAAAAAAATTATTATTGCTTTCCTTTTAATTTTTTCCCTGAGATAAGGAGTGTAGACTCCTTCAGGGAGGGCACGGCTGGCGCCCTCCTTGACAGGATCCCTGACTATCCCCAGGTGCGTCTGGTGACAGTGATACATCAGGACAATTCAGGGAATTCAAAGCATTCTCCTGCTTGAGGATCCCCACCAGCTCCAGACACGGCTGAGGCTTTGGGCAGGCCTGGCATGCAGGCTGACCACAGGGACGGATCATTCCACACTAGGAGAATCTGCTTGGGAGAAGAATGAGTCCTCCACTCAGAAATGAGGCAAAGGGGAGACTGGGCTATTTTTTAAGTGGGTGTTGGAGGGGGAATTAGAGGGGACGGATTGGAAAGGTTAGTGGATTGAGGGTTAGCTTTTAATTTTACGTGGAAGTGTCAGTTGACAATAGTTAACAAAAGGAAATTAAAAGCCTGGAAGCAGTTGAGGTTTTTGTTATTTCTGAAGTTACGAAACACATCAATATTGCACAGGCCTGTGTTTAATGTGGTATAACAATGCGACAGCCTTTGTGGATAGGCTCCGGAGCCCTTTGAATGGCTTCCATGAGCAAATCAGCATTCTCTTTATTACTGTGACCCTTGGATTGTGTGTGCCCATGTTTCTGGCTCTTAGAGGGCATAGTCCCAGACATGTCATGAAGTGCACTCAAGCAATGTGTGTCTGGGGATTTGAGGGAAAGAAGAATGGCCTGGCTGGAAATGTGGCTGTGAAGTTGAGGATGGGAAGAGTCCAGGACTGAATCAGCAAGTGACAGTTAAAAACAACAAAGTGACTGATGATCATTCTTGTGATGAAATTGCCGCTCAAATCCCAAATCATAGCCAAAATATTACCATGCAGTTGTATTTAAATATTTAACTACATATGGAATGTGCTGTGAATGATGGTACAGGGAGGAAGGCTTCTTCACAAGCTTGGTTAGATTGAGTATCCAAAAAAAAGACCCAATCTCTCAAACCCACTCAACTAACAAGTGAGTGTCAGAACTACTTTAAACTGTAGAATGTAGCTTGTATTAACATTTATCAACTTTGTATTACTTCTGGGTTTTTTTGTACCAGGAACTCATCTATATGTTTTCATTATAATTACTCATATAAGCCTCGCAATGACCTGATGGGGTAGATGTTTTTATCCTCATTAAACAGAAGAGAAATGGAGGCAAGAGAAGTAAAATAACTTGTCCAAGTTCACATAGCTAGGAAGTTATTAATGTAGAATTCATTCCCTGACAGACTGACACCGGTTCCCACACACTTAACCATCACCTTTACTCATCACCTCTACCCATATCCTATTACTTAAAAAGAAAGCATTCTTAAACTGAGAGAAAACTAAATGGACTTCTACATTACTATATCATACATGTACTTGTCGGATGACAAACTTGACAATTATAAACAGCTTCTTTAATTGAATAATGATTTGCAAATAAAGTTGTATTTTGTTATCTATACACATTTGGGAATGCTACCTCGATCAGCACCCCATAGGGGTGTATGGTTTCCCAGAACCCATGCATCATGCAAGATTCCTCCAGGCCCCAGTCCTACATGATGAGGACAAACGTAAGACTCAGTTCTAGGGCCAGGCGCCTGATGATATCCATGGGCCCTTTCCTCTCACACATTCTATTATTTTATGCTTTCTGATGCTCAACAAGTGTTTGCTAGGATTTCCCATGTCCTTAATATTCCAGAAGATGAACCCCCTTAAGCAGTTTTGGATCCTACAAAAGACTGATGAACCAAGAGGGTATAAAGTAGTGAAAGAGGTAGGGAGACTCTGAGGAAAGCATTACCAGCCTGGGTCAGCATTACATTTCTCCCCATTCTCTGTTGAATTTTGTTTAATAGAAAAGGGGAAAAGGCTGAACATGTGTTTCCTTGGAGAATGGCTCAGATTATACAGTAGAAAATTATTATATTGTTCCCTCGGTGGGAAAATAACTTTCCTGTATACTGAAACTCTATAAGAATTTGGCTTTAATCTAATAAAAATCATGTATATGAACCTCAGTTTTTTTCTGTACCTGTTATTTTCTTTGTCTCTTATGGGTGTGTGAAAGGCAGATGAATTCCTAACCCATATTCTGAGGACAAACAGAAGGAGAAATGTTAAAATATATCCATTAGTCCAACTATTTGTTGAATACCTAAAATGCATTTGCTGAAGATAAATGATAGAAAAAAATTTAAGCTTATGCATTTTCCCAACAAGTGTTTGCTGACATGAGATTTTTTAATAAGGTCATACATAAAACTATATTCCTTATTATTTAAAAAATATTTTAAAACTTGGTGATGGCAATTTCTCTATTTACTAGAACATGTAATCTTTCCAAAGAGACTATAAAATCTTACCAGCCTGTTACAAGGCCCTTTAAATTGACCTTCTTTTTCACCATCTGCCCAATGTAAAGAGTTTTTGCAGCTACCTGTCTTTGTGTAAGCACTTCTTTATTAAATAAACATGCTATGTTCCTCATTAGTAAAGGAGATGGAATATCATGGGTTAAATGTTTTCTATCAGGTCATTAAAAATGAGAGCTTAAAGCAAATTCAGTTTTGGCAGAAGGCAGAATCAGCATTAAAAAAAGGGGGGGGCTTCCCTGGTGGCGCAGTGGTTGAGAGTCCACCTGCCGATGCAGGGGACACGGGTTCATGCCCCGGTCCAGGAAGATCCCACATGCTGCGGAGCGGCTGGGCCCGTGAGCCATGGCCGCTGAGCCTGTGTGTCCGGAGCCTGTGCTCCGCAACGGGAGAGGCCACAACAGTGAGAGGCCCGCGTACCGCAAAAAAAAAAAAAAAAAAAAAAAGTCAGTGATTTGCAGCAAATATTCAGTCTACCAAATTAACTTAAATTAATTTTTAAAGAGAAAGAAATATAAGGATGTCAAGGAAAGTTTACAATGTGACAAGGCAAGCAGCAGTCAAAACGGTTATCATTAAGTGTAAGGAAAAAGACAAAAGAAACAGAAGAGTTGGTGGAGGGATTTCCTTCCGATCAGATGCTTCGCAGTCCACAATGTCCTACAGGGGTAACGGAAAAGATTGATGACATTGGAGAGACAGAAGAGGTTGACAGGAAACACTGTTGAAGAGCAGTGACTAGAGGGGAAAACTTTAAGTTACCTATCTTAAGACAGTATGAAAAAAATAGCATAGCATTCATACTTAACTTGCAGTAGAGGAGAAATAGCTCCACTTTAACCGATGTTTTTCTCATGATTCACTATGTGCAAAGTGCTCTGAGAATTCGAAGTGTAGTCCTCATCGTCAAAGAAAACATTAATAAAATAATATCTTTACTTATGCATAAAGGCTTCAACTCTGAGCTAACTTGGCTTACCATAGTTTAAGAAATCTTGTCACATTCAGGAAACCACACAGAGGTCAAGTGGATTACATTATGACGTTTAGGTTTTGATTAACAAATCCCATCCAAGTCTTCCTAAAACTCCTACAGATGATACCTGCACCAGAGTGTCCTCTGTGAATCCATGCTCCAACATGAGTTTAAAGCAAACATTCACAGAAAGTGGTGTCGTGTACAGGAGAGAGTATTGACCTTAGAAGCTGAAGGCATAAGTCTAAGTTCGGTCTCCAATACTTATTGCTTGTGTAACTTTGGGCAAGTTATTTAAAATCTCTGAGGCTCAGATTTCTTATCCTTAAAAATGAGAAAAATGATGTCTTCAGGTTTCAAGATGGTCAAGCACATGGTCCATTATACAGCTCTGGTTATATGAAGATCAGTGAATGGCAGCTGCTACTGCCCTTCTAGGAGAGTTAACTCTGGTACAAAAATAAAACTGGCATCTATGACATCACTGAAATTCCCTAACTAGATCATACTCTTAAGCAAGACTGGATACGTAATTCACAGGGCCCTGTGCAAGATGAAAATGTGAGGCCTCCTATTCAAAAACTGTTAAGACTTACAAGACTGCTTTAACAGAGCATTAAACCAAGCATGAAACCCTTCTAAGCTTGCCGCCCTATGTGACTGCACAGGTCACATACCCACAAAACTGATCTTACACTTAAGTGACCCATGGAAATTTCAGAACTTGCTTCAAAAACAGTGATAGATAAGTAACCAATACCTATTGGTAACCAATACCTCTTGCTTCAGTAGATCTAATAATATTCCAATATCTATACTAACCATCTGGATATATATTGCAAAAGAAAATTGTCAGCCAGTTTCTCTTTCCTAGTTCTGTTTAGTGCCTTGGGTCAAACTTCCCAAAGAAATGCATTTAAGACTCGAGTGTTGATGAGAAAAAGCTTCCATCAACCCTTCTTCATTTTGTAGTACAATCGACCCTTGGAAGCAGAAAATGAATTAGAGAAAACAAAATAAACATTAGAAAACCTGAGGCATTCTGGGCAATGATCAGAGAGGAAAATGTGTCAACAAATGTAATTCTGTTTAGGACTGCAAAATGAGAATACAACTTTCATTAATACTCTGGGTTGAATCCAGGCCTTTGTCTGATTGATATGGAGCATCCCAACTGTGAGGTTGGGAAAGAGATGGAGATTTATGCACACTAGTATTTTCTACAGTTATGTTCATGACTCCAGAGGCTCAGGAAGATTTAATAAATCAAATAAGTAAATAAGCAAAAGAAGCATCCTATGATCACTACTTCATGCAGAGTTTCCACTATTGTCCAAGAAATTTCCACATGCACAGCAAGGACAGAAGATGGCTCTCTTGTTACCCACTATTTGAAGAAAAATGTCTAACTTTGATAATGATGTAATATGGCTTTCACCCCCTGAACTTCAGAGAAATCTATTTAATCTTTTTCAATGTCCCCTTATGAGCAAAGATGTATTTTCCACTTTTAATGTTGGTTGACTAGCTTGTGAATGCTTTATAAGGGATATGCCACTGCTTTGCTTTGGGGTTTTTATGTGGTAAATAATTTCAGCTGTGAGAGAACCTGAAAAATAACTGTACCACTTAGGGAATCATTTTTTTTTCTTTTTGCTTTGAAAGATAGAGAGAAAGAAAGAGAAAGAGAGAGAAAGAGAAGAAAGAAAGATATGATACTCCTGAGCCCAGCAAAAGTCAACTGACAAAAACAAAATGCTTAAGGCTTTTAAAAATGGGTCACTGAAATTCTGTTATAACTTAAAGAATCATAATGTCATATAGTTTTGAACTGAGAGGCTTCAAAGAAATCATAGGCCAAAACTTTACTTCATAGGTAAAGAAATGAAGCCCAGGGAAATTAATTTACTTACTAAACACAGCTAGTTTATACACTCATTCCAGCTTTCTAGTTACATTCCTGTACTTTTCCTACATGACCTCCCTATAGAGTTCATTTCAGGGAAAGCTTTAAACAGAACCTCCTCTCCCAGACAATTATGTCCGACCAGGTTTATAAACATTATCCCTGATAATTCACTCATTTGTTTATTTATTAAATAAATTAACTGGGTCTTTCAAAGACTATATCCCAAGCCCCATGTTACAGTTGGGACTGAAACAGAGACCCTGCTCCTGATTGCAAGAGATGAAAAACAAGGGAAAAAATAGAGATATCAAAATGAAATACAATTAGTAGCTAGGGAAGCCCGTGAGTTTGGCGTGAAATACAGTGCTTATGGACAATGCACAGTAACTACATAGTTAAAGACAGAGAGGTTATCCTGGAATTGAGGCACGGATTCTGGAGCCAGGTCACCTGGTTTCAAATCTCAGGTCTACAGCTTGCTAACTCTGAACTCTTAGAGAAGCTACTTAACATTTTGATGTTCCAGTTTCCTCCTTGGTAAAATGTAGATTAATAGTAGTACATAGCTTATATGGCAGCTGTTATAAGAACTAAAAGAGTTGATCCATTTGATGGCCTTTAAAACAGTTGCTGGCAAATGGTCAGCACTGGATGAATGTTAGCCTTCTTACGAAGTTACAGGACCTAAACGTATCCCCTGAAATTACTTATACTTGCTCTACAATTGATTGTATTGTATTTTTCTAGCTTCAAAATATATGAATAATAGTATTTAAATCATATCATCCTAAACTAAGGAATAAATAGCAGAATTTTAAAAGCATAGAAATCCTGGTTTTTCTTTATGATTTCTAATAGTATATTTATCAGCCCTAGATCACGAGTACTGTATGTGGTATTATTTTCTCAAAAAGAAAATGCAAACACAACATCAGAATGTCTTATCAGTTGTCCAGGGCAACTCTTTTTATAATATAATATTAAAATAAACAGGGTTTATTTTATGGTACAGAACTCAAAGACTGGAGGCATCAAAAGCCACTGTGTGTGGCTCCTCTGCGTGTCTGTACCCAGGTCGCATAAACAGGAAGCAGCTCTTGCGGAATGGAAGGAACGTGGGAACTAGAGTCAAACGTCTGGAGGCTCAGGGCTGGCTCTACCAATTCCTTGTTTGCTGGAGCATAGGAAGTTGCTTAAACTGTCTGGGCCTTAGTTTCATCATCCTGAAATTGGGGATGATAATGTGAGAGCATAATTTATGCGAAGGTATGTGAAGCCATAAATTTGTGACAAAACTATAAAGCAGTATAATCTCTTAGTATAGTCAATTTAATTTTTTTTTTACTCATTTTCTAGGCTTTGGACTGAGGCAAACTTTTTAGGTTAATAAAGGGCACAAATGTACATGTATAAACAGAGAAAAGGCAAAGCAGACAGAGAGAGAGGGAACTGCCTGCCTTTCTGTTCCCATCTCTATTGCTTCCTAGTTACATCCCCACCCCTTTCCTCTAAAACAGCAGGAAGTGATCAGATATCATTGTTTACATTTTGACTGAGCTTGATTCACACTGAGGTGTTATCTCTCTTAGGAGGTTGCATTACAACATTGATGTGTTACCTCCCTTACTTATTTGGCATTTGATCTCCATTTAAAAGGATTAGTTACTTTAAAGTGAAGCCACGGATACATCTGCTTCAGCATTTTGGAGTGTCAAAGTGTTAATTCAGAAGGGACTTCAGAGGTACCTGGGGCGAGGGAGGCAGAGTGTCAGTTCCTTCTCCCCCTCTTCACACTCCTATCCTTTGGTCTTAATGTCTCTGAATATTCTGGCCACACACTTCCTCTGTGCTCAAAGTCAGATCCTTTCTTCTGATGTTCTCTCCCCTGGGCTCACCTTCCTGCTTGGTGTACTCCTCCCTATAGGATAAATGGCTCCCACTTCTGGCTCAATGTTTCTGCTAATGAAAATCACCAGAACTTATGGCGCCCACATCCGAATGAGCCTATGGAGGCAACAGCCCTCTTATTCTGGAGGATGAGAACCTGAAACAGGATCGCATAAGGGGTAGGAGAGGACAGAGGCATTTATTGGCAAGATTAGAGTTCATGGGGGTCTCAGGCTTGGAAAAGAGAGCAGGTGGCAAAATTGTGATAATGTGATGACATACGTTTAGTTTGGTACTACATGATACTGTGATAAGAAAAAGTACTGAACATCTTGAAATTGTCTCTAATACTTAGCCTCATAATGGTGTTGGGGTATTGAGGTGAGGTGCTCTATACTTGGTGGCTTATTCTCACCAGCAAGTGTACATACATAATCCATAACCTTAGGGGCAATGTCTACATTGAATCAGTTTATGCTTCTGAAGAGGAAATATCAAATTGCTGGGAGTGCAATGTCTAGTGCTGATAGTGTGCTGGCTGAGATGAGGGAAACAAGTTCATGATGACCTGCTGTGAAAATAAGTCCTCTGCTGTACAAAGAAACTGATTGCCCCCCTCTGTCTTTAGTAACAGAGATTTCATGTAACTTGTCTTAAAGACATGACTGTAGCATCTCTAAAAAGAAGTGATCAGGATCTTTCTAATAGCTAGCCCCTCTACTCACCAAGAATGCCACACAGGGCAGTCAGCAGGTCTCTTTTTTTATTTGTTTGTTATTGGTTGGTTGGTTAGTTTGTTGGTTGGTTGGTTGGTTTGAGTGGACTTTTTTCTCTTTATTTTTCTAAATTTTTTAGACCATTAGTATGTTGAGAGTTTTTGCCTAGTTGGGATTTGTGTTGTTTCTTCACTCTTGTTTTTACTGTTTGGTTGTTTTCTTTGTTCTAAGTTTCTGTGTGTTTATTTGATTTCATATCACACATCTTTCATTTATAAATGGAAATGGAAAGTAGTAGTCAGGAGAAGGCCACCTCCTGACTTCTAGGGTCAGAGGATAGATACTTGTTTTTCCCTTGGTGCCACCTTTCAGATGCCTAGTACTGACCTTAAAGGAGGCTTTTAATCTTTAATCAGTAAGCAAGGAAAAATGAACAGTGCTTGCTAAAGATCACTGATTTTAGAACTCAGAACAAATCAAGGTCAAATTACCAGTGAAGAAAATCAATATGATTATCTCCAAAAGTAAATTTAAGAGAATCAGTTTTTCTTGCAAGATAACTAAGGGCTTCAATGAGAGAATACATAGTCCCCAATACATACATTTCTTAATACTCTTCCTAAGGGATGACATACTAGTAGTTTAACCAATATGTTTGACTGCAATATATCAAGTTTAATGTTCAAGAAAAAGCAGCTTAGCTTGAAAAGGGTAAGATTAGCCAGGACAGTTATATTCACCTCTTTTCCTTATTCACGTTTAAGACATTCAAAAAAGTAAGATAAATTGCCCAAGGCCTGATAACTAATAAATAAGAATTGGATCCGGTGTCAAAACTTGGCCTATATAATTCTAAAGCAATGCTCTTTCTGCCTTGATGCTGGTAGAAGAAGGTCTTGTAAATCTCTTTAAATCCCTGCTTTAAGAAGAACAAGGTACCATTAAGGCAGATTGGAAATTATTGATTTAAAGCTCTTGTGTTAATTTACCCACTTTCACTAAGCAAACTTCCAACCCATTGTTTAATAGACTACCCAACAAATAACTCTGTTCCATTGATCATTCCTATCTGATTGAACTTCCTAATATTAGGATTAGAAATAGTGTCAGATGCCTCTTGTGCTTCACTTCAGATCCCTTTAGCCTCACCTCTTGTTCCAGCCACTCTAGTCCACCATTACAGCACAGACTTTTCATCAGCTTCACAGGGGGCTTCCATACACTTGCCTCATACAAAGCCTCCAGCTTCTTGTTTCCTACACTCGGCGTATAACCAGACCTAAAGTAATTCTAGTGGCACATGTTCTCTTTCTTGATGGGATGGGCTACTTAACCCCACTCTACAGTTGAGTGAAATTTAATCTTGTCAGCAGTATCTGGATTAGAATTATATCAGTGTATCATAGAAATCTATTCAAATTATAAACAATACAAGTAAAAATATTGAGGACTAACTGGTAAGATAAAAACCTGAATATTTTGTACAAATTTTAATCACTTGTTTAAACGATTTTTCCTTTACGCTTTCTTCCTTGGCAATAAGAACAATGCATATCATTAAATGTGCATCACTTTAACATAGTAATAAATTTTGTTGGTTTCAACAATAGATTCCATAATGTATATAATACTTTATGCTGAGAGGGCACTACCAGAGAATTATATGAAAAAAGTCAAGGGCTGAAAATACCTTCATTTGTCTATATAATTTCTTCTAATTTTCCAGTGTCTCAGTGACTATTGCTGTATAACAAACCACCTAAAGTCTGATGAAAAAGAGCCATTATGTTATGCTCACAAATTCTGTGGGTTAGAAATTCAGACTGGGAATAGCAGGAATGGCTGATCTTTGCTCCACAATGTTTGAGATCTCAGCTGGGTAGGCTTTAAGGCTGAAGTGATTCAATAGCTGGGACTAAAATCATCTGAAGGCATCTTCACTCACATGTCTGGTGGTTGGAGCTGGCTGTTGGTTGGAACCTCAGCTTGGCTGAGGACCAGAGTATCTCCATGTGGCTTCTTCATGTAATCTCTCTCTATGAGCTAGTGGGGGCTTCCTCACGGAATGGCGGTTGCTATGTCCCAAGAGAGCAAAGGGCAGGTGCGTGGCATTTTTATGATGTAGCCTCAAAGTCACCTAGCGTCATTTCCCCCATACTCTATTAGTTGAGGCAGTCCAAAGGTCTGCCCAGTACAGGGAGAGGAAACATAAACTTCACCATTCAATGGGAAGAGTATCAAGGTTTTGAGGGCAGTTAGAAATGTGATCTGACTTTTGTCTGACTGCCATTGTGAGGAGAGCATGCAGGCCATCTTTGGAAAATACAGTATGTCACAGTCCAACCTCTGGCCATAAAATTTCACATCCCTCCTACGCTCGCACATGGCAGATGCACTCATCTCTTCCCTGAGACTTCTTAGCCTCATTCTATTTTGGCATCTGCTTAAAATCTAGTATTTCCTCGTCTAAATCAGGTCCAGGTGCAAATGAGGCTCCTTGGGTGCAATTCCTCAAGTATAGATTCATCACTAACACTCATCTTGACCTGAAGACTTGAGAATGAAAGAGTTGTGTTATCTGCTTCCCAAATACCCAATACTCAATAATGAGACAAATAAAGGATGGCCTTTTCTTCACACTCCCATTCAAAAAGGGGGAAACCAGAAGGCACACAGCAATTATAGATCCACAGATATTATTCTCACTTTACCTCTCCCCAACAGTTTCACCTGTACAAATACTGTAACAGTATTAATTTAGTAATATACTAATATTATATGAACATTTTTCACTTAAATACTAGCATTTGATCAAAGAAGTGAGAAATTAAATGCAGTAAACAATTTCTGTATTCTTCTATTATTGTATCAGATAGTCACTATGTTAGCCTGCAATGCTTCATTGTGCTACCCCTAAAATGTCTTTCCCATAGATTCCATCAATTGTAAAATCATGTGACTTAATAATATACTCAAAAATTTGAATATATACCCTCTGGATACATTCCTTCTTAATCTAATGTGATTTAAAAAATAGTGGAATAACTTTAGGTATCTCAATGTGGCAGGCTAAAATCTGTGAGGGCCCCCAAGATTCCTGCTCTAATTCCTAGGACTATGAAAAAAATGGATTTTACTCTAGTGATTAGGTTATATCATGTGGTGTGGTTGAATTTAAGAAAGGGAGACTATCTAAATGAGCCTTTACCAAATCATGTGAGCCTTTTAAAAACAGGGAGTGCTCTCTGGCTGGTAGAAGAGGAAAGAGACAAGCTGTGACTGGTCTGGCAAAAAGGAAACATCCATGTTGTGAACCATCTCTGGAGGCCATGTGTAAAGAAGCTGAGAGGGACCTTGAGAAACTGAGAGCAACCAGCATGGAAATGGGGACATCAGTCCTCCAACTGCAAGGGACTGAATTCTGCCAACAACATAAATAAACAGAAGGGGGCTTTTCCTGGAGCTTCCAGATAAGAATTCAGCGTGGCCAGCACTTTGATTTCAGACTTGCAATACTCCAAGTAGGGAACCCAACCATGCCCTGCAAACTTCTGATCAACACAACTGTACGCTAATAAATGCTCTTTTAAGCTGTTAAGTTTGTGGTAATTTGTTCTGAAGCGATGGAAACTAATACAGTCATCCAGGAAATGGGAGTCTTAACTGAACAAGGAGTTGAGGATGAGCTCGAGATAAGTAAAGGAGGTGATATGGGATAAAGCAGAACTCACACTGAACTAACTGTCCTTCCCTGCCCCTCTCTCCTCTTACATGTACAGGCAAATTCCTTCATAATGTCATCAGTGGAGCAGAGTGGGCTGTACTGAGCAGGATATTCACGGGCTTGGTTCTGTCAGACCTGGTGTCAAATGATGGCTCTTCCATGTGACCTCAAGTTAGTTACTTGACCTCTCTGGACCTCCATTTCTCCAAGTGTGAATGGAGAAAGCATCTCCTTAAAGGTGTATTTGGAGGGAATAAATCAGGTAACATGTGATAAACATTCAAATATTTATTTACCTAAAGGCATTCTGTGGAAGTTTCAACCATACAGCATTTAACACAAAAGAGATGCTTAGGGAGACCAGGATTCCCAAGCCATTTGGGGAGCAGCACTGCTGTGCCGCCTTCCTCCATTTTTATTTCCTAGGATTCCACTTGCTTAAAACATTGTGGAACGACAGGGAGAAAGTCTTCCCAATGAGCCAACATATAGTAATAAGATTAAGCTCCTGGGAGAAGGGACCCATGTTTGTTGGGCAGTTAGAAATGTTATCTTTTATTTGACCTGAGTGAAGTGCCTAACACTAGATTTTTAAGAATCAAGTACAATTTCAGACATTTATTAGTTCACCTGTTTTTAACAAGGAATTTTTGTTGTTGATGTTGGTGGTGGTAGTTATACTTTGTATTTTAAATAAACATGACATTCTGTGTTACAACTCTCCCTTCATATACTAACTGTTAAAGAAGTGCTTATAATTCAGATAAAGAAGAGACCATCAATAGAAGGAAAATGCTAAACTTTGTCTGTCTGACTATGTCCTCTAGTTTAGAGTATCTTATCTGTTAGAATGAAAATTATATCCCTTGGCAAAAAAAAAAAAAGTAGAAGAAGAAGAGAAACATAAAAAGTATAAATTGAACTTTTGCCTTGTGTTACATCTCTGCTGTTTACCAAAATCAATTTATTTCTGTTTGTTTTACTGTCTATCTGCTGAAAACATATCTGAATCCAACAAAATGTGAAACATGTGATTTAAAATAGTTTGAGAAAGGAAAAAGGAAGCATCCTGTTAAATGTTAAAAATGGGTTCTGTGGTAAATTGTATACATGCACCACATCAAAACTAAATCGAAGTTAAAATAAATAATGTTACACTGAAAGTTGAAAGAATATAGCAAATCATAAAGATGCTTGTATACTAATTGAGAGTATTTTAATTGTTAAAAGATTTAGAGGAATAAACATCTTAGATGGGAACACAGTGCTGAAAGATCAGTGCCGGTTCTGGTTTTCCTTTCTAGTGGCTTGGCACGGCGACTGTGCTGAGCTCCAGCCTTGCCTTCAGAAACAGAAGCAATGCTGTTCAAAGGATTAATCAGTGGCCCATCCATAGGAGGCCTGGGGACATCCACATCCACAGTCCCAAAAACTGTTACAGAAAACTTGTGCCCTCAGCCCTTGCTGAGTTGCCTTTCCGTCAAGGCAGCAGTTCCTGGAAGGCATGCCCTTTGGGGTTAGGCTTGGTTTGTTTCTGTCTCCCATGTCTGTAGTGCTATTGACCTCGCCAACTCCTCTGTTCCTCTCTCGTTTCTGTTGCTATGAGTCACAATGTAATACAGCAGTATGACATTTTCCAAACTGGTCTCTTTTCTTACTCATGCTGATCTATATTACATGGCTAACATGGCTCAAGAAAAAAATGTTGTCTTCAGGAAAGAAAGCATTTAGTTGTACATCTCTTTCTCCATTCTGTTGAATTCATATCAATTGAATTGAAGTGCATTTTGCAATATAATTTACTAATTTTTGAAGTATGTATAAAACTCTTCTGGGATTCAATGTAGATATATTAACATTGGTCAGGCCTTGGGTATTCTGGGAAACAAAAATATTTGGGTGTGTGTGTTTTCCAAATTTATATCATATTAATTTTGAATTCACATTCATTTTTTTCTTTCTTCAAAATTTATCTCATCTTCACCTTCAAGGGTCACATTAATTGTTAAGTATAGTCAACTAAGACACCAGATAGAGAAGAAAGTCAAGTATTTGTTATATAAGTGGGTAATCTATTAAATAAATAAACACCAACGGACATTTCTAACATCCACCTATGGTATGTCAAGAATTTCTCTAGGGTTTGCATATAATACCATATTCAGTCCTTGAAGTAACACTATAAGATAAATATTAGTATCTCTATTTTATAAATTAAAAAATTAACTTTAGATGTATTAGTTCATTCGCTCATTTTTTTCCCCTAAAATATATGTTTTGAATATCTACTCTATGCCACACACTGGGCAAAGATTTGGGGATAAAATTGTAAGCTAAAATCCTCATGGTTCATTCTCTCATTGGATTTTCAAAACAAAGCAATAATAGTGTTACAGTTATTAGGTAGCAAATCTAATGGTGTCAGAAGCAAATCAGGCATTTTACATATGACCCCCAGTTGTTCCAGATACAGTAGATCCCAAGAGGACAAAGAATGCTTTTTCCTCACTTAGGATCTACTCCTAGATTCTTAGGAGCATGGGTTTAATATCATCTTCAATGGTCCCATTATCCAATGGAGTGGTTGTTTCAGTTCCAGTAATATCTTTAGTCAACCATTTAGTTACCAAGTAAATAGGTCCAGCAGTATAAATTCTCAATGCACTCTGTAAGTAAGGATACTACTGACGAAAACACTTGTTAGGGTTAGTTTTTATATAAACAATTCTTTTAGTTGTAGTTTCTTTTTTGGTCTGTTGACTACATTTTATTTTTATTTTATTTTTTTATTTTTTTTTTTGCGGTATGTGGGCCTCTCACTGTTGTGGCCTCTCCCGTTACGGAGCACAGGCTCCGGATGCGCAGGCTCAGCGGCCATGGCTCACGGGCCCAGCCACTCCGCGGCATATGGGATCCTCCCGGACCGGGGCACGAACCCGTATCCCCTGCATTGGCAGGAGGACTCTCAACCACTGCGCCACCAGGGAGGCCCGACTACATTTTAAAAGATTGTTTACGAAAAGAATGGATTTTTTAAATAGGATCGTAAATCTAGAACTTTAGTGTGACCTGAGTCCTCTTCTGCACTTATTTTCCTGCCAAATAAATCAATAATCAATGTCAAACATAAGTCTAAGTCTAATTTAACAAAATACCTTAAGAACTATTTTATCAGTTCTTCTGCACTCCACAACAAGTTCAGGATAGGGAAATAATTCCATCCCAGTTGTGGCACACACTGGTCAAAAGTCAGGAAACTCATATATTTTGGGGTGATATGATCATTTAGTCACCTATTCACAAGTGGGTTAAAAAAAACACACACAGCTAATAGCAAGTGACAAAGAGAAACCAGAAGGACCCAACTTTGATTATCAGAACCTACTTATTTTCTGTTCCTAATAAAGAATATGTCAATGCTTGCTAGAGGCCCTGATGACCACACCTCATTGTTTCAGGGATGATTGATTAGCGCAGTGTCTTTCTAACCCAACCCCCTACAAAGGAATACCTACCTTCCATTGATAATAGCCACCCTTAAATTTCCTTGGAGATAAACTGAAAACAGCACTGAAGGAACTTAGAAAATATTTATGCATGCAGTCTTTTGATTCCAGAGCTTGAATGGTTTTGTCTGGTTATTGAAAAGACCAAACATTCTGGAATGACATTTTGGTGGTTACATGCATGTCAACTTACTTGCTGCAAATAAACCAAGCATATATTGTAAGAGCTGTACATATCACGTACTGGTTCAGCTTGCTTTCCTTCCCAGAATTTCAAGAAATGCTGCTCTAGTCTCCACTGGTGCTCTGTTAGTGTTGTTGCAAGACTGAGAGCTACCCTCTCCCTCCAAGCCATGTCAATTACATCAACCTATACCAGTAGATATGGCACCCCTGAGTGGTACAAAATGCCGCAGTGCTCTGAGAGTGCGTTTACAGCCAGGTTTGAACACATCATGAAATATACGCCTCTCCTCACTAATGAAAATGGAGCCACATTTGCCTGTTCCTTCAGCCAGATGGGGTTATGATTGGTGTGTGCTTGCCTTTTACATTAATATTTGATTCCATAATAAGAACCACATGAGACAATTTCAGTTTATTAGTTCTTAAGTTGCCAAAATGGCTTTTGTACAAGTAATAAAATAAATAAAAATATTTTCCCTGTGTTTTTTCTTATAAAATACACTTGTTATGTAAAGGATAAGCACATACCAGTCAAAACCTGATCTGGCACAAGCAATATTGTCTTGCTTTTTCTTATTTAATAGAAAACAAAGGAGACATATTTATTAGTTTCCTAATAGCATGGTTGGCTCACACTGGCCTATATGTACACATCAGATATTGGAGGCATTTATTTAGAAAGAAATGGTTTATGCTGACATCTTGGTAAAAATTTCAAAACCTAGTTACTAATAAAAATACATTTCCAGGGAAAGCATAAAATGAAGGAAGTGAAAAAAGTGAAAAACTGCTTGTCCTCTTGGTAATTCAGCCACTATCTCCTTCAGGGTTCAACCCCTAAAAAAGCATTGCTGGTGCTGGGCCTTCTCTGCTGCACCGAGAAGTCCAAAGTGAACCATGCTAGCATGCCTAAGGCCAGTGGTCTGCCATTCATTGAGCCTAGACTCAGGTTTTAAGTTGAAATGCCCTCTTTTGAGTACAACTTGAACATAAGTCACACCACCCTCAAACTTGTCATTAGTCATCAGTTTACATAAGTCTTTCTTACTTGGAATATTTAAGAACCAATTCATAAATATTCCCCTTTAAAATATGAGTGCTCAACAGAGCAATGACATAGGAACAGCTTTGTAATTGAAGCTGGTTGGCTATCTTCTTGGCCATCTTTCTGAGGAAGTACCTGTGAGCAAATGATATAAATGGGGAACCACTTACCTCTGCTAAGACATCACACTTCCATGAGCTGATATTGATCTTCCACCAAGCTTATGAAATCTATCACAGGTCTTGCTCCTTCATTTCCTATTTTCAGTATTCAGAGACCCTGACAAACAAAGAGAGGGTTACAGGGAGTCTTCTGTAGTAAGGTTGGACTTACTAAAGAAAACAAATGAGTGTTTGAGAAATGACTCTTTCCCCAAAACTGTTCGTTCTTGCAAAGAAGAGGTTACACTACATAAGACTTGAATTATACTGCATAAGACTTGAATTTAATTAAATGGTTGCAAGAAATACTTTATAAAGCTAAACTTTACCCATCATTTTTAAAAGAATAAAACCTGTCCATGTTGTTTCAATAAATTTTGGTAAAGAAAATTCTGTTTGCTTAAACTCTTCCATTCCCTGGTTTGATCACTTTCTATCATTCTATGCTGACAAATACAGAAATATTTTGAAAACAAAAGCATTCTTCTACCTGGACCTTATAAAACCTAAATATCGTATAAGCATGAACATCTGTCTTAAAGGAAAAAAATAAGGACATGTACTCTTTGAAGAAGCCCAATAGATACTTTTATCATCATTGTCAGATTTGTAACTGGAAAGATATGGAATATATGAAAAATGATTAAGCAATGTAAGGGAAATGCAGTTTGTTGGGGTAACAGATATATTGCTTTAGCTTCAGTGTTTTGTGTTATGTACATACAAATATATATATATATATATATATATAAATGCACACATATTTACATATGTATTTATTTGTTTATTTATTATTTAATGAGAATAGTGCAAGAGGTGGAAAAGATAGAGTGTACCTGAGTGAAATATCTTAGAAGAAAAGAGTTCTTTCCAATAGGTTTCAAGATTTCCCACTGCTTCATGGAGCAGACTCATAAAATGAGTTTGATGGGCACTGAGGATTAACTTTGACCTCTCCATGGCTTCAGAGAGTCCAGGTCAACTTGGAGAGACTAGAAGTGTTACTACGCAGGGGAGAGCAATGCGATACAGCCCCAGTGCTCCGTCTCACGCAGCCAGCCAACAACAGCCTTTCACAGTTATGTTGCTTCTCTTTCTATGTCAGGGTTAAGGTCATTTTTAGGGCATGGTGAGGAAATGTGGAGGCCGGGGCTGTCTGCACCACACCTGCGCTGTGAGAAACAGGAGGTTTCAATTTCCAGCCTCTGGATACCACACAGCCTAACCTTTACCTGCCTGTCCTCACCCCAGTACACAACAAATATAAAAATAAAATCAGACATTTCAGAGTAGTGCATTAGCAAGATCAAGGGTGGACATTCCTGAAACACAGTAAGGCTTTCAGAAAGAGGTAAGCAATAAAGGCAGAGCTTTGTTATTTAGCTACAGTCACGGTCTCCTATGTTTAGTTATTTTGGGGGGTGAGGGAGGGTTGGGGGGTGAATGTGTAGAAACTGAATTTCAATTATTATTTTGGTACACATGGGGGCTGAAATATTGAGCTATTTACAAATATAAAAGTTACTGAGGACTGAATCTGCAAATATAAGCAGTTTCATATCAACTGTGGCTTATTCATGTTTTTCCTTTATGAACGGCTCAGTCACTCTCCTGGAATACAAGATAGAAGCAATAAAACTGACATTGGAAGGGAAGTAAACAGAAGCAAGTATTTTACTTTAGGATTCTGGGCCTAGTGAACTCATTTCAGAGAACAGAAACCTAATAATCGAAATTATGAAAATAGCATTAATAAAAGTTAGCGTTGACTGAACAGTTATTCTGTGCTGTGAGCTGCTTTTATGCTTTACATATAGTAGCTTGTCAATCTTCATTGCACACCTATGAGTCATTATTATTATTATTATTATTATTATTATTATTACCATTTTAATATGATGAGAAAATTGAGATGGTTTTTTCATACTTCATATGATTTTCCTACACTTCACCCACAAAGTAGCTGAATATTCCTAAAGTATTCATGGGGTTCGATAATAGCACGTGTTATTGCCCCTTTTACAATGAAGGGAATATGTTACTAGTGGTGTTTGTGAGACCATTGGACTTCTCTGAGATTTTGTAAATGTAAGTTCTTAGATTTACCATGCTATGCTAATGCAGAAGTCTATTTTTTTTTTTTGTAGTACGCGGGCCTGTCACTATTGTGGCCTCTCCGTTGCGGCGCACAGGCTCCAGACGCGCAGGCTCAGTGGCCATGTTTCACGGGCCTAGCCGCTCCGCCGCATGTGGGATCTTCCCGGACCGGGGCACGAACCCGTGTCCCCTGCATCGGCAGGCAGACTCTCAACCACTGTGCCACCAGGGAAGCCCTCAGAAGTCTTTTGATTGGAAATAATAGAGAAGAACTAATTACCCTTTAGAAATACTCCATAGATTGGTGAGATCCATGCCACATATAGGATAAGAAGACAGCTATCAATAAGGCATGGTTTCAGGGGCACTGGAAGGTTTGCTTACACTCAGAGATCTTCCTTCCAGAGCAAAGAGCTTAAGCTTTCAAATCAGACAAAGCTAGAATCAAACACTAATTTTATCATAGTTACTGTGACCCTGAGCTGAAGTTTCTTAATTCATCCAGGAGTTGTCATGAGGATGAAACAAGGCAATGAGTATCAGTGCTTTGAATGTGACGAGACTAATATATTTTGTTTTCCTTTGTCTTCCCCTTTCTTCTTTCTCTTTCCTATAATTTAACACGTTAGGAAGGTATTCTCATACTCTGAGTGAAAAAATATATGAAAGTCTTAGAAACTGCCCTTGAGGAACTCACAATCTAAAGTTATATTTTGTGACCTAGTAGAAAAGGCAATGTGAGCTCTGAAACATTTTGAGTATTTTTCCTGGATAACAATAGAAATAAAAACCTCAGGAATTGATACAAATATTTAACTTATACAAAATGGCACCTCATTTCACATTGTTTTAGAAAGGAGAAATTGCAATATCATAATATCAGTCGATGGTGTTTATTATCTCTTGGTCTTTTCCTGTTTCTCACCATGTTCTTATAAAGTTTCTGATAGTTAAAGAAAATTTGGAGTCTTAGAAACTGACTTTCATTTATAA
The DNA here is from genome assembly GCF_949752795.1 of Hyperoodon ampullatus. NCBI lineage: Eukaryota > Metazoa > Chordata > Mammalia > Artiodactyla > Ziphiidae > Hyperoodon > Hyperoodon ampullatus. Next base: position 54,416,091 of record NC_136925.1, on the reverse strand, counting down.
CCTGCTGATTCACCTAGATCAGGTTACTGGGAAGAAATCCAAGTTAGACCTCCTGACCTACCCGAAACAGCATGAAGTATGCCCTGCCACTAAATCCTGATTCCTGTGTACCTCACCCTGTCACTAAATATGATTTAGCGGAACCTTTAGAAAGTCAGGTATAAGGATTTAGTGCTTTACATGTAAGTTACAGCTGCTGGACTGGCTTTTATAGTAATGTAAGTAAGTAATTTATTAAATGGTTCAGTCATTAGATATACCAGACCTTGAAAACATTCTTGTGAGGGAGGCTACTTTGGGTAGTGAGAAGATTAGCATTTCTCAGCAGCAAGTATTTGTGACAAGATTAATGAGGCACAGGGCAGATGGATTTGTTTCCCTCTTTGTGTCTGCTCCCCTGGTTTCCTTGCCCTTTATTTGTCTTTTCCTCTGTGGCACCTGCTGTCAGTGACATGGATGAGATGCCAGAACAGCATTCCTTTACTTCAACACTCTTCACACCTTTTTCTCCCCTCTTCTTTCTCCATGGGAGGTATTCCTTTCTCCTCATCTGGGATTGGCAAAGGACATTATTTCGGTTTCTACAAGAAATGTCTGGCAGGCATTTTCACTTTAAAAGGAATCATAGAATTATGAACAAAATCAGAAACACTCTCAATGGCTTCTTTTATATAAGAAAAACAGTTATGTTGGAGATCATTTAAAAATTACACATCTCTTCTAACGCAGCCTGTATTTTCCTTCAGAATTAACACCACCCCTATTGTGTCCACTTTGCCTTTTAGGAGGATATAACTTGCTTCACATACTGACCATTTGATAGAATGTTTATGTTCCCATTTTCTTTCTCATGTTCTCAGGCTCGAGACAGACACTGTCTGCTTTGTGAGCTTACTTCTCTTCAAAAATATTTATATCATGTAGACTAATAACAAGTGTACTTTCTTTTAACAAAGCCTCCAACTTTGCTTCTGTTTGTTCTACTTCCAGCTCAATTTCCCCTGATGTCTTCCAATAAGTTGCCATCCTTTTTATCCACAGAAGTCTCCTAAGTGTGTCCTTTACTTTGATAAAACACATTTTTCACATCTTATAAAAATTAATGCAACAGAATTTCCCATTTGTGTTTTTAGAATCTGCCAACAAATTTTTATGATGATCCCAAGCACTAGTTATTTTTAGGTCTAAAGTAATGGCCAAGATATTTAAGGGCTAAAGAGATGGCAAGATATGTGGCTGTCCAGTGGGCATTCCTGTGCCGGAGGAGGGCCTGGGAGTCTGGAGAGTTGGGAGATCAGCAAAAGGCACAGAAAATACCAGATTTCTACAGTTAATGAGGATGTTTAATGTATATTTTTACAATCTTCTAATTTTATAATTTTGAGTTTAAAATTTTTTACTGACTTTATCATTCTTGATTTGACTATAAGCCTTTTAATATAAGCAAAATTTATAAGTAAGAACCATGAATTCAAAGGAATAAGTTATTTAACTGTAGCAATTATGCAAAAAAAATCCAGTTTCTTAGAAAATTTCTTATTTACTAGGTACATCTATGTACCTCAAAGCATCTGCAGATGGGGTCATTCAGGGGGTGTTCAATTAGTACTTGGCCAAAACCACAAATGGGATTTGTTTACATGGTTATAGACTCAAGAATAGGGAAAAAAATAGCAAATAGATCAAGTAAAGTAAAAGTGGAGTTTTCTCATTTAAAATTACCAATGGGATGGGCTTCCCTGGTGGCTCAGCGGTTGAGAGTCCGCCTGCCGATGCAGGGGACACGGGCTCGTGCCCCAGTCCAGGGGGATCCCACATGCCGTGGAGCGGCTGGGCCCGTGAGCCATGGGAACTGAGCCTGCACGTCTGGAGCCTGTGCCCCGCAATGGGAGAGGCCACAACAGTGAAAGGCCCGCGTATCGAAAAAAAATAATAAAAATAAAATTACCAACGGGGCCAAGGTGGTAAAAAGGGAAAGGTTCTAAAAGTTACAGAATTATCACTGCAATATATTGAATAATAAAGCCAGCACTGGAGTCAAATTTTGTAGCTAAATTGCTAGTCCTCTCAGATTTCTCCATCTCTAACTAATAGTATGAATCACTTTGTAAGGCTATTATAAATGTTGAATGAAATGATGTAGCTAAATCTCTTAGAACAATGATCAATAATAGTTAAATCATAAGCTATTATAATTAACTTAAAAACACTGATTCCTTTCTCAAGGAATATTTTACATGGATAAACATAACAAACACAAGAAAGGTAAATAATCACAGATAAGCAGAAGAGCAGGAAAATAATAGTGTTGGTAAGAATAAAGCCTGGAATGGGCTGAAAATCAGAAGAATGGAAGCACTTTAGAGCTACTGGGGCTCAAGGATTAAGAAAAGAAAGGAATAGACCGTTTGATTGAGATAGGAGGATATGGTGTTTAAGAAATTGTGAGAAAACCAAAATTCTCAACTCCTATTTCACTCTGCCTTCCCTATGAAGGGAAGAATTTTTAGAATTATTATTTCTCATTTAAGAATTATTCTTAAATGAGAAAAGGAAGAATAAACATATTTAAGAGGACGTGGAAATTCAAGATAAGTTAGAAGATTGGAAAAGATCCCCTAGCTGATTTTATGTTAATAAAACCTCTGGGTTCGTTCAAGATTTATATAAAAAATTTTATAATATACCTGACCCTTTCTCCTAACACAACTTGCTTCTCGCACAGCTATGCCTTACACAGTATTTTGATTCACCTGGAATGCCTTTCCTTAATTTTTCATTTGGAAAATGCTATTGTTTTGACAAGAATTTCCCAGCTTCCCTTGGCAGATCTAATCACTCCCTGGCCACCATCCCGTCTGTGCATCTTTCTAACATCTGTGAGAATGTATTGCGGTGATAAGTTATACGTCGCTCAGTTCCTGCTGTCCCATTGGGATCTTCCTAAAATACAGACTGTTGAACCTTGTGTTCTAAGATCCTACCAGAGTATGGCTCATAGTCAGTATTCAGTATATGTTACTTTGACTTGATTTAACTTGAAGAAAAGGAACGGTTGCAAGAGCTAAGGACTCTTGATGAGAGAAGACTTTCAGGAATGGGATGGAATAATAACTATCTTCAATAAATAACAGGTCTTACATGAAAGGAGTAACTTTGGAGGACAGAACCATGATTAATGGGTCAAAGTTAAAATGAAATAACTTTTGACCCCGTATGGGCTGAACTTCCTATCAGAGTTCTCAATTGGAAAGTGTTATCTTGTATGGTAGTGAGTCGTCTGCTAGGAAATATGCTTGAGGTGGAAACTGAGTAATCTGTTTGGGACATGGTACAGCTAGTTCTTGCAGAAGATTAAGGTTGGATTTGAAAATCTTTAGGTTTCCTTATATAACGCTAAGATTCTATGATTAGCTTCATATTTATTAATGTCTCAGTTGGAGAGTCAGATATTGTAATAAAATTCTTCTTTCCCAGAGACTCTGCTTATCTCAGCTGTCACTTTCTCCCAGGTAATAATCTCTTCTACAAGTTTGTGAAATTTGTTCTTCACTGCAGGCCCTATTTTTATTAATGTTTCCCTCTCAAAAAAACCTGCCACACCACAGGTACCTGCTATGCAGACTCAGAAACTTGGCACCTCTGAAACACTATTGCAAAGTTTCCCCTGCTTTGTTTTGCAGTCTTAGCTTAGCTGAAAAAAAAAAAAAACTAATATGTTTAGAAGACTATTTGTATAAACCTGAATAATCAGAAAGGGGCTCAGTTCTGTAGACAACAATAATAATAATTAAAGTTGGCTTCTTTAGTGTCTGGAATTCCAACTGGGACAAGCTCAAAGCTTTGGTTTATCATCACAAAAGAGCCACAGAGCCCTCAAGAGCCCTTTCTGGGATTCCAAAGAAAATCTACCAAGGCAGAAACTTTTTCTTCAAGTTTTTTTTTTTATTAAAAACAAATAAAGGCAACACAAACACATTCCAATACAGAAGCACTTCTGAAGAGCCACAAATCCACAAGGTTCCAAGCCTCTGGCTAGTCCAATCCGTTGCTGTAAAATGTTAGACATAATTTCAGCTAGCGTGGGTCTGCCCCATGCAATAATCAAAGAAGGAAACACTGCCACAAAAATCAGGCTCTCTTCTACATTACCACCTACCTTTGTTTATGTCTGCAGAGTTTGTATTTTCTCCTTTGTAAAAATATTTTTTTATTGTTTCTTGCATGTTTCTTGTTAGATTTTTGAAGTTAATATTTTTATTCTATCTTCAGCTCTGAACTATAGCACATATACTTTGTTTATCTGTATGGTGGCAAGACAATTTCATGATTTGCCCACAGCTTACAAACTGATCACTGGGGTCTGTCTCCATGGTGCCATGACTAATGGACATCTGGAATTGTCAGTTGTGCCTTTGTGAGGTTGAGCCGTGACTTGAACTAAAGCTACAATGTGAGCAGTCATTTGAACTTCCCTGCCACTTGCTGGATAAAAAGGCAAGAAGGAGAGGATAATCTGTAGTATGAAGAAAATTTTCCATTCTATTAGCTTACATATCCCATCATCTGGTGTAACGCTTTTACCAATTTTATGCATCTAGTAATGTAGGACATTATTATAATTAATTGCTTGAGTTATGTATTGTGCTGTATTCCAAGGTTTCTTCTGTTTTGTTGTAGTCTGGAAAATCCTCAGAGTAAACTTTAAAGTAAATGTAGTAATACAACATAATTAATTATAGCAGTTTCTCTTCAAAGCATTATGTGTGTCTTTAAAAGAATTGGTATCAGAATACACTAACTCGAGGTAATATTAAGACAAGCAAATTTATCCACATGTATTTCTCTTTTGGAACTAATGTGACAGAATTAATAATGATAATATCTGACATGTATATTTACCATATACAGCACTATTACTTACTCATAATATATTAACCCATTTAATTTACACATGAAGTAAGTTCCACTACCATCCCATTTTATATATAAATAAACTGAGGTCTAGAGAGATTAAGTAATTTGCCCAGGAATAACTCAAATGAACTGGAGTCTGGATGTTTGGGTACTATTTTCATATCCAAAACTTCCTAACAAATGAAAGTAAGGATTCAGCTTGAGTTACACATGGGCTTCTACTACCAACTGCTGGGCTTCAGATATACCTGTCAAGCAATGAAACAGGCCTGTTGGAAATATAGTTGTACCCTCTGGAAAAAAATTCATACCTAATCTGTTGCTGTAGTTCAGACATACCAGTGGGTAGTATTGGTGGAGTGGCTTTCTCAAAGACTTAACACAAGATTCTGAGTAAGTTCCCTGGAAAGGATTCCCCCTGAGAGAAAGTCAGGCATGATGAACTTGACCCAGTGACTCATTTCAGTCACAGGAGAAGAATAGACTTGTGAGTCTATCATGGGGGCTGATATTTGAACCCAAACAAAAGACACAAGGGCCCCTAATAACGCTGCTTTGGACCACATCAGAGAGAAACACAAAGGAGAAAGGGCAGTTTTCCCAATTTGGCACCTACTGCCAGGTGGGCTCTGAAGAGGGGCCAGCAGACAACTGTAGCATCTGAAAGAGCAGGTAGGAATAGGCTGCCCAGCACAGTAAGGTGGAGACTCTACAGTACTTTTTAAGTTTGGTGTGACAGCGCCTCAGATTTGATGGGGATGGAATTGCTGGAAACACACTGGGGCCCCCAAGAATTGACAGGTAAGACTTTGATAGGATGTGATGGTTCTGCTCAAGCAGGTCTAGAGAAAGTGAGAAATCCTGTGTGAAAGGAGCTCAGGAAACACACTGGGTAGTGACCAGCCAGAAAGAGCCATGTTAGGAATTCGGAATTTCACATTTTAATAAAATAAAACAAATTTAATAAAATTAATCTGGAAACAAAAGTGTAGTACATATATAACCTCAAGATAAAGGATATCCTTTAAATTAAAATTTTGAATTAAAAATGTGAAAAACCTATTCCTTATGTCCTTATTTTACTGAAGACTGGTGAACACTTCATCACAGGCTTGTATAAGTTCACTGAGAGGTGTTTGGAAGCAACTAATGTGGTGGTAGTTCTGCTGGATCATTAGGTCCACCACAGTGAAACTTCAAAAGCTCATTATTACCAATGCCAAGGGATTATCAGATTTTGAGAGAATGAATCATGTTAAATTTAATACATGTAAGACTGGGGTGGATATCAAAATGCTGGTGTATCATTGCAGAACTCCGAGTCCTTTAGAGGGAGAAGACATGCTTCCCTTTGTACAACTGTACAGATGAGAAATCTTTCCTGAAGCCCACCAGCAGACTGCCTTTATATCTCACATGCCAGGATTGCTTCTGGTCTAAAGAAGCCACTGCCAAGGGAAATGGGAATCAGTGACCAATGTAGACAGGATTCACTCCTTGCTTGGAGGCTGCTTCCAGCCTCTGAGAAGCTCATGATCACAAGCAAGAAGATAGATGCCTGAAAAAAATGTGGGGTATTATTAGGGAGGCAGTTGAGCAAAAGTGACTAAAACAGAAAGCTAAATAATGATCAGATATAATTTTATTGAATTCCCAGGTGCAACATTTGTAACAGGAATAAGAAATGTTTAATATGAGTGTGATCTCCCTGCACACTTCTAGTAGACAGACACTTGCTTGGTGAACATGGGTATAAGCAATGTATTGTTTCATGGCTTCAGATTAAGCTAGGTAGATATGTCCATCTCACAGTGAGGATGGTATTGACAATGGGACCTAAAATCTGTTACAACTACCTACATTCATCTGAATCTTTAAAATATCTCTGCCATTAGAAATGGAAATATTCCAGGTAGAATAGCCAACTTCCATTTCCTTGGACTATCTTTGGATAGATGTTGCCAACATATACATCTGACACTCACCTCTTTCCTATGTGTCCAGGAGTGACAAATTCCTCTTTCTGAAATGTTCACTCTTTCCTTAGACATATTACCATATTCAGATAGGTTACCAGAGACTCTTACTTCACCTGACGTACTTTTTGTACATTCTGTTAATTTGATAGCTTAATTCCGACAAATTTTTAAAATTCAGTTCCAAGCTCTTGAAGCTCACCTAATAAGATCCCAAGTTTTATTGTAGTCTCCTACAGTGGTAGACAATAGAAAAATATTGTAGAAACTTACAGAGAGTATTGTGATTATGATTATGGCAGGCAGGAATTGATAGGATGTTTGAGAAGAAACAGCAGAGCCAGTTAAAAGGCTCTTGTAATTCAAGTCATGAACCAATGAGAGTTTTGAATATGGAGGCATGAGTAATAATAAAAAGAGAAAAAAGGAAACACAAGGGAACACAGTGGCTATAAGGCTAAAAGTAGCTGCATAATAAAGATATTTCTTTTATAGATTTATACTAAATATCAGGAGTCACTGTTGTTCATTAGTTAGGATCCAAGGTCTCAGAATGGAGGACACACCAGTCAGAAACGTACCCCTCAAACACACAAGTTGGTATACAACTGACTAATAACCTACGTGGATGTAGTGCATTCCAGGATTCTCTGTACTATCAGGCATCCTCTAAGCCTATAGGAGCACCACCATAGGTTTCTGGAATGGGTATATGTATTCCGGGGCAATCAGCAATATCCAGAAACTGGCTTAGGTGGGACCTGAAGAGAATGAAGAACATTCTTTCTTCACTAAGCTTAACTGTAGATTCTAGAATATTGCTCCTCATATAATGTCTATAGATGTCCAAAAGTTAGACTATGAACACTAACATTCACTACATATTTCAGAAGATCATAGCAGCCTAATGGTACAACAGCACCAAACAGCAGTGTTGAACACTTGCACAATCCAAACATTGGCAAAAGAATATTCTAAATGTGATCTCTTAATTTCTATTTCTTTTATGATAAGGCCAAATTTGTTCTCTAATTTGTTACAGTTTTGTCAAAATCCTCTAGTAGGAAGAAGAGGTTCTATTCCATTTTTCGTACTAAAATGCTTACCAATCTGGTACCATTGCATGAAAATTAAAATTTTTCATTTTTAATTAAATTTTAACAAGTTCAGTTTTATCGAGGCTAAGAGTGGTTAATTGCTTTTATTCATTCATTCCCTCCTTTGACAAGTATTTGTTCACATCATACGCCACATACAGTTCTTGCTCCAACTCACTCACCTAGTGAATGCCTAAGTCAGATCTGCCTGACTCAAAAACCCATGCTCTTTCCATTCTACCATGTTATATTAAAATGGCACCTTTTAAAAAAATCTAAAGTAGCACAATCAACTAAGTAAAACAGTAAAACGACTTACTATTTAAAAGAATGATATTCTCACAAAACCACATGCAAACAAAGTCCTGTTTGCCATACATTTATTTTACTCTCCTGCTGGCCAACACCACAGTCCTTCAGATTAGAAGATTTGGCTGCACTACAGAATACACACTGGAAGTCAAGCAACCCCAAGGCTCCATTAAGGTCATTATTCTTGTGGATTTCTTTTCCTCCCGCAGGGACAGGCATATCAATTTTTCTATATGTTTTGAAGAGCTTAGCCACATGATTTTAATCATTTCTCCCAGGTGGCTCTTAGAACTTGCATGGTGGCCCTATATATTATCCAACCAAGGACAGGTTCCAGTGCGGTTTGACGAATGAGCAGGAGACCAAAATCAGAGATCTGAAATTCTCTTCCCCAAGGAGTAATAGTTTTACCTTCTACTGCTTGGGGATCCTAGGAAACCTGAATATTGGTAAACAGTGTAATTTAAGGTTTTGAGCTGGGCCACAATTTGAGATCATCTAATATTTTTTAGCTATTTTTTTTACAAATGTTCTTGTTTGGGTAAAACCTAAGCTATGTTTTTCTAAGTATCTTTCCCTTCAATTTTTAAATATTCATATATTTTAATGGAAAGTTATATTAATTTGTTTACAGTAAACTCATCAAAGTGTATTTAGAAACATATTTCCCAATTGGCTTTACAATAATTTTTATAAACTTTAGAATGAATACACACACACACACACACACACACACACACACACACGCACTCACGCATGACATGTTCTCTTCCCAGGAAACAAAACAAAAAGAAAACACACAGCACCAAAAAGTTCAGGTTGGGTTCAGATCTCAAAAGCCACAGGTTCCAAATAATTCTAAACTTGGATGATGGTTTCTTCCATCCAAGAATGTGTCCCACATGTTATTGAATGGTGCAACCACATTAACCACAAGTTTAACCTAGTTCTCTTGTACTTTTTAATTGACTTCAGCCCCAAACTTTTCAAAGTGTAGACTTAATTGAACTTCTCTAAAATATTGCAATTAAAGGGCTTTTTTTTCATCTAACCACTGGCATGGGAGGCAATGTCAATCATCTTTCCTGGGTATCGAAAAATCTCTCTCTCTTCCTATTCATTTCCAGGCAATAGAGCTAGGCGATTTTATTCTGGAATAATATTCTCTTATCTTTTCTAATAGATCTTCCTATCAGCACACTTTGATCACTACATATGTTACTTATCAAATATCTATTAAGCCCCTGTTAGAAGTAGAATGCTTATTTTAACAAAAGTTAATTCTACAAATACATACAAATTGTCTACTGTCTGCCAGCAAAGATAATTCACTGAATGATATGAAAGTAATTATAATGTCAAAGTTGAAAATCTGTGGTATTCATAATGCTGCATCTCCCTCCATGGCCATGATAGACATTTTTAATCAATCAGATACATTTTCTTGTTGATCTTGTGCATGACATCTGAATTTTCCTCAACAGTGTTCCAGAAAGCCACCACTAAACTACTGGGGTTGGTACTGCAAATATAAACCTATCTCATACTACATGCAATTACTCTGAGTGCTCTTCATCTCTTACCTGTGTGTGTGTTGCTGGAGTGCAGTGATAATAATCCATATGAAATTATTTGTACTGTCTGGATGTTCCCATCATATACCTATACAGTCCTTCTCTTTAGTACATATTTCCTAGAAACTGTCATTGGCTGTACCCACCACTGCTTTTTTCTAGAGTTTCTTTTTCTCATTGTTAAGATTAGGAAAAGCAGAAACGGAAACAATACCTATCCAACGAAGTGAAAGTTTAAATCTGTCATATTTATATAAATAAAGAAAAACAGATGAATATGAAAGACTATATATGACTATAGAAAGACTAAGGCATTAGGAGCCAGGAGATCAGTATCACTTACCCCTAATTCTCCACGTGTCGCCAGCTCTCTGACCTTCACTGAACCATTTTTCATTTGCTCATTCATCAGACTAATATTCAGAAGAAATCACTATGTGTCAGGCACTCTTCAAAGCCCTTTGTTGACTCATCTGAAAAATGAGGAACATACACTTCTCTCAGCTTAAGATGTAGACCAGACCAAGACTATTATAGTAGTTCTGCTTCTTGGTTCTTTGGAGGGGTTATTGTTTGGCAGTGATCTAGAACCAGCAGATTAAGCCAATTAGGGAATTAGTGTTCATTATACTCCCAGGAATGTTTTGTAGTGATGATCTAAGGGAACATTCTGACCTTTTCAGTATTCAGTTCCTACTTTTTTTTTTCCTACTCTGTTTTAACATCTTCTTCTCACATTTGGATTTATTTCTCCTCTCCTGTGCTAACCTGGACTAAACTTCAGAAACACCAGGTCCTCTCCAATATTTTTCATCTTTTTTCCCCCCTCACCTATAAATAATTTATCATCTCTATTGTTCAAATTAACAAATCCTGTCAGCTAAACAGATTTGCATTGGGCTACATGATACCTCTCAGACTGCCAGTTATTGAGAGAAAAAAAATAAAGATCATATGTGCCCACAAGGCAAAATTCAGTGAATTAACAACTCAAAGATGATATCAAAGCTGAGTTACAGTAAAATCTACAGTTAATGAAATATGACATTTCAGAATACATGAGATATCATAGAAAAAGTAGTTAAGTACTTCTTACAATAATAAATAAAAAAGAATGGAAATTAATGAATCAAGAATTTAGTTAAATAAAAATAGAAGAGTAACAAAAAATACTGGCCTATAAAACTTGAAAGAAAAATATACAGTAGGTTGAACACATCAATGAATGAATTAGAATAAAGAACATATCATGCCTAAAGTTAAAACACTAGAACTACACTGTCCAATATAGTACACTAGCCACATGTGGTTATTTAAATTAGTTAAAATTCAACACAATTAAATACTTAGTTTCCTCAGTCTCACTAGCCACATTTCAGGTACACAGTGGTTACATGTAGCTAGTAGCTACCATATTGTGCAGTACAAAATATGGAACATCTCCATCACTGCAGGAAGTTTTATGACAGTGCTGTTCTAAAATTTAAAAAAAGTGCAAAAGCACTTACTAACACAAGCATTAACTGTGTTCTGATCAATGCAATTAGAAAAGAAAAATAAAGAATATAAATTTTTTTTCAGAAGTGAAATTGTATTGCATTAAGATATAATGTCCTAACTGAAAATTTCAAGACATTCATTCAGGAAACTATAACTAACAATAAGAGAATTCAGTAAGTTGGCTGAGTATAGTATCAATATAACAAAGTCAATAACCGTCTTACATAAAAACAACTCTTTTATTATGCAAAACATAATAAAAGAGAAAAGAACCCACCATTATAAATGACAACAGAAAAGATGTAACACACTAAGAATAAACTTAGGAAGAAATGTGTAAGAAGAAGGGCCTCCCTGGTGGTGCAGTGGTTAAGAATCCACCTGCCAATGCAGGGGACATGGGTCCGAGCCCTGGCCCGGGAAGATTCCCACATGCCGTGGAGCAGCTAAGCCCGTGTGCCACAACTACTGAGCCTGCACTCTAGAGTCCGCGAGCCACAACTACTGAAGCCTGTGTGCCACAACTACTGATGCCCACGTGCCCTAGAGCCCGTGCTCCGCAACAAGAGAAGCCACCTCAGTGAGAGGCTCGTGCATCACAACAAAGAGTAGCCTCTGCTTGCCACAGGTAGAGAAAGCCTGCACACAGCAACAAAGACCCAACGCAGCCAAAAGAATAACCAAATGAATAAATTAATAAAAAACCATAAAAAATAGAAGTATAAGAAGAAAACCTAAAATATTACTAAAGAAAAGTGTAAATATGTGTTCTGTTCTTTGATAGGGAGACCTTAAATGTGTATAAAATGTTTATACTTCCCCAAAAAAGTACCAAATTGATTATTTTAAATACATTTAAAACTTTATTTTCAAAAGTGAATCTAAGTGATTCTACAGTTTTTAATGGCAAAATAAACAGGCAAAAATAGGTGGGCAATGTCTGACAGAGGAGAAATAAAGGCACAATACTTTATCAGATAACCAACTATAATGGAAAGCTTTATTAATTAAAGTAGGATTCATACTGAAATATCAATATACATATCAATGTAATAGAATAGTGTGTCTTGATGTAGACCCAAATTTGTGTTGGAATTTCTAAAATGACATAGATGGTATTCACAATCTGTGGTCAAAAATGAATCATTGGGGGGAGGAATAGATTGGGAGTTTGGGATTGACATGTACACACTGCTATATTTAAAATAGATAGCCAATAGAGACCTACTGTATAGCACAGAGACTCTGCTCAATATTCTGTAATAACCTAAACGGGAAAAGAATTTGCAAAAAAACAGATACATGTGTATGTATAACTGAATCACTTTGCTGTACACCTGAAACTAACACAACATTGTTAATCAATGATACTCCAAGATAAAATAAAAATTTAAAAAGAAATGTATCACTGAATCAATTTAGCTGGGAAAAATAGAAGCCATTGTAAGATACAATTATTCACTACCTCAAACCTTATGACAAATAAATTTCAGACGATTCCAGGAATTAAGCATAAAATTTGAAACTATAAAACTATTAGGTGTTGGGCTTCCCTGGTGGCGCAGTGGTTGAGAGTCCACCTGCCGATGCAGGGGACACGGGTTCGTGCCCCCGTCCGGGAAGATCCCACATGCCGTGGAGCGGCTGGGCCTGTGAGCCATGGCCACTGAGCCTGCGCGCCCGGAGCCTGTGCTCTGCAACAGGAGAGGCCACAACAGTGAGAGGCCCACGTACCGTGAAAACAAACAAACAAAAAAATTATTAGTCTCAATATGAGACTGATATCCCTAGTTGATATGCAACATACAGAATCCATAGATAAAAATATTGATGATTTATTTACATAAATTTAAAAAATACTGCATGAAATAAATGTGATACTAAAAGCAAAAGAAAAATGATGAACTGGGAAATATATGAAACATGCATAAGAGATAAAGGGCAGTTTACTTAGTATATAAATATATTCTATCATCAATAAAGAAAGACCCGATAATCCAATGGAAAATTAGGCAAAGTACCTGTGATGGTCAGTTTTATGTGTCAACTTGGCTAAAGTCCCCAGTTATTCAGACACTAATCTGTGTTGCTGTAATGGTATATTGTAAATGTGATTAACATCTGCAACTAGCTGACTTTAAGTAAAGAAGATTACCCTCAATAGTCTAGGAGGGCCAGATCCAATCGTTGGGAAGGCCTCAAGAGTAGAACTGAGGTTTTCCTGAGGAAGAAGAAATTCCACTTGTGGACTGCAGCTTCAACTTCTGCCCAAGAATTTCTAGCTTACCCTGCCTTATGGATTTTGGACTTGCCTAGTCAGCCCTTATAATCACATAAGCCAATATATAAACAAACAAACAAAAGGCAGGGGAATGGATGTGTCTCTTTTTCCTCCAGGTTTTGTTACTTTAATAGAATCCTGACTGATACATACCTACGAGTGGAATTTCTTGGTTGCAGGATATAATGTAGTTCAACTTCACTAACAGCACTGACTGTTTTCCACAGTAGTTCTTTCTATGTATTTGAAAAATTGGATAGTTTATAAAAATTATTTTAGGAGATTTTATATTTTAGATAATACTCCTTTGCTGGCAATGTGTGTTGTAACTATGTGTTTACATACTGTGTCTTTTTAACTTTTAGAAGTTTTGATCTAAAGGTCATAAGTTTACTATGGTCTGCCGTATCCATCTTTTCTTTTGTAGCTAGCACATTTAATACTTTGCTTAGGAAATTTTTCCCTATCGTGATGTTATAAAGACACTTTCCCTACACTTTCCTTAAAATTAAAAAAAAAATTATCTCTTTAGTCAATCAGAAATTGATATTTGTGTATGGTTTGGGGTAGCATTCCAGTTTAATGCTTTCCATACAGATAATCAGCTGTTCCAGCACTGGTATTTTTTTAAATTAATTAATTAATTAATTAATTAATTAACTTTTGGCTGCATTGGGCCTTTGTTGCTGCATGCGGGGTTTCTCTAGTTGCAGCGAGCTGGGGCTACTCTTCATCGAGGTGCGTGGGCTTCTCACTGTGGTGGCTTCTCTTGTTGTGGAGCACGGGCTCTAGGTGCGTGGGCTTCAGTAGTCGTGGCAGGCTGTGGCACGTGGGCTCAGTAGTTGTGGCTTGCGGGCTCTAGAGCGCAGGCTCAGTAATTGTGGTGCACAGGCTTAATTGCTCCACGGCATGTGGGATCTTCCTGGACCAGGGATCAAACCTGTGTCCCCTGCATTGGCAGGTGGATTCTTAACAACTGCACCACCAGGGGAGTCCCCAGCACTGGTATTTCATAGTCCCTCCTTTCCCCTGTCATTTGCAATGATGTCTCTGATATATATTCTTTTCCATATGTTAATGGGTCTATGTCTGGGCTCTTAATGCTAATTTATTCGTCTTTTTTTTTTTTTTTTTTTTTTGTGGTACGCAGGCCTCTCACTGTTGTGGCTTCTCCCGTTGCGGAGCACAGGCTCCGGACGCGCAGTCTCAGTGGCCATGGCTCACGGGCCCAGACGCTCCACGGCATGTGGGATCTTCCCGGACCGGGGCACAAACCTGCGTCCCCTGCATCGGCAGGTGGACTCTCAACCACTGCACCACCAGGGAAGACCTATTCATCATTTTTCAGCTTATTCCAATTCATGAGAATAAATCTTAATAGCTGGTTAGACAATTCCCCCAACATGATTCCTCTGTTTCAGATATATCCTGACTATTCTTGGACCTTTGAACTTCTTCATAAGTTTTAAAATCTGTATGTCAAATTCTTCAAAAAAAGAAAAAACAAAAAAAAATCCAGTTTGGATTTTCTTCATAACTGCATTGACCACACGTACCAATTTGGGGAGGGCTGATATTTTTCAAGATGTTGAGTCTTTCTACTTATAAACATGGTAAAAATAGCTACTGAGTTAAGTCCTCTTTAACATCTTAATCCTCACTGTTTGCTTTTTCTTTTGCCCTTGCTAATTTCCATTTTTTAGTGAGAAAATCCATAATTAAAAATTGTGCTTTTTATAATTAATGCAGTCTCTAGTTGCAGATAGGTTGGAAGGAACTTCAGAGTATCTAGTCTACTGTATCACTGGAATAGAAAGTACAATTCTTATCTATCAGATTAACTCAAAAATCATGATCATTTGTTAGTAAATTTTTCTTTTAAAAATGGGAGGAAAATGCTCCATGCCTTGACCTAGGACTTAATGATTAAAAACAGAAAATAAATAAATAAAAATAAGCATATCAGGCCCTGAAACAAAAGAACTGTGGAGAGGAATGAAACCTTCTAAGAAAAGCAAGGAGTCCTCCAGTTTAACCTCCCAATTGATATAATAATTCTTTTGACAGCATACTATAGATAGCCTTCAAACACTCCAAAAACATTTTACAGTGATGTTCAGTTTGAGTTCTAGAACCATATTTAAAAGATTTTTAAAAAAATATTTGAACCATATTCCTTTTCCTGGTAAATTTATTGATGTAATCCAATTTTCCAAAATAAGTGAAAACACAACTGAACATTTGCCTGAACCTTCAGTACTACAATAATGATGACACCATAGAGATACCATGCCAATACAGTATATCATTTAAAAATCAGAGTACAACTGCATCTTATTTAAAAATTGGAAGATGCTTTCACATTTTTAGAAGTTATGTTTCAAATCAATCAACATATGAACAGTATACTTGGGACAAGCAACAGTCCTGAGCCTACCCTTCTTAGAGAACGCTGCTTAGACCATAGAGAAATATAAACAGAAATAAATCTCTGATTTGGAAATGACTTGATATATTTTATATTAGGTGAGAAGAAATGGAAGTCTGAATTAGAAATGGCATCTGTTTATTTAATAGTCTACATGAAGGGGAACTATGGACATACATCTGGTGTTCCAGTGGCTGTATAATAATCAGTGTATCCTGACTCAGAAGAGAAACTGAAATTACAAACTTGAAAGAATAATATGATCCCTATTCTATCAACTAAACATCTCAGGCTTACAACCCTTCTGAAAGTGGTATGTTTGAGGAGCATTGCGGACTCTCTGTGCTCAACCAAATTCCATCTGCTTCCCATATTTCTTAGCCCCCTTTCAGTTCAGCACTAGCATGTGACCAGGCTTGAAATGAAAGAGAAAGGTATATATATATATATATATATATATATATATATATATATATATATATATATATATATATATAAAGAGAAAGAGAAAGGTGTATATATATATATAATGAAAGAGAAAGAGAAAGATATATATATATATATATATATATAAAATGAAAGAGAAAGAGAAAGGTATATATATATATACATATACATATACATATATGTATATATATATATCACTTCCAGGTGGAAGAGATGAAAACCCCATGAATGATTTTCCTGTATTTCTTTCCCTTCACCAACAATAAACACCTGTATGTTTCAGAAGGTGCTGCTACAAAATGGGGGAGCCTCTGTAAACCTGGCATACTAAGTAAACCTATGCAGACTACAGTTCTGTTTATGTGAGTAAGCATAAGATAAAGCACTGGGATTTGGGATTAATTTGTTATAATAGCAAAATCTAGCCTATTCTGATTAATATTGAACAACTACTAGATCCAATATTATTTTTTACAAATTAAAAAGTTTTCAAAATTTATGGTGAGTCCCATATTGAGAAAAATACTTGAACTTTTTTCCTTTAAATACTTTTTCAAGGTGGATATAATTCTACATTACATAAAAAGGATTGAATTCTAATTTATGTGCTTTAATTCCACCAATGCTCAGATCCTCACTTAGTCTATTACATCTGCAAAATGGATATGGTAACTATTTTTATTTGAGAATTATTGACTCATTGGGGAGCCAAAGACCCAAGTACGTAGCACAGTGAGCAAGGCAAGACAGAGGGGGGTCCTTGGGTGGAATGGACCTTGGCAGTGCTCAGAGAAACTGAGAGGCAGTTTTTCTGTGCTGCTCTAGACTCTGCCCTGATGGTCTTATCCCTTCCACCTCTGCAGCTTCCTCTCTGACCCCTCTGGCTGTAGTCCCCATGTCCACACTTCCCCAGCCACTGTGGAATTTGGCACAGTCATTGCACTTAAGCCACAAAGGGACCATGTACACCTGTTACTGTAAGCCACTGCCCACTCATGAACATCTTAGGAAAGATAAGGGGAGTTGGAATAGTTATAGGCCTCAAAAAACAGGAGCCAATATAATTTTTAATATCAGAAACCCCAAATCAGAATACAAATAAGTGGAAATCAGCAAATATCAAGTACAGCCATTCCTTCAACTAATAATAACTGAACATCCACAATATGCTAAACACCATGCTCAGCACTGAATATAAAGTAATAAACAAGACTGAATTGTTTATCGTTCTCTGCTCTCCTAGAGGGCCTCAGAATCTAGTGGGCACAAAACAAACCAGAGATGAAGAGAAAAGAGAAAAGTTAAACAATCCATGTTGTCCTTCAGGGTAAATATTTATATTAATAGAAATGAATCATACCACTCTGTTAACTAAAATCTTTCAATGGCTTCTCATTGTACAAAAACAAAAGATGAATTATTTATCCCAAACTGTAAGTCATTTTGTGATTCGGTCCCTACCTATTTAACCTCTCTAAGCATCTGTTTCTTCATCTGTAACATGTTGATAATAGCATTTACTTCATAGAATTTTTGAGAGGATCAAGTGAGATAATCTATGCATTGTGTCTGGCAATAGAAAGCACACAATAAATGTTAGTCGATAATATTGTTATTATCTCTCCTACCTTATCCCATGACTTCCTTTCCTCTCACTGTACTTCACCCACACTGACCTCTGAAAACTGTTAGACTAGGTCAAGTTCTTGTCTACATATGGACTTGACTTCTAGTCTCTGCCTGGCTCTTGGTCTGACAGGCTTCTTCTCATCCTTTACATTTCAACTTAAATTGTCACTTTCAAGACTCCACCTAAAGTGTTCTCCTGCCCCTGCTTGTCTCCATCATAGTACCCTGTTTATTTCATTGGACATTTAATTAACTGCATTTATTTCATTTATTTGAGAACTTACTCACTTTATTGCATGTCTTGCCCAGTAGAATTAGGCTCCAAGAGGCAGGGAGCATTTGCCCTGACTTGTCTGTTGCTGTATCAAATATGCTTAGAGTAATGCCTTGCACATAGAAGTTCTTTAGCAAATATTTACTGAATGAATTAATAAATTCACAAACAGATCAGAAGTTCTAATTAGAATAAAGTCTAGGAAGATGTTTTTAAAAGAGCTGAATTCCAAAAAAAATACATAAATAGATAAAACAACCTCAAAGTTTTGCCTTTCTCACTAAAGGATTGGTCAAGAAGTGGATCACACAAGGGTAATAGAACTTCTGCTGTCACTTGAACAAAATCTCACCCATAATATCCAGGTTCTGATTTGAGGTTTCAAATCATTAATATTAGTAGATACTTAAGTAATTATTTCTTACAGGTCAATTTAATACGTACTGAGACTATGAAGAAGAATGAGAAATCACAAGGGGATTTTGATATAATAGAAAAGAAAAAATATTTATTATAAAATCAGTAAAAGTATAGGGTGTTAAAATATAAGGTAGTCCTGTCTTAGGCAGTGAAGTACAGCGACGTGGAGATTGCAAGCTGAAAGATTTGACTTTTGCACAAACACTGAGTGCTGAGGAAATGCAAAGGCTGGGCAGGACCCAGAAGGACACGTGCCTTTGCATGTGGAGAGAGAAAGAAGAGGCTGGGAGAAGAATGTGAGCAACCTGGGCATCCATATGATACATGAGGGATTATCAGTAGACAAATTAACCAATCTATCTGGTGTTAAAGCTGCACTGATTAAACACTTCCTATTAGACAGGAAGCACCCAAAACACCAGGGCACTTCAGTTGACATTACCTAATAAAATTGGTAATTCTTTTCATCAGGTATTTACTGAGTACATACTACATAAAATATTCTATGATTAAAATTGAATAATGTGCCATAGTTTTTAAAGTATTTTCATATCAATTATCTTAACTCACAATATACAGTTAAGAAGATCATCATTTTCTAGGTAGAAAAGCTAAGTCATTTTTCACTTCTCAAGGTCACCGGTTAGCAAATTGCAGACTTATGAGTGATCTAGGATATCATACTTTATCTAGTTCAGTGCTCTTTTGCTGTTTCATATCTGTCTCTCAATTGCAGTAAATATTTATTCCACTTCAAATACTGTAAGTACCTGTGTGCAGAATGAATGTATCAGTCACAGTATTTGCTTACATGATTTAAGTTTATATTTTCCAACCAGTTAAGCTGTTATTATAGCAGAAACATTGCCCTAAATTTTTACTAAATTTCTTAACTTAAGGAGTATGAAAGAAAAAAATACTTAACTTCAGCAGAAATATTTGTGATCAAAGGTTGAATTGCTAGAAATTAGGCGTTTCAGTTTTCACCAATTAAAAAAAGTACAAGGGGGGACTTCCCTGGTGGTCCAGTGGTTAAGAATCCGTCTTGCAATGCAGTGGACGCCGGTTCGATCCCTGGTCAGAGAACTAAGATCCCACATGCCATGGGGCAACTAAGCCCATGCACCACAACTACAGAGCCCATACATTCTGGAGCCCACATGCCGCAACTACTGAGCCAGCACACCACAGCTAGAAAGAAGCCTGTGCACCGCAATGAAGAGCCTGTGCGCTGCTACAAAAGATCCCACGTCCCACAACTCAGACCCAACACAGCCAATAGATAAATAAATTAATTAATTAAATTAAATAAATTTTAAAAGTACAAGGGTATGAATGCTAAACAACTGTGAATTTAATGAGGATAAGTAACTTAGGAATGTCATGTTACAAAGTTAGCCTATAAGAAACTGATTTGATGTCAAAAGTATAATTATACTAATACAAATGTATTATGCTATTTAGACTTTTTTTAAAGAAAAACTCAAGAGTTTAGAATTTCTACTGTTTTAGTTTTAGTTTTGTTTTTATCACCCTGGACATTTACACATTCAATTTTACCAAATTTTCACTTGTATCCATCTTAAGGGTCATATTTTGCTCAATATTTTACTATTTGACATATGTATTATTATTAAGTCAAATCCCCTTATTTCCCATAGAAATCTATAAAATCAAGCAATTTTGAAGATTTTTAAACACAGGAAAATATAACAAATGGTCATTTCTATCAGTCACGATATGAAGATACAAAATAATTACAAATAGATACTGTTTTAATTGAATAGGGAGTTATCACAAATATTTATATTCCTGGTGACATTTACTCCCTAACAGTTTTCTAAAAATTATTACAGTGTCTTTTGTCCAAAAATTGGAAAAAACTGAAAAATTGACACATGCAAATTTCTTTATTGACTACTATTTTAATGCCAATGTGAACATTTTGTTTTATGCACAGCACTTTTCTTTAGGGTGCATTAAAAAAAAAAACTGAAGGATTCTGTATCTGTTTCACTGGTGATGACAAGTATGTTAATTGCTTGCAGATAACATCTGTTCTAGTGAAATCAAGATGCAGAGGCTGGGTTGGATCTGTGGTGCTAGCAGCTTTCTAAAGCTTTGTCTGGGAGACCCACTGCATGCATTTCACAGACTCTCCAGGCAGCTGGAGGGCTTTTGAGCTTTTTTGAGAAACTTCCAGCAATTGAAATAAAATCTGCCAGGAATCTTGGGTCATCGAAATGTCTCTCTTTGAGCAGTGGACTCACCTTTGAAGGTTCAAGATATCCACTGACCATGACGCCTAAGTGTGCTCTGGCTAAAGCAAGTTCAGGGTGAGCTGCCAACCTCCTGCATGCAAGAGCGGGCCTCTGACTTCCTTCTCTGTTTACAGAGCAGAGTGAAGGGCCCCTCTAGAGGGAATAGCAAGAGCCTAGTCAATATAATGTCAGATATAAAGGACCCTTATCCTCAACAGGCCACATTTACCATTTTACAGGGTTCATGGACTATAATTGCTTACCAGATGTGCCTATGGAGTTGCTAACCATGGCAACATGATGGCTCTGGTCCCAACCTTTTCCGGGCCCTGCATGTTTGCTTCTACTCTAAGCTCTGAGTTTGTGTAGACTCTGATGTACTATTCCTAGAAAAGCCAATGCTACTCACCAATGGATCAGACAGTCATGCTGCCTTGTGCTTTGCTGGAGACACATAGGGTCAGGCCTGGAATATCCTTTTCAGTATGTGCAGACCCAGAAGACTATATCAACCAAAGCTATGAGGTTAGGGATCTCACTGGGTCTGCAGGTAGACTTATGGTGGTGTAGTTCAAGAAATTTTTAAAAATTTGTTACCGGTTATAGAGTTTAGAAAAAGGAGACTAGAGACATGGATGGAAAAACTGAAGAAAGTAAGCACATGAGACACCTGAGAAAGAGAATAGAGACAAAATCACAGGAGTAATAAAAGTGAATGCAATGAGAACAGAGATATTAATAATATGACATGTTTACACTATGGTGGAAAAATTTATTTTAAAAATTTACTTCTAACATGGAATTCCTTATTGCCAATACAAGTTTTAAAAATATATTTTCAGTGTGCTTTAACACATCCCATTTGTATAAAAGTTAATGATGTAATAACTTAAGATAAATGCATTCTGACTTTGTAATCTAGGAGAAATAAGCTCTTTCCTCTAGTTCATTTGAGGAGCCTTTCTATGTAATAAGCAATAGAACAGCAAATTCATGGTGCAAAGTACATTTCCTCACAGGTAGAAACACTTCACTCTTGCATGTTTTCCTGTCATTGCTCTGAACTCCTTCAATGGATAAATAAAAGCAATCATTTTTACAAACTTAGTGACACTGAATAAGACATACCTATCTGTTAAAAGAAATATAGACATGAACGTCAATATGGTTACCAATAGTGTTCTCAGGACTGTAGTTCCAGAACACTTACTACAGAACAAATTAAATTCATTGACTGGGAGGTGGCATAAAGGGTTTTTGTCTCTGCAGATGGAAGTGAAGAAGTCAGCTTTTGTTGGCTCTTTTGGCAGCCTACTTTCTAGACTTCTACATCAAAAGCAAGCTTTATTCTTTCAAATAAATCCAGCATCAAACAATAAATTTTCAGCCATCGAACACTGTATTCATAAGAATTAACATGAAGTTTGTTTTTTTAAATGAGTAATTTAAAAAAACTTCAGGCATTTATTTAAATTTAGAATTTTAAAACACTTCAGAAACCTAATTATATAAATGTATCTATGTTTTTACAAAAATATAGATTATATATGAACAAACACACACATACATGGTCATAGAATTTTATCTTTTGATTCTGGTTGTGTGATAGCAATCTCACATAAAACATAGTTGTTAGTTTTTTAAAGAATATATTTATTTGTATTTTTCTAGATAGAATGCTTCAAAATGAGAAGGCTCAAAATAGGCATCAATGTTGCACCTAGCAAGAGAGATTGAAGCACTTGGAATTCTTGCCTTCATAATTCTATACTGCTTATTATCATTTCTCTACTTTGCTCATATAGTCAAGAGAAATTATTAAGTTTTTCAGGATGGTCATTTTCAATAGCAGAAGAGAAATTATGTGGCCTGTTTGTGCTATCATTTACTGATGACTCTTCAGTGGTTATACAGATAATATTCTTGTTCACTTCCTATCAATCACCAATTTTTTCTGACATTTTACTACTTATTTAGAAAGAGAATAAGAGCAGGAATAATTTGATAGCAATTTAAAGTAGGTATATTTATGAAATATTACACATTGCAGTAATTGGATAATACAAGTTATTTTCTTTATAGCTAGATAAAATCATACTTGTTTTTCTTATCAACATAAATGAGTAAAAGCTTAGTGTTGGTATTTTTGTGAATTAGGGAGTGACTTTAAAGAAAAAACAAAATTGCCAAAAATTTTAGACCAACAAACTAAATTGAAGCACAAAAATTAAAAAAGGAAAAGATAAATATTGACAATTATCATTGTCATTGAAATTATTCAGCAAGGATAGAGATGTTTTAAACTTAACAGAAATAGATTAAGTTGGGAAGCCCATGTTACTGAAACAAAAACAGTTACAGATATTTATTTATCTCTAAAAAAATTACTAAGAAAAAATCTTAATGTGTATGAGTATAAATCCAGTTTATAATCTGATTTTTTAAATCCTTTAAGTTTTTTTGACAATTAGATTATTGTTCACAGTTCCTTAAACTGAACCAATTGAAATGACTTTTAAGAAATCATCCAGGGCTTCCCTGGTGGCGCAGTGGTTGAGAGTCCGCCTGCCGATGCAGGGGACGCGGGTTCGTGCCCCGATCCGGGAGGATCCCACATGCTGCGGAGCGTCTGGGTCCGTGAGCCATGGCCGCTGAGCCTGCGCGTCCGGAGCCCGTGCTCCGCAACGGGAGAGGCCACAACAGTGAGGGGCCCGCGTAAAAGCAAAAAAAAAAAAAAAAAAAAGAAATCATCCATTTCAGACTTTTAAAATTAAAAATATTTTGAAAAGATAGTTTCATTTTAAAGATGGTACATATAAACATAATTCATTATTTTTAAAAAAAGTTATAACCTTTTGTCCTCTAGAATTATGTAGGTCAGCAGGACTCACCAGGCATGTTAATCCTGCCAAGGTAGCTCTTACTTCTCCTTTGTAGAATTTATCCCTCTTCTAAGTAATAAACTATTTGCTCAGTAAGTGCTTTCCTAGTAGACAGTGAGCAGCATGAGGATAGGGACCTGGGGTGTTAATGAGTAAGTTCCTGGTCCAGAGTAGATACTCAACTACTATTTATTAAGGAGAGGAGAGATGGAGAGGGAGAAAGAGGTAGAAGCAGAGGAAAACAGATAGCCTGTGAATATTGTGTGTTAGATCAGTTTGGTATCAGGGATGCTCAGTCATCCATCAAGAGAAGAAAAGGGGAGAAGTGTCATTTTCTTTTGAAATCTGATGTGAAAGGCAATTCATTAAGACAGGAGAGAGAGGGAAAAAAAGATTCAGGGCATAACACCCTACAAAAGGAAAACTGGGCTGAAACACTTTAAAGGAAGAAACACGAAGGTTAGAACAGGTAAGACTCAATAGTAGGCAGACTGTGTACTACCATCAAGGCGAGGATGAATGTAGGAAAGAAGTAAAGAGTCGCTTAGATCACTGGTCCATAGGCTAGTTCAGGCCCACACTTCTACCTCTCCATGAGGTAAGCACAGAATGTGAAAGTAAGCATTTATAAATGTTTATACAATTTGATGGAATAATTTTGTGCTTGTTGAATTCAGTGAAGACAGACTTGGGTTTATATCTGTACATTTTCTATTTGATTTTAGGGGAACTAATTTTAATTGTA
Organism: Hyperoodon ampullatus; assembly: GCF_949752795.1. Classification (NCBI taxonomy): domain Eukaryota; kingdom Metazoa; phylum Chordata; class Mammalia; order Artiodactyla; family Ziphiidae; genus Hyperoodon; species Hyperoodon ampullatus. The sequence continues at coordinate 54,391,348 of NC_136925.1, read as the reverse complement.
TGTTTAAAACCTGAAATGGTAAGTTGAAAATGTACAAAATAAATGTTTAAAAATAAAAAATTATAAAACATTTAAAATTTAACAGCTAGTCTTCACCAAAGACAGCCTGAGAAGCACTGACATAGACAAAATATTGGATTTTACTGCTTCTTTCCATTTTCTTTGAGGTTGTACTATTCTACTGTCTTAGAGCAAGTATTCTCACCATGAAAAAATAATCTTAAACATACTAATTGGGAATTATTTTAAAGAGCTTTCTAATTTGTGGCATGTGACAATATATGAAACTTCAAGTAGAATAAATACAGAGGTTTTTGGTTTAGTTTCAATACACAAATTAGGGCATTTTCACCACGTGGGCTTAAAACTCTTTTCTGCTCAATTGTTTCTATAAATATTTACATAGAACTATACCACTTTTCAAGCACTTGCAAACAGTGGCTTGCTATGTTATAGGTACATGAAATGTTTCTTTCAGAAAAAACTTGCAAGCAGAAATATTGAGCTTTAAAAATCTACTTAAAGTTCTTTTCCAATTTTCCCCTTCTGTAACAGCACTCTGTATAATAAGTCCAGTTACACCCTTTATTTCCTTAAAAAACTTATAACATATTTCAGACAAGCAAAAATATATTAAGAATGGCATAATAAGCATCAATATATGTAATACTGAGCTGAATGAATTAAAGTTACAAGTGGAGTTTTGAAAGGGCCCAATAAGCAACATCCTTTCCCCCAGCTGAGTGCAGAGCCAAGTAAAAGACAAACACAGAAGTCAGACAGAAGCAGATGAAAAGGCCACCAGCTTTTGATCACTCCCCTGACTGGAACTTCTGACAAAAACAGAACCTGCTCCAGCCAACTTATCTTGTGAAGGAGAGCAAACGGTCATTCTTTCTGAGACAGACAGATCTGAAGAGAAAGGAGAGAGAGACTGAGCAAAGCAAGTACAACTCTCTCTTCTGAAATCACCAATCAGATAACTAACTCCTATTCCCTTTGGGGAAAATGTGTGAGCAGGTAGAGAAAAGCAAGCAGTCAGCCTTACTCTAGAGGTCCCTAGACTTGAAATCTTAATGCCTGGGAATGGAAATTTCTCTTCAACATAAACAATGGCCCCCAAATTTTCTTCTACTTTTACTCTATACATAAGTATACCTAAGAAATATTGTGTACTGTCTTTGCACTTTTAAATTTATTTGATTTTAAACTATGTAAATTTAATAACTTAAATTGAAATGCACACAATGGATTATGTATTTTATTTTGTTTTTTTCTGGCCACACCACATGACATGCAGGATCTTAGTTCCCCAAACAGGGATTGAACCTGTGCCCCCTGCAGTGGAAGCACAGAGTCTTAACCACTGGATCACTAGGGAAGTCCCTGGATTATGTATTTTTTACAGTGGGGTTCTGATACTGATTTCTTGTTTTTTTCTCACAGAAGAACTAAGAAAGTTTTCTTAGTTCTGGCCAAAATAATATTGTGAATTGTGGTTTGTTTAGTGGTGCTCTCTCTTTGAATTTCCCAGTTTTAGCTCATTCATTTCTCTGTACCTTCCTCTATTTAAAAAAAATTAGCTTTGTTAAGATATAGTTCACATACCATATATTTCACCCACTTAAAGTGTATGATTTAATGGTTTTTAGTGTATTCACAGATATGTACAGTCATCACCACGGTCAACTTGAGAACACTTTCATCACATCAGAAAGAAACACTGTACCCTTTACATATCATGTCCCTATTTCTCCACCCCACTCCCATTCCTAAGCAACCACTAATCTACTTTCTATCTCTGTAGATATCCCTATTCTGGATATTTCTTATAGATGGACTTATACAATATGTGTTTTTTGGGGCACCAGCTTCTTTCACTTAGCATATGTTTTTAAGGTTCATCCATGTTGTAGCACAGATCAGTAGTTCATTCTTTTTATGCTGAAAAATGCTTCATTGAATGGACATAGCACATATTATATATCCATTTGTCAGTTAATAGATATGTAGGTTTTTTCTACCATTTGACTGTTACAAATAATGCTGCTATAAACATTCATGTCTAAAATGTGTCTCCTACAAAGAATATACCATTGAATCTTGTTTTTTAAATTCAGTCTGACAATCTCTGGATTTTGATTTGTTTAATCCATTCACATTTAATGTTATTATTGATATAATTGGATTTACATCTGGCATTGTACTTTTGGTTTTCTATGTGTCTCATGTCTCATATTCCTTTGTTTCTCCTTTATTTCTTTCTTTTGTATTCAGTATATATTTTCTGATGAAACATTTAAATTTATTTATTGATGATTTTTAAATTACAGACACACATGTATATACACACACATACACACACATATTATTAGTGGTTGCTCTAGGACTTACCACATATATCTTAACTTACAGAATCAGCTTTAGCTTTATACTGGCTTGATTCTATGTCTTGAGATATAGAAATACATAACTCCTATATAATTCTATTCTCTTTCTTCCTTTTTTGTGGTATTATCATTAAGTCTATTAATGTTATATATTACATTGATTAATATTACAAACCCAGGGCTTCCCTGGCAGCGCAGTGGTTGAGAGTCCGCCTGCCGATGCAGGGGATGTGGGTTTGTGCCCCGGTCTGGGAAGATCCCACATGCCGTGGAGCAGCTGGGCCCGTGAGCCATGGCCACTGAGCCTGTGCGTCCGGAGCCTGTGCTCTGCAACAGGAGAGGCCACAACAGTGAGAGGCCCACGTACCGCAAAAAAAAAAAAAAAGAAAAAAATTACAAACCCAATAATACACTAAGCCAAATACAGCTTTGTTCCTATCCACCTCCTTTATGCTGTTATTGGCAAATATATTACATTTTTATATGTTATAGGTCCAACATTACATTATACACATATTATTTTATTTTTATTTTATTTTATTATTATTATTTTTGGCTGCGCTGCATGGCTTAGGGGATCTTAGTTCCCTGACCAGGGATTGAATCCAGGCTCCAGCAGTGAAAGCACCAAGTCCTAACCACTGGACGGCCAGGGAATTTCCTATACATATTATTTTATACAATTGCTCTTTAAATCTGTTAAGAAAAGAAAGGAGAAAAATATGCCTTTATCCTGGCTTTAGTAATTACATAATTACCTTTACTAGTGTTCTTTGTTTTTTTGTGTGTGTGTAGATTGAAATTACCATCTAGAGTCACTTGCTTTTAGTCCAAAGAATTTTGTTATTTCCAGAAAGGCAGATCTATTAGTAACAAATTTTCTCAGTTTTTACATATCTGGGAATGTCTTTGACTTTTATTTTTGAAAGATAGCTTTGCTGGATATAGAATTCTTGGTTGACAGTTTTTCTTTGAGCATTTTGAATATGTTATCCAACTGCCTTCTATCCTCCATTATTTCTGCTGAGAAGTCAGTATTAATCTTATCAGGGTTCCCTTTTAAGTAGGGTGCAATTTTTCACTTGCTGCTTTCAAGATTTTCTCCTTGCGTTTGACATTCAGCACTTTTACTATGATGTGTTTGTTCGTGGATCTCTTTGAATTAAATCTATTTGGACTTCAGTGAGTTCAAGGATATGTAGGTTAGTATTTTTTTTTTTTGATAAATTTGGGAAGATTTCAGCTGTATTTCTTCAAATATATTTTTCTGCTTCTTTTCATCTTTCCTCTCCTTCAGGTCCTCCCATTATACATATGTCAGTGTGGTTACCGGTAACCCACATTTTTCTGAGGTTCTGTTTATTTTTCTTCATTCTTTTTTCCTTTCTGTTCTTTTTCTGTTCTGTTCTGTCAGTGTATACTCAAGTTCACAAATTCTTTATTCTGCCAATTCAAATCTACTTTTAAGCTCTTCCAGTGAATTATTCAGTCCAGTTCTTTTATTTTTCAACCCTAGAATTTCTCTTTGGTTCTTGTTTCCATTTGGTTCTTATATTTTCTATTTGATGCAACATTGTAAACATACCTTTTTTTACATCTTTGATTGTGATTTTTTTTAGTTATTTGAGTGTATTTGTAATGTCTACTTTGAAGTCTTTTCCTGTTATATTTGCTTTGTCAAAATTTCTCGGGGCTTGTGTCTTTTTTTTTTTTTTTTTTTTTTTTGGTTGGAAACTGGACATTTAAGATAATACATTGTAGCAACTCTGGATACTGTCACTCCACCTCCTGGTTATTAATATTTGGTTTTTTATTTGTTTAGTGACTGGCTGGATTATTTTAATGAAGTCTATTTCTTCCTTCACTGTGTCAAGTCTCTGTTGTTGCTCCTGAGGAAAGCACAGCTTTGGATATGTCCACAGCAATCCTCACATGACAGTGGTTTTTTCAGAGTTCATTTTCTCTTTTTCCCTGGCCACATCCAGATGTTTAGCTCTAGTAATTGTTGGCTGACTACTCTATTGTTTTCAACAATGCCCCGGGGCATAAATTGCTCTATATATGATTCCAGTCAAATTTTTTTCTCCTCGGAAGTAGCAGTTTCCAAGGTCAGTCAGTGTGGAGATTTGTTCTGACTCCAGAAAGTTTCCTCTCAGTTCTCTTTCTCCAGTTTTTCTTTCCAGAAAATTGGCCAGGCTATAGTTTAGCCTGCATCTTCATTGAATCTATGAATCTCCTCCCAGTTGACTTTCACCACAACTGCCACTGTTTTTCGGAGCACCCTAAGGCTTGAACTTCTCCATGCTCTATTGCAAATGAAGTCAGTTTTTTGGGAAGAGATTATGAGCTACCTCTTGATTCTCCACCTCCCTCCAGGTAAAATCTCTGAGCCGGGCCTCTGGAGGTAGGGACAGTAGCACACTTCTCTCTGAATGATATCTCCCTTCTAAGAACTGAGAACTTGGAGATGGTGGGTGTTGTAGCAGCCTGCCTTGGCTTGCCTCTTCCAACATGGAACCATCACCTTATGGACCAAGGGAAAGTTGACTGGGGCTCCAGTATTCTCAGTGATATTTGGCCCACTCTGTTTCATGACTGGGGGCTGGGTAGAGGAAGGGAGCCCTTCCCTCTTAACCACACTGACCTGGAATTTAGCTTTAGCAATAGGATGACACATGCTGATGTCTTACCCCTCCTGGGAAAAAGTCCTCCATTTGGAAGCTGGTGGAAGAGGGAGCCCTGCGTTCTTGGCTGCACCAGTCTGGAGTGGAGTTTCTACCTCTCTGAGTTGAAATAGGGGAGGAAGAGATCAGTCTCAGTTCAAATACCACAGACTCTAGATTTTCTTAACAAATGTTTGTAGATTGCCTTGAATAGATGTTTCATTTGCTGTAAGCTCTTAGGAACATTTTCAGAAGCTGTAAATGGCTGTTTTGTTTTCTAATAATTCTCATCAGTGTCACTGGGGAGTGTGCTGCCAAACTCCTCATGTATGCCACTCCATTTTTAAACATTTTAATAATAGTAGTATACTGTATGTATGCTTTCACAAGCAGATTTGTATCTTAATATTTTGTTTGATAGATTCACCCACATTGATTTTTGTTGCTTCATTTTAGTCATTATGATATTCCATTGAATGATTATAATACCACTGACTTATCTATTTTCCTTTTGATAGATGTTTAGGCTATTTCTATTTTCATGATTACAAACCATTCTGCAATTAACATTCTTGAACACATTTCCTTGTAATTTATATTAAAGTCTTATAATGCATATAACTAAGATTACAGTTTTGGGGTTTTAGAGAATATGTATACAAATATCACCAAACTGCTTTCTAAAACATTTATATCAATCCGCCCTTTCACCAGTAGTGATATTAGTTTTCATTTCTCCACATTCTCACTATCCCTTGGTGTCTTCAGAATTACAATTCTCATGTGAGTGAACTAATAATTCACTGTGGTTTTAATATTCATTTACCTGATTTCTAGTAAGGCTGAACATATTTTCATATTTTATTGACCATTTATGCTTCTTCTTTTGTATAACACATAATTTTTTATTGCTTAGCATATTAACTATATTGAAAACATTTTATGTGGACTTGAAAAATAAATGTGTTTTTGTTTTTGTTGGGGGTATGTCCTATATATGTTAGTTAGGTCAAGTTGGTTAATCAAATCTTCTATATCTTTCCTGAATTTCTGTATTATTATTATTATATAAATTACTAAGAGCAGATATTGAAATATTATCCAACTTTGCAATTCTGACAACCTTTAATTAATCCTTGTTCTAGAATGCAGTTATTTGGAATAAGATTACTTCTTTTGAGACTTGCTTTCTAGCTTTGTTAAGTCAGATGTAAAAAAGCCTTAATCTATAGCTAATTTAGCCCAACTTCTGAGGTAAGATTCTTCTGAGGACTCCAGCTGATATCTTGTGTATCATGAAGTCTTTTCACTCTGATGAGTGGGAATAGAAACTATTCCCAGCCCTGTATGTGGTTGAGGATTGTTCTACTTCTCTCAGGCCATTCTTTGCATGAGCTCTATATTTTCCCCACTGTAGCAAAACAGTACTCAGCCAAAGACTCAAGGGGACCCTTTTGCAGTGCCCTGGAGTTCTCTTTCTCTCTGTCTGGATCTCTTCTCTCTCTGATATTTTACCCTACAATTGCTAGCCACCTTGTCCTGCCTTTACTAAACTCTGTCTCCTCAATTCATTGAGACTCCTGAGTTCTCTTTGGGTTCCCATTCCTGCACAACTCCCTGGAAATATTCTACATAGTAATCTGAGATATTCATAGGATCCATCTTATTTGTTTGCCTGTTGTACAATGTCTGAGAAGTGTTGTATCATATCTGTTCCATTTGTCTTCCTTGTTAAGTTGGGAAGATAAACCTGGTTCCAGTTATTCTATTATAGCCAGAAATAGAAATCTCTTAAGTATCTCATTCTTAAATATACATGGAAAAGTATGAATTTGAAGACATCTAAAGAAAGTCTATAACATGAAAGAAAAATATAAAGAGAACAAAAAATAAAGACCTAGGATTAAGCAGAATTAATGCAGGGTGAAAAACTTCAGAAAAAAAATTATAAATCAATATACTTAGAATAATAAGGAAATGTAATGCACCTATAAAATATCTGAGAAAAAGGTAAAATGATCTAATTTAAAACATGCTAGTTTTTTTTAAACTTTAGTACAAGAGTTAAAAAATAAAATCAGGGACTTCCCTGGTGGCACAGTGGTTAAGAATCCACCTGCCAGTGCAGGGGACACATGTTTGAGCCCTGGTCTGGGAAGATGCCACATGCTGCAGAACAACTAAGCCTGTGCACCACAACTACTGAGCCTGAGCTCTAGAGCCTGCGAGCCCCAAATACTCAGACCGCATGCTGCAACTAGCCCACGTGCCTAGAGCCCATGCTCTGCAACAAGAGAAGCCACCGCAATGAGAAGCCTGCACCCCACAATGAAGAGTAGCCTCCACCCACCGCAACTAGAGAAAGCCTGCCCACAGCAACGAAGACCTAATGCAGCCAAAAATAAATAATAAAAATAAATTTAAAAAATAAAATAAAATAAACTACATTTTCCAGAAAACAAAGCAAACAAAGAGATATTAAATTGGATGAAAATGGTAAAATATTTAGAAAAATCAATCCAGGATATCCACTATCAGGATAGTAGGTGTTCTAGAAAGGAAAAAGAGAAAATATAAGGAAGATAATTTCAAACATACAGAAAAAAATTCATATATGAGGGAAGTGATTACCCAATTTCTAATGACTTAGCTCAGTAAATGCAAAAAAAGTACCAAACTAATGCACATTTTTATTCAATATCACAAGACCAGTGATAAAGAGAAGGTCCAATAACTTCTGGAGAGAATAATGTGTTTCATATGAAGGACATATCAGAATGACATTTTTCCAGAGCAAAACTTGGTACTATAGGATAATGAAGGATCTAAGGGAGTATTTGGAAACACTTAGGAATAGAAAAAGTTATATAAGTTAAACTTTTATGAATAGAAGAAAGTTATATAAGTTAAAAAATGAGACAATTATTAACTTTAGAGAAAAGAGGTCACAAGAGAGAAAATTCAATCATAGTATACTATGAGTTTACATATGCACAGTTATGAAACTACATTATTAACTAATAATTATGATATGCTATATTGGGAGGTGAGAATCAGCATGAAAGAGATTTAACTTCTTTTTCAAAATAATGAGAAATTTATGTCGGATGTTAAAGTTGATAAATCAAGGAAAAGAAGTACAGTAATGTTATTTAGGTTTTGAAAAATGGAGAAATAAAGGCTAATATCAAAAGATATAACTAACAGAATTATTACCCCTTGTAGGTAGTCTATGGGAGGGCAATCCTGAGGACACTGATTTCAAAAAAATCCTCTGGTACTAATTATGTGCATGAATTACTCTGAATAAAAATTAAGACATACATAATTTCAATAAAATATTTAAAAATATTGACTCTGTATCCTGTGTCTTTGGGGCAGATTTAATCCTCTCTGGAGATTTTAGCCAAGCCAATTCATGTACAATTCCTTGTCATTTTTTGTTCAGGGATTTATTTTTTGTTTTTAGCAGAGCTACTAAGAGATGAGACAACGTGTCTCCATATTCATTTTATTTATGGTGCTCTTAAAATACCAACTAAAGAAAGTATAGACACATGACACACCCAAGATATTTTCAAGCATGCATTTTGTTGTTCACTTTTATTCACCACCCAACTCTCATCACCTCTACTCAATATCCCTTCCAAATTTCCTGGTTGCTCTCTTGAGATTGTATTAGTCAAGCCATTCCATTACTAGTTGCTGCACTCCTCGGTGTGAACAGGGCTCTGTGTCCAGTGCAATCAGGGCTTGTAACTAAAGAGCTCATTTGGACTCTGCTTCACTTGGTCCCCTTCCAGCTATGTTCTTGGCTTACTTTACTTTGGTGGTTGAGAAATTACAGGGACCATAACATTTATCTTTTCTTATCTTACCTGAATCTTCATATATCTTACTGACTAAGACATGTTCTTCTGATTTAGTACATCTTATTGCTATTAAAATAACAAAAAAATTTCCAAATATACCTAATCACATTATTATAACTTTCCTTCACACAATCTCTAACCAAGCATATTTTATAAAAGTATTGCAAAACAAAATATAGTTTACTTTTGGCCAATATTATTCATCACTAAGTAGCATGATAAATGAATAATTATCATCATCACAATATTATTATACAACATTTTTCATGGTTTAAATGCTTTCTATAGACCAGTTAAGAAATTTCTTTCTCTATGTTAACTAATTCATAAGCATTCTCACAATAGCCCTGTAATGTAAGTACTGTTCCTATCTTATAGATGAGAAAACTGAGATTTAGGGATATTTAATATCTTCCAAAGTTTACAGAGTAAGTCAGTATAGCCAGGAGGTACAAATTCCTGTGGAATCATACAGACTGGAAAGAAAACCTATTCTGTCTGTTAGGAATAAACGTTTTGAAAACGAGTCCTTAAAAAAGGTGATACCTGAACTGAGTCCTGAAAATAAAGGTTGAATAAAATAATAAAATAAATAAAGAATAAATAAAGATTGGGAAGATAATGTGTGCCAGAAAAAGAGAACAGCAAGAGCCAACATGTAGAATATGGCAACTTAGGGGAGCCACAAAGAGATCAATATGACAAAAATATAGACTGTGTTGACAAAAGGGTGAAGTTTCATTGGAACCCAGCCATACCTATTTGTTATGTGCTGTTTATGGCTGCTTTAACACTATAAAGGCAAAGTTGATTAATTGCAACAAAGTCCATTTGGCCCACAAAGCTGAAAAGTGTTTGCTATCTGATCCTTTACAGAAAAAGTTTGCCAACCCCTATTTCAGAGAATCAGTTAAGTTTTAGAGCAATTAAAAGTAAGAAAAAAAAATTAGGGCTTCCCTGGTGGCGCAGGGGTTGGGAGTCCGCCTGCCGATGCAGGGGACGCGGGTTCGTGCCCCGGTCTGGGAAGATCCCACATGCCGCGGAGCGGCTGGGCCCGTGAGCCATGGCTGCTGGGCCTGCGCGTCCGGAACCTGTGCTTCGCAACGGGAGAGGCCACAACGATGAGAGGCCCACATACCGCAAAAAAAAAAAAAAAAAAAATTTTTACTCTCCTTTCTCACCTTTACAGCATTCTTTATTTACTTGTGTAGATCCAATTTTGATTGTCATATTCCTTCTGTCTGAAGATTTCTTTTAAGGTTTCTTATAGTGCAGGTCTAGTAGAAGATCACTACTCTCCAGTGATGAGCTGGGTTACCAAAATGAGCACAGTCTCACCTAAACACCACGACTAAGGCTACCTCTGTTTGCTTTTATATACCTCTTATATCATAGCTCTCCAAAGTTTTTGCATGCTCTTTTTAAAAAAACTTTTATTAAAAAATATTTAAACCTGCAAAGAAAGTTTAATAATAATACAATGAACTCTCATGTACACTCACCTACAGTGACCATTGTTAATATTATTTTGCCACACCTTCTTCTCTCTACACACAGACACACACACACGTTAAGTGTCAGCTGAAACTTTTGAGAGCGTCACATATCATGACCTTTCACCCCAAAATAAAAAAATAGGGCATTTTCTTACATAAATCATGGCACTATTAAGTTCAGAAAATTCAACATTAATACAAAATTATTTTACCTATTGTCTCAATGTAGTCCTTTATAGCATATTGTTTTTCTGATCAAGTATTCCAGTGCAGAATCATGCATGTGTTTACTTGTTATATGTCTTTAATCTCCTTTAATCTACAAGTCCTCAGTCTTTCTTTGTGTAGTGCAAATGTTTGACATTAAGCTTTTGATTGCTGAGGCTTTCATTTCAAAGACATCCATCTTGAATAAACTATTGCCAGCTCTATGATGCAGCTATTAGCAAACACGTCTAGGTAAGGAATGAGGTTGATCCTATCCATGAACTTCCCCCTCTATAAAGTCCTGAGAAAGACAGATCATTGACAGCTTAAAGCCATCCCACCTTTTCCTTCCTGTGTCCTAATTTCCACTCTTATGCTTTAAATTCAGCAATAAAGAGCGAACCCATGAAACCCTAGCCACTCCATCCTTGCGACCCTAACACAGGCAGAGCCCCAGGTCCATGCGCCCTCCCTCGCTCTCTGCCTGTGACCTCTCTGTGTGGCCCTCAGGCATGCCATGTACCCTCCAGGACCTGAGAGTAATAAATCTTGTTATTTAAAGTTCCCTGGTAGCTTTGCTGAGATGTGTCCTGTGGTCATAATAAGAAACACAAGGGCTGGTTCAGCCACAACACTGGCCTTGGTGGTGGGGGGCGGGTAATGTTTGTGGGACTTGCTAGAGTAAATACAGGGCCCGGGTGAGAGACTCAGGATTCCTAGCCAAGAACATCACTATCAACAGACTAGGAATGACACAACGTTATGTCTTTCATAAAATGACTTTTTTAATGAATACATGCCAGATATTTTGTAGAAAGTTCCTCAATTTGAATTGTCTGATAGTTTTTTTATGATTAGATTCAGATTATGACTATCCTGGCAGGAATACTATATAAGTGATGCTGTGTCCTTCTTAACATAACATTTCAAGAGGCACACACTATTCATTTGCCCTGTCGTCGATGTTAATTTTAGTCACTTTGTTAAGATGGAGCCTGTCACATTTTTTTCACCATAGAAATATCCTTTTCCCTTTGTACCTACTAAACAATATGTGGGGAGATTTTTTTTGAGACTACTCCTCAAATATATTTATCTAATGATGAATGATCTGCGAGAGACCTGGTTTCTGAACTTTTTGCCATACTCAGAACTGGTTAGCAAAAAGTGGCTGTAAATCCTCAGTGCCAATACACCATACTCTCTAGGGCTTTTGTTTCTTGCCTTTTCTGTCTTCAAGTCTGATTCCTAAGTCCCCTGAGACTACAATAGATTTCACACTGAATTTCAAAAGATTTTAGTTTAGATTTCAGCCTCTTACAGAGTCTTAGGATATAGCAAATGTCTTTTGTGGAAAATGGTTATGTATCTGTGGACTTCAAACCTTCAATTTTGTCTCTCTATCCCCAAGTGACTTCTAAAGGCTACATTGGTTTCTCCTTCTTTTAACGGTTGCTCTCTGTCTGAGCCAAACCACAAACTTCAGCTCACACCAAGAACTGGCATATTCCCGCATATAAAAAATCAGCTGCTATTTATCTACTCACCTCTGAATGTTTTTCCTCTCTATATAATTTAGGACCATTTAGTCCTCATAGCTTCCACAGTTCCATGATGCATTTTCAAAAGTATTTTTTGTAATTTATCCTTTTTCCTTGTTACGAACTGTGTGAGTATAGGCTTGACATAACTTTTAAATCCTACTTAGAAGTCCAAGAACAGTCAATTCTTACTTGCATCTGATAACTCCAATATCTGCATCTCCTGTGGTTCTGTTTCTATTGGCTGTTTTTCCTCTTTGTTCTTTTGTCATGTTTTCTGTCTTTATTTCTCCTTAGTAATATTTTGACTAAATGACAGATATTTTAAATAAAAAGTTGTAGGGATAATTGGAAGTTCTAGATGATGTTGTCTTCTCCAAGAGAGGATTCATTTTGTTTTAGGCAAACAGGCTGAAGGCAGATAACTTTAATAAGGAATTAAATCTTTTCTAAATTGGGCCTTATTCTTTAGGAGGGTTGGTCTAGTCTGTTTCTCCCTTACTTTTAGAGTACAGCCCAGTAGGAGTCTCATCTGGCAGCTTGGATTATATGTCAGATCCTTCTCTTTGGAAGGTCCTAAAGTCCAATTTTTGTTTCCACATTCTGAAAGGACTGCTGGAGACTGCTTGGTTTCTCAGTCTCTCAGCTGCAGCTCACAAACTGACAAATGTCAAGAGGAAAAGTAGTGTTTTTTTCTGTTATACGACCCTTGAAAAATATTTTTTTCTGTCTTTACCACCCTTGTCCCTGGTATCTTTGACTCTCCCTGAGATCTTTATGCTTAGCTCCCTAGTATCTCAAAACAGGTTGGATACATGTGTGTGCATGTGTGTGTATGTAATTCTTGCTCTTAACATTTATGCTCAAAGCAAAGATTGTTCTGTTACAAGCTACATTGCCATTTCTGATGGCATGAAATCCTTGCTTTTGTTTGTTTGCATTTGCCTGATATATATTGCCTATTTGCACACCTTTTATTTACATTTCTTTTAGCTTTTAGGTGTGTCTCATATACATAGCACAGAGTTAGGTTTTGCTTTGTGAACCAATCTAAAAGTCTTTTAAAAAATACTTTGTCTTTTCTTTTAAACTGTTTATATGTAATAGTTTGAATATATGTCTAGCCTTAGTTCTGACTGTACTTTATGTTATTTTTTTCTATTTTTATAGTTTTTAAAAGGTCTTACAAAATGTAATCATTTTTCTTTGTGTGGTGTGTATATTTGTAATTACTAAAATACTAATTTTTTTATATTACTATATGGGTTACTTTTATAGCTTTATATCTTGCTTTCAGCTCTGTATTTTTAAAAAATTTTTTATTTACCTATTTGCCTGCAATCCGTCTTCATTGCTGTGCATGGGCTTTCCCTAGTTGTGGGAGTGGGGGCTACTCTTCATTGCAGTGCACAGGCTTCTCATTGCGGTGGCTTCTCTTGTTACGGAGCACGGGCTCTAGGCACATGGGTTTAAGTAGATGTGGCTCACAGGCTCTAGAGCTCAGGCTTGGTAGTTGTGGTTCAAGGGCTTATTTGCTCCATAGCATGTGGGATCTTCCTGGACCAGGGATTGAACCTATGTCCCCTGCATTGGCAGGTGGATTCTTAACCACTTCACCACCAAGGAAGTCCCTCAGCCCTGTATTTTAAAAATTGTCTGCATTGTACCCCATCACAATCAATATAACATTATCCTATTTCTTTTTCTTACCATCCCCTCATTCCATCATTCAAATTTAATCAATAAAGTTATCTTTCTTAGTGCTTACTTTTATATGGTTAAATCAATTTATGCTTCTGTTACTTGATTTATTCCAGTTTGAAATGAAGTCATTTGCTCCCCAGTATTTACATGAAGTAAACCTCAAACTTTCTCTAAGCCCCACTTTTAAATTATGAGGCTTATGTATATATTGTGAAGGCATACCATATTTACATTTTCATTGTAATCCCAATACCTGCAATTAATATTTGTCAAGAATTTAGAACAGTGTCTGAGTACTGCAAAAGTGTTTTGCTATGTATTTTCATTGTAGTTCAACATTTAACTATATATAGTACATGGATTTTTTTGCTATAGTTTCTTTATTCATCATGTGGTGGGATGAACTTCACCCTCTAGTAGTTTTCTCAAAAAAACTCAAAAGAAATTTTGCATGTAAATAATTGTATGGTTTTTTTTTGTTTTTCTTTTTTACTACTTGAAGGATAGTTTGACTGGATATGAAATCTTTAGGTAAAATTTTATTTTATTGAATTTCCTAGATTTTATTCAACTGAATGTCATTGAGTGTTGTGGGGGAAATCTGGGACAGTCTGATGCTTCCCCTATTACAGGTGATTTTTATTTCTTTTACTGCTGTGTAAAGGATTCTTACTTTCTTTTTCACATCCAATAATGTCTTAGCGTTGACCATTCTGGATCTTTTTTTTTTTTCACATGCATTGTGCACTTTAAATATTTAGTTTCAAGTATTCCTTTATTTCTTAAAATAAAACTATATTTAATTATAATTTTAATCATGGTCCTCTTTCTAAATTTTAGTTTTCTTTATTGAGGATCCCAATTCTGAATAGGTTGTGTCTCTTTGCTTTCTAAGTTTATCATGCTTTCTCTAACCTATTTTCTCTTTATTTTCCTTTTCTTTATGTAGCTCTACCTCACTGTTTCTTTGTAATTATAAATAAAAATTAAAATCCTTGTTAAGATAGCAAATGCTCTGTAATTTAAAAAATTTTAAACTTAATAATTATATTTATGGTCAAAGTCACTGTATTTGCAAACTGAGATATATATATATATATTTCAACTCAAGTCTTAATGGAATAAACCTGTGCAACCTGAGGAACATCAGGAAAACACTACATTTAATAAGTATAAATAAATATAAAAGGTGATGACATTTCATTTACCTATAATTTACGATATGTGAACACAAGAAGTAAAACCTAAGGAAGTCTATTAATTTGTCATGTCCGATTCATGTAGTAATTTCATTGTATTTATAGAGATTCAGATATACGAAACTAAGAGGAACCACCTATTGCACTTTCCTCATTTCATAGAAAAAAATTCTGGTATTCAGAGATCAGGTGACCTTTTCAAGACTTTACAAAAGAAAAATCTAAGTTCTCATAGTTTTCTAATACTGGCCATAAAAAAACAACACCTGATGTTGTTTCAACATCCCTATGACTTGTATTTTTCCTCTGACCTTTTAATTAGCTAAAAGTATTTGTGAAGATAAAGAGATGAAGTCTATAAATCGTATCATCTCATTGTCTTGGGGCTTTAAAAGCCCAGTGCAGGTACTCATTTTCAATTTCTACTTTGTATAGACTATGAACCAAATAAAAGTGAGATGTTAACAGTTTTGATCACTAGCATAGGCAGTAACTTCACTTAGAAACAGATATTCTTCACCAGCTTGCTTCAGGTGCCAACACAAATACTGAAGAGAAACTCTTCAGCAAAGGGCTGAAACTTACTGCCACAAAGCTCCCCACTTATGTGGAAAAGAAAAAATAATAATAACCATCCTTAGCCTTATTAATGTCATATACAAAGCGACCTGTTCAGTGTGTGGTAAATGATAGATCCATTATAAGTAACTGTTAGTGTAAATTTACAGATTCAGAAACCAAGTCTCAGAGATAATAAGTGAACTTCTTAAGGTCAGTTAGTAGGAGGCAGAACTAAGATTCAAATACAGCTCTGTCCACTCTACCTCTCTCTGAAAATTTTTTCTATAATGATCTGGAATCTTCTTCAACACATTTATCCCAGCTATAGCTTTCAAAACACTAAAAATATGTATAATCTCTCTTTAACATAACAGTTTAAAATATTTGAAGGTGGTTACCATATATCACAATAGTCCTTCCTTCTCTAAATTAATATTCTCTTTCTGGTAGTTCATCTTTAATATGACATGTGGCTGATTTTACAGTCCACTCATCAATCTGATCATTCCTTCTGGACATGTTCCCAATTGTCCATGCCTCCTTCTAAAATGTAACATCTAGAAATTATCAAAACAGTCCAGTTATGTTGTCAGTACTGAGTACAAAGTAGACCATTTAGAGGTCTAACTATTAACTGGGGATGATGAGGAATTGCTGTATCTTGGCTGAACTCAAGTACCAGGAAGAGAAAAAAAAAACTTAGAAAAAATATCTCCTTTCAGTTGGGTCATAATATTCTGCTTCTGACAGAAAATGGTCCAAAATAACCACCACTTTTACTGAATTCTGAAGATATAAATATGTTGGTTATTCTGCAAGAAGGCACCAATGTTGAACCCAGGAAGTTCATGGGACAGTCACTATGGAGAGCTTTTTTCTTGAATTTACAAATAAACCTGTTACTTCTACTAGGGACCCAGAATTACCTGCTGCATGCCTCCTATAGGTTAAGCACAAGTTATGCTATTTAATCCTAAACACAGTCCTAAGAGTTATGGATGATTGTGCCCATTTTATGTATGTCGAACTGAGGGATGGTAGAGTATCTTAGCATTCATTTATTTATCCTCAGAACATAAATTGGAGATTTGCCCAAATTCATGCAGCTAGTAAGGTGTAGAGCCCAGATCCCACCTTAAGTCTGAGGGACTGTCCCTTGAATCCATGTGTTTTCCTACACGTCAGGTTACTTCACAAGATGTGGTATGTATTCTCTAAGATGCTCTCCAATGATTTTCTGCCTCCTGATATTTGTATTTGTGTTGAATTTCCTCCTTTTGGGTAGGGGCTGGCCCTTGAAAGGAATAGAAAATGGCAAAAGTGATGGAAAGTTAGTTCCAAAATTAAGTAATAAAGAGACAGTGTCTTCCATCTGGGGTACTCCTGCTCTTGCTCATTCAATCACGCACTCTGAGGAAAGCTAACTGCCCTATTGTGAGCAGCCCTGTGGAAAGGCCCATGTGGCAAGGAGCTGATGTCTCAATGAAGAGCCAGTAAGGACTTGAGGCCAGCCAACAGCCATGTGAATGAGGTTGAAAGCAGATTCTCAGGGAACCTTTGAAATGAGTGTGGTCCCAGCCAACACTTTGACTGTAGCCTGTGAAAGGGGCTGAGCCAGAGATCTCCAACAAAGCCATGGCCTGATTCTGGACTCATTGGAATTATGAGATAATAAATGTTTGTTGTTTTAAGCTACTAAGTTTGGGGGTAATTTGTTACACAGCAATAGGTAACTAAGATACCATACTAAAGCAAAGAGAGTCAGTGGGAAAGAAGCAGAATTGCATGAAATCACTGACACCTGTCTTTCACCCACCAGGCATGGAGTATGCTCTAAACATTATCCCAACTTTGTGATTCTTTCATAGCTGCTCTAACTACATTCCCAATGGAGTTGGGGCCCACTCTATATATGCATTAAGTTGTGCTGGTTCTAAAAGTTTTTTTTTCTTAAACCTGATACCAAGGATAAACTTCTCATACTCTCTCGTTGCTATCGTTTACAAATATGGCTGTTAAAATGTAAATGTATTGTCTTAGTGACTATGGATTTTTCGATGCCTGTTTTATAAGAGAAAAAAACGCTTGGATCACAAGCATTTTGAAGGCTGTTGTCATGGTTTTTATTCACCAATGTATTTCCAGTCCAGCTCACATGGTAAACACCTATGAATATTTATATAGAACACTATCTTACTGACAACTTAATTGTGTTTAGGATTAAAATTAATAAATATGAACCACAATCCAATTGTACTTTTCCTGTTCTTTCTTCTTGGAAGCAATGCTGCAAGAAATTGACACATTCAGTTTGGCCAAAAGGCTTGTCATAAGTATTCATGTGCCCTTGCCTCCACGAAACGGAGGTCTCCTCCCAAATTTCATGTACTAATACACAGTTATCACATAGTACTTACAACTCTTCTTATGAAGAATAAACAAAAGAGAAGCAAATTAAAAATAGGCTAAATTTAGAATTTGATAAAAACTTAAGATGCTGTAATTAACTACAGAGGTAAATATTTTGAGTTAGAAAATGCGTGTGCTAGTTGAAATCTCATTTAGAAAACTTCATTGTAATGTATGAGATAAGCTGTTAACAAATTATGAATGACTATTAAACGTGCCTAAAAACTCAGAAAGTTTTGACTGAGAATAACTTCCTCCCAGGGAATGTAAAGCTAACATAATTCCAATATACCAGCAAATTTAGAACAGTTATTTTTATCTTCAAAGAACAATGATGAGCATTATAAACAAACATGTTCTCCATTTAAACAAACAATTCTAGCCTTTCCTTATTGGGAAACATACTGCTATTTGTCCCCCAATATCCATAGTCTCTTTATTCCTTGGAATCTCAATCCTTTACTGGGCCCATGGTTATTTGGAGAAACGGTAACATTTCTTAGCCTTTCTTGCAACATGGTGCAACCCTCAGTTTTGGCCAATGGGTTGTAAAGAGGAAGTTCAAACAATTAGGAAGTGTTCACCACTTTCTCCTTGCTTCTGATGGATAGAAAGGGTGTAGTTTCAAGAACCATCTTGAAACACGAAGGAAACGTTCTAGTTATTAGGATCTTTGGTACTGATTTTGTAGAACCCTGGACATGTAAGTAACATATTCTTCATTGCCACCACATCCAACACTAACCTCCCTCCAGTGAGCCTTGGGGAAGCGTGTCCATGGGAACTCTGCCTCTAATCCCCTGTGTCTATCTGCTGCTGTGCCACACTCCAAAATTGCTTTCCTAAAGGCCTGAAAGATAGTAAGTAACTAATTTACCCACTTACTGGGTGGGTCTGAATTAGTAGATACTCATTTCAGTTTACCTGGGCACATGAGGTCAATATTCTAATCAAAGATTTGAACAGGATAGCAGAATAGCTTGGGAAAAACTCCCTAATATGTGAAAAGAAAAAAGAAACTTTAAATATATAAAATGGAGGGCTTCTCTGGGTAATAACATTTGAACTAAAGTGTAGTCAAACTCCTCAGCATGAAGATGAAAGTTTTGTGGGGGTTTTTTTCATGGTATTCAACTTGAGAAAGATGAACATAATTTTCCAGGGGCTTTTTAAGGCTTTTAAACAGTAATAGTTTATGACATAGTGTAAATACAGAGATAACTAAATAATAATTTCGTCTAATTTTGCTGAAAGTTTCTCCCAAAATTTTGAAGTGTTCTTAGAAAAACCCACATTATGTTTTCCTTTTTCAATATCTAAAGATTAAATATATGTTGATGGTTCTGTTTATTAAGCTTTATATTACCTTTAATATCCTTTCCATAAATCTCTTGTTGTATACTTATCTTCCATTTACACAAAATTGGACCTGGTTTTGTCCTTATTTTTTCTCTTATTTTTTTCATGTATCTGGAAATTATATAACAGCCCCATCCCAGGCAGCAAATCCTTCTGTCCTCTGGTAGAGACTGTGGCATTGCTTATGGGACTACTGAGCTAGTCTGTGTGTCTCCTGATATTATTCATCATAGAGTTTTGTGCCAGTTTTTGTCTCCTAGGCCTTTTCAGTTTACATTCCTCATTCAAAGAGATGCCAAAAAAACAGCAAGAAAGCATTTATTAAGTTGGACAGTGAGACATTACAGAAATGAAGGAACTGGATGGATGAGTATTTATCTTTACGAGGCCCCAGCAGCAAAGCTTGTTAGATGCCGGCAATTGCTTGGTTTCATTTGGTGTTCACACCACTTTCTTCCCCCTTCAGTGTGTTGCAATCCTCAGAGAACTAAAGAAAAGACTGTGAATGTATTATACACATGTAACCATTTCTGGGAATGAGTAAGTAGAGACAAAGTCATGCATTTTTTAAACTAAAATCATGACACAAATCTATGGAAGGAAGAAAAGAAAGTGCATTCTTGAATGTTTAGTAAATCAAAATTCATGGTTTACTAGAATATTTGGGTTTAATTACTTACCACAAGTTGAGAGCTGTATAAAAAATATTTCACATGGCTTCTGTAGCAGGGATGGAAGTAGAGCACCAGTGTTAATGTTTCATGGTTTTGGTGGGCTTCCATGGCTCAGCTTCTTCTGATCCTCATCTGCCTGAGAAGCCAGAAGTCCCTTCTCATTGATACAGTAAATTCCAGGCTTCTGACACTGTCAGTAACTTCTTACTGGTTCACATTAGGAACAAAGTCATATTTTTTAAATTATAAAATGCAAATCTGTGTATCTTCAGCTATACTGAAGCTCCTGCACGTGGAAAGCAAAAGCTTCTTGGACTTTGAGATCTTTGACATCATTCCTGCTTTTCTAGTCCAAGCACATTAGCTGCCTGGAAAGCTAAAGTTAAGCAGCTCAGACAAGGAAATATATGGAGACAGGTGAAGAATGCTGCTTTTTTATCCTCTGACTTTTGTATATCTCCTGGGGCCACTGGGGAGGGATGTTTGATTTTTAAAAATGTTTTGGTTGGTAATTTTGGGATTTCTTTGCAATGCTTACACTCAATCTCATTTCTGTAGTCAGGTAATTTGAAGACCTTGTGTACTTTGGCCTCAGGGAACTTGAGGGAAAATATCTTTAATTGGTACTGGCAGAAATTTCTGGCATGAGATTTCTCTAGTGTCAAAATTGAAGTATTTCCCAGGAACTCACAACTAGATTGAAAGCTGATGGAAGACAAGGGCTGAGTCTAATATAGTTCTTATGTTACTCAAAATGTTTAGTATGTGCCTGGGTATGTTAGTTACTCATGAAATATGAGCCATATATGAGAAATTTATTGATAAAAGATTATAACCAGAGTATTTTTAAAGGGTAAAAAAATTTGCTTATTACTTGAGCATTCCTACTCAGAGCTGGTTCATCATTCATTCATTCAACAAAAATGTACTAACATCTTCTGATGTAAAAACAAAACAAAATTTTAAAATGAGTATTAATTTAGAGAATGTCAGTTTAAAGAAGATAAGACATAGCCTCACTCTACACAGTTTTTAATTCAGTTAAAAGGTGACTATTTGGGTAAAATAGAAATTATATAAATACTGTAAAGCCTTGTGATCTATCAAAAAATTCTACTGGAAAAGATAAATAGCAGATAGTAGTCACAAATTTCCTACATCTAAATGATATTGGAACTATAAGTGCATACCAACCACAAGTTGTAAAATATTGATGTTTGGAATTAAATTTCCAATTGGAGTTGATTAAATATGCCTTTGGCCTGATTTCAATGAGATGACTTCATGTGGAGCATTAGGGGTTAATTTTGAATAACAAATGTAACAAAAACCTGAAGAGAGAAAGAAAAAAATAAAAATTGGATACGTACAACTACAAGAGCTAAGGATTCCTCACAAAAGATAGAGATGGCGAGGCACCAGTTTTCAAGAGTTGAGCACCTTCATTGATCTGAAGCTAGTGAGCCCCACTGCCCATCTCTCCCTCCAGTGTGTTAGTGAAGAAGGCCCACACTTATGCACAGCCTCAAAGAGGTGGAAGTTAGACCCAAGGAAAGCTAGCACATTCCTTTTTTGAGGTTGTGGACACGACCCCAAGTTTAATGGTTTTGGGGTCCAGTAGATAATGAATATTTTCTGCCCTAACTGTGGGGGGGAAATGAGATTAATTATGAAAGAATAACAATTGATTCTTCCTCTTTTCTCCTTCTTTCTTTTACTGGCCTTTATCTTCTTTCACAGTGCAGTTCTTGCAGGCAGGTTGGGAAAGCAGCCTCTCATGAATGGGAAGGTAAAATATGATATATTTGTGTGTATAGATTCAGATAAAATAAAAGATGGGAGGGGAGAAGCATGTCAATATAGAAGCCCCTCTTGGTGTGCACAAATAAATTCAGTGCAAAAACATGAACAGCCATAGTGAGGATTCCCAGAAGAAATCACTTTCATTCCCACCATTCCCAATCCCTTTTCACCTCTCTATGAAAATACCCCTAATCTACATTCCAAGATACAAAACATTGTTACATTCATCAAAAATCCCCTCTTGCTTCATGCCATCAGACTGAGGATGGGAAAACGAGCTCAGGGAAATGCTTATGAAATTCTTTGGAATGCAGCTAAATATAGGAAAACATGAATTACACTGCTTGATGTAAGTAGTAATTCACTGGGGAAAAGAAATTGTGTCTGAGACCAAAAAGCAGTTGATGATTCTTAAATTTGGCAGTAGAACCATGAGATCCTAGGCCTTGATCTTTTTGGAGGATCACTATTACTGATATGAGGGTTAAAAGTCATTAGTTCCCTCAAATTTACATGCAAAATTTTTCTTACACTTAATTTGGTTTAATTGACTATATCATTTTCAGAACCTTGAATTAATGTCAGTCACATATAGCAAGAAATAGGTAACAATACCAGAAGTGGCGGGAAAAAGAAAGTTACTGAAGGATATGTACTCTGCCAGGTACAAAATCTTCTCTCTTCTCCTTCTTTCTTTTCTATTATCCATTATGGTATAAAGTAGCGTAATTGTGTGTGTGTGTGTGTGTGTGTGTGTGTGTGTGTGTGTATAACAAGGAAAACAAAAACGTTATCCCTTGTATTTTCACAGTTAGATAAAAATCTGCTTTCATGTTGGATTTGTTTCTTCAGATAATTAAAACATTCATAAAAGCAGGTGCTAAATCAGTCCTATTAGATCAGGGGCCCCCAATCCTTGGGCCGTGACAGTTACTGGTCCCTGGCCTACTAGGAACTGGACTGTATAGCGGGAGGTGAGTGGCCAGCGAGTGAGCGAAGCTTCATCTGCCACTCCCCATTGCTCCCCATCGTTCGCATTACCACCTGAACCTTCTCTCCCAACTCGTCTGTGGAAAAATTGCCTTCCACGAAACCCATCCCTGGTGCCAAAAAGGTTGGGGACTGCTGTATTAGATTATATACAATTTTACACCCAGCCTTGTACACTACAGTATGGTTATACCGTCACTAATTATGTAGTATATAAATGGTCTGGAAGAAAAGCAGTCCATTTCTAAATCAGGTAGTGAGAGACAGAGTAACATGTATATTCTAGAGGAGATGCTATAGAAGAAGACAGGCTGATAAACCTGAAGTGGTGTTTGTTAGACCACAGTAAAAGAAGAGGGACATGGGAAAACAGCAGGCAGACAATAAGGTAAAAACAAAAAGGAGCAGAGAATGTTATTTATAATAAGGGTAGGGGTCGTCCTGGAGTGTTTAGGATTTGTATTGCTATAAAAGAGGGATTGAGCCTTCTAGCTCCAGAATGGATAAAATAAGGCCTGGAAGTGGAAGCAGACTGATGACTGAAAAAGAAGCTGCATGTTGGAGAGCAGTGAAAAAGAAGGCTGACTCACTAGGAAGACGCCAGATGACGGATAATTGTGAAAGCCAGGCTGAGCAGATTCAACTTGATATAATAAGAAATGAGAAAGCATTGACACAGCATATAGGAAATTTTTTTTAAAAAAGGACTTTATAGATATACAGACCTTACCTATTTGATTTTGAACAAATTATCTAATCTCTCTGATACTCAATTTTTTTTCTTCCGTAAATAGCATAATACAGTTGACCCTCAAACAACTCCAGAGGTTGGGGCACTGACCCTCTGAGAAGTGGAAAATCCCAGGATAACTTTACAGTCTGCCCTCTGTATCCAAAGTTCTGCATTTGCAGATTCAACCAATTGTGGCTCAGGTAGTACTATGATATGTATTTAGTGAAAATAAATCTGCATATAAATGGACCCGGGCAGTTCAAACCTGTGTTGTTCAAGGGTCCACTGTCATCTATAGTGTGTTGTTGTAAGGATTAAATATGCTTACTTAAGCAAAGCACATGGCTTATTTTAATAGGTGCACAATGATTATTAGTTCATCCTTCCTTTCCTCCTTCCTTTAACAGAGTGTTTTAGAAAGTGGAATATTAAGACAATTATTTAGTTAGTGAAGAATGTTAGAAATTGAATTTAATAGAAATAATCAGTAGATAAAAGTATAGAAAAGGTCAGTATTTTAATATGCCTATTGGTTAATGGACTTTTAAAAATACATTTACTTATTTATTTTTGTCTGTTTTGGGTCTTCTTTGCTGCGCGCGGGCTTTCTCTAGTTGCAGTGAAAGGGGGCTGCTCTTCATTGCGTAATGGACATTGTTAATAATTTATCATTGTCTCTAAGACAGAACTTGATCATAACAACACAAAAAAGTTCCTGTTCATTTCAACCTTAACAGATAGTTCATTTATGTGAATGGTGTCCTTGTCATTTATTTGATTGGTATCCTTGTCCTTTTAGAAAACATAATAACAATGTTTGGTTTTAGGAATATTTGAGTGCTATAAATTATCCTTGCCAAGAACCATTTCTGTATTCTTTGAGCCTTAACAAATCTAGTAAAGAGAACTATTCCTGCTTTTAGCACAAAACATTTCACCATTAAAACGGTGACCTGCTTTTAATAAATACCAAAGTTATTGCTGGCTTTAAATTCTCTCTATTCTCTCTATACCTTTCTATTGTTATACTTTTGTTTAGCTAGGAGTGGAAATAGTATCAGAATTTCATTAATAGAAAATTGACTATCTATATTATAGGAAAGAAAGCTGTTATCAACAACTCCAATATTTTAGAAATCTTAGAGTACCCTGGAAAAAAATAAACTGGTAGGTTAATTTTACTAAATTGATACCTTCCCTGGTATCTACTCAAGTGAATTTATATTGAATATTATTGAAAGAAATATTTTGATTTTCAACTTAACTTTTAGTGGTAGAATTAGGCTGATCTGTCTCTTGTCTTAAAATAAATGTTTGCATATTAAAGTAGAAATATTAAATCTGCCATTGAATTTTTTTCCACACCTCTTGTGGAGAGTCTGATACCAACCTTCCACAAAGTGGATATTAAAACATCCCTACTCTAGGCTGAAAGCCCAGTTCCTTGATTAAACCTGCAGGGTGTACATGACATAAGCTGAGATAACCATGTTCTTTCCCCTGGGAATGTAAAAGTAGTACATAGAAACCACATTAAGTTAGTGGTAGGTGCCAGTCATAGAAGGTTATGGAGCCTCAGGTCATATTTCTGGGCAGCTATAAAGGATCATGTGAATACAGTAAAACCAGTTCTGTGATCAGAGAAGCATGAAATAGATGCCCACATATATAAAGAATTATATGGCCCCAGATAGAAAGAAGTCAAGAGATTAGCATCCTTGGTTCTTGAACAACACATCAGTCCCTCATTACAGAATCATTTTTGGCTCAGCTAACCCTCCTTCCATTTGGATTCCATGATGTTTTCTTGGTTTTCTACAATATATCTCATTTACCAAATGTAGCTTGAGAGATTTTTTTTCTTACAGTTTTATGATACCTGAGTAACATAAAGGCAATGAGTACCTCATAGATCTTCCATTTTTAATATGCTGCAGTATGGTGCAAAATAATGCTACATAAGGAAAAATTATAAAATTAACATAAAGGTCAAAATTTTACATAATGTCCTAAGCATTGCTTTTCATCAGTTCTTCTCCTCTGTCTCATCCCCTCACCAGCCCCCTGATTCCTACACAAAGACACATACACATATATACACACACACCTAGATTCTAGGGAATTCAGGGACATTGAAACTAGGTGGTCCTGTCATAAGAGTCATGGAAAAGTCAATATAGTAGGCCATTGTCATTCCCAATAAAATAAACACTGGGGCCTTGGGAGAAACAGCAGGTTTCATCCATCAATTTATTCCACTCTAGACAACACAAGAGAGTCCAATGTGCATTCAAACTTTGGGACATGCCAGAAATCTTATGACTGCGTCAGTTCCAATCTCTGGGATCTCTCTAACCCACACTCTAGTTTAAGAAATCAATTGTGCTGTGTGAGAGAAACACAAAGTGAGTAAAGTTTGTAAATCTAATGAAAATGAAATTACAAGTCCACTTTTTTCCAGAATTTTTTTTCTAAAATTCATAAACTAAAGAAAAGAATGATTGAGAGAGATTCCATAAAGTAATAAACAAGGCATACAACTCCGGCATCACACATTGCATGTTATGAAGCATTCATAGATGAACATATTTTATATCCTGTATTATGGCTCCAAAATCTTCCAAACTTTGGAGTTCCTAGTCCTCATGTTTTATCTCCAAATATGACTTACACTATTAGAAAACTGTTTACCTTTCACCCATTTGGGAATGAAGGCTTTGTTATTGTATTAATGTCATAGAATCACAAGAGGTCTCGTGGTTACTGAAAATTATTGTGATTGCCTTGTAATAGGAAAATTTCCAAAGTTCTCTCTTAATGTGGTTGCAATTTTGAATATTTGATGTGAGAGAGTTAGTGTGGTAAAGATACAAAATACTTAGATTTCTTTACTAGAATAAAGACCTGGAGGAAGCGTCTTGAGTTGTGCAAACAATTTGTCTTGGTTGGTGCTTAGAAGCTTTATACAAATGTAGAAACACTAAGAAGAGATCATTTTCCTCGTCTTTTGAATGTAAAATATTGGAAGGGAGTTTTGTTTGGCTAAATCTTCAAAAAGCGAGTATCACTTGTGTGTAAACAATACCAATCCAACAGAGGGAGCTAAAGGCACACAGGGATTGAGGAGATGGCAAAGACAATTAGGAAATTATAGTCGGGTACATATTTTAATACCTAAATCTCAGCCTAGTCCTCCCTCAGAAGGACCCAATGACATGAGCAGAAATGGACAATTGATTCAGAAGCCAATTGCCTTGCCTTCCCTTATTACTAAATCTTTACTCTTCTCCTCCTTTTTATCCTACTATTCCATTTGCTTCTCCTGCTTTCTTGATGCAGTTTCTCTCTCTATTTTTCTTACTTTTCCTACCTACTAGGTCTGACAAAAGCTTCCATGGCTACTATTTATGGTCATTATTAGTGTTTGGGTTGTAGTATAAGTGCTCCTGTGCCCATTAACTGTCCATATTCCATTCAATTCCAATTTTTGTTCTCAGTTTGCAGTCTATATTGCAGACTCCATGAGTGAAGAATGCAAGGATGAGAAAGGTATCCTAAAGTTATTGGCAACTTAAGGCTACTCAAACAAATCCAAAAGGATTGACAATCAGAGTAGCCCTGTTTAATAATAGGCTGTGGATCAAAGATTCCAAAATAAACTAAAATATATCTGATTAAAAACATACTTTTGAGCACGATGCTATATTTCAAATTTCACCTATTTGTATCATTTCCATTTTTATAGTATTGAAATCTGAAATATGATCATCAAAAGAGAAAATATGACACCTGCTCTCAAACACTGTACAATCTATATAAGTATAGGCACCTCTTTTCAAGACCCTTTTTAATAGAAGCTTACATATAAACATATATATATGCATAAGAATATAATTTTGGCATCGAGGTAAGCCCTGGATAATTATAAAGAAGATAGTTATATGGGTTTATGTATTAATTAGTATTTTATCAACATACTTCTTCAAGGAATTTTTAAATTTTACTCTCACCCCCAGGGGACTGTGTCATTATCAAGGCATTGCAAAATCCATAGTGAGGGAAGTCTGGCCATTACTAAAAGCATTTTATTTGCTACCCTCTGTGGATAAAGGCTGAGAATGAACTGTTACAAATGAAATTTAAATAGGTTTTAATAGAGGTAATTGGATTCAAGTGTGGCAAATACCTAGAAGCAGATTTTAAGAATCAAAAATAAGGTAATTGTGATTATCATACTACTCTTCATGCCTGGATCACTAAACAGAAAGGTTTTAACTACAGGGATCTTTGGCAGTAGCTAATTGATCACTGGGACTCTAGGAATAAATGTAAAGCCTGTCTTCAGTCCTCATAATGGATAGTTACATCCTCTTAACCCTGCTTCATGATTTGATCCAGGCTGTAAACCCAGAATTCTTTAATTGATAGGTAGACCAGATACTCTTGAGGAAAAAACCCACATTGTGTGTTGTTATCTTCTTTTTTCCCCCCAGCTTTATTGAGGAGTAATTGAAGAATATAATTGCATATATCTAAAGTGTACAATATGATCATTTGATATATATATATATATTGTGGAATAATTACCAAGGTCAAGAAAATTAACATATCTATTGCCTAATATCTCACATAGTTAACTCTTGTGTGCGTTAGGGATGGGAGAGTTGAGAATGCATAAGATCTACTATCAGCAACTTTCAAGTATAACAATGCCATATTACTAAAATCATCATGCTGCATATTAGATCCTCAGAACTTCTTACAACTGAAAGTTTGTATGCTTTGATGTACATCTCCCCATTTCTCCTTCCCCTAAGCCTGGCAACAACCATTCTATTCTGTTTCTATGCAATCAACAACAATTTTCTTTTACATTCCACATATAAATGACATAAATTCAGCATTTGCCTTTTTCTGTCTGGCATATTTCACTTAGCATAATGCCCTCCAGTTTCATCCATGTTGTCCAAATGACAGGATTTCTCAGATATCTCTTTGAGACACTGATTTCTTTTCTTTCAGATATATACCTGAGATTCAGATCATATGGTAGTTGTATTTTTATTTTTTTGAGGAACCACCATATATTTTCCATAATGGCTAACACAATTTATATTCCCACCAATCGAGTATAAAGGTCCTCTTTTCTCCAAATTCTCACCAACATTTATCTCTTTTCTTTTTGATAATAGCCATCCTAAAAGGTATGAGATGATTCTTCTTGTTCTGATTTCATAACCCTGATGATTAGTGATATTGAGCATCTTTTCACATACATATAGGCCATTTGGATGTCTTCTTTGGAAAAATGTCTATTTTTCCCCATTTTTAAATTTAATTTTTTCCCCATTTTTAATTGAATTATTTGCGGTTTTTTTTGCTATTGAGTTGTATTAGTTCTTTCTATATTTTGGATTCAGATATATGGTTTGCAAATATTTTCTCTCATTCCGTAAGTTAGCTTTTTACTCTGTTGATTGTTTTCACTGCTGTGCAAAAGTGTTTTAGTTTGATGTAGTCCCACTTGTCTATTTTACTTTTGTTTCCTGGGCTTTTGGTGTCAAATTCAAAAAAATTATTGAGAAGACCAATGTCAAGGAGTTTATCCGCTGTGTTTTCTTCTAGGAGTTGTACTTAAAGATTAGGTCTTTAATCCATTTTGAGTTAATTTTTATGACTGGTGAAAAATAAGGGTCCAGTTTGATTCTTTGGCATGTGGATATCCAGTTTTTCCAACAAAATTTATGAAGAAACTATCCTTTTCCAATTGTGTGTTCTTGGTTCCTTGTCAAAAATTAATCAACTGTATATGTGTGGGTATATTTCTGGGATCTCTATTCTGTTCCACTGGTCCATGTACCTGTTTTTATGCCAGTACCATACTGTTTTGATTACTATAGTTTTTTAATATAGT
This sequence comes from Hyperoodon ampullatus, assembly GCF_949752795.1. Taxonomy (NCBI): domain Eukaryota; kingdom Metazoa; phylum Chordata; class Mammalia; order Artiodactyla; family Ziphiidae; genus Hyperoodon; species Hyperoodon ampullatus. The sequence continues at coordinate 54,361,833 of NC_136925.1, read as the reverse complement.
TTGAAATTAGGACATGTGGTGCCTCCAACATTTTCTCCTTTCTTAAGATTGCTTCGGCTATTCAGGGTCTTTTGTGATTCCATAAAAACTATAGGATAGCTTTTTCTATTTCTGTGAAAAATGTCATTGGAATTTTGATAGAAATTACATTGAGTCTGTAAATAGCTTTAAGTAGTATGGACATTTTCACAATATTAGTTCCTCCAATCCAGGAACGTTGGATATCTTTCCATTTATTAGTGTGTATTCTTCTTTACTCTTCAGCTGACTTTGCCTTACATGCCAAACAGATTCCTACTGAATCTGAATAAGATTTCTTATTCTTATTTGAACTTCCCTCTCTACCTTCTGTAGCTAAATTCTATCCATCCTTAAAAAGACAACTTAAGTTTTATTTCTTCCATGAATCTTCCAATTACTCTAACTCACAATGCCTGTGCTTCTCAGAAGCTTTTTTTCCACTCATATTTTCTGAGTTATCCCATGCCTTTCGAACTTGACCATGTAGATACCCAACTGGCAATCTAGAGATCTTAGAAACCACAGGATATACTTATATACTTTCATGGAAATTATTTTTTCTCTAAGACTTTGAGGGCAGAAAAACAACAGAAAAAAACTATTGGACATATTGTAGACTGCAGCTATCACATGATATTCCAAGACAAACCTGGTGTTTCAAAGACATTTCATTCTACTTAATGGCCACTTCTGGCCACATTGCCTGAGGATGTCTACTCTGTTTCCCTTTGCCATTTGTGAAGGTTCAATAAAAATTTGTTGAATCCTGGGATTCTTTTACTCTCTTGTCCTTGTCTGCAGAAAGTTCTTTTCCCATTCCTTTTTCAACAGGACACTGAAACCCTAGAATCTCTACAGGATTGTAGAATGCTAATATGAGAGGAGCAAAAATAACTGAGTATTGCATTATATGAGGAAAAGCAGGCGTCTACTATTGAACTCTCATTAAAAGTCAGGTCAAGTTAGGTGTTTTATATTAAGTTGAAACATGTGAAGATGTTATATTTGTAGGTCAAAAATGTTAAATTATCAGCAGATAAATTATATAGTTCAACCCAAAGGTTTTCTTTCTCTTTTCATAATGCCTGAAGTCTGACAGAAATTTTAATAGAAGAAAACTAGTTGCATCAAGTCTATGAATCTTTCACATACTCTCAATTTCTTTCACATTTCCTTTCTCTTCTCTCTCTCCCCTATTCCTCTATTTTATATCAGCATTAAAAATTTTTCACTTTCATCAATCAACCATCAGGGCAGGGTTAATTGTGGGTTTTCACTTTCCATTTAAATATATTAATGTGCAGTCTACAATGGAACTCAAAACTTATGACATCTACTAACTCAACACATCAGCTCACCCTTAGCTTACTTTCAATGGCACCACATTTGTTCTCTGAACCAAATCAAAATTTGATATCCAGTCCTCTAGGATAATACCATGAATATTACCTTTTTGTACAATTAATACAAACCACTTTTTTTTTTTTTTTTGCGTTATGCGGGCCTCTCACTGTTGTGGCCTCTCCTGTTGCAGAGCACAGGTTCTGGACGCGCACGCTCAGCAGCCATGGCTCACGGGCCCAGCCACTCCACAGCATGTGGGATCTTCCTGGACTGGGGCACGAACCTGTGTTCCCTGCATCGGCAGGTGGACTCTCAACCACTGCGTCACCAGGGAAGCCCACAAACCACATTTTATTAATATGATTTACATAAGAGTCAAGGTGAGGAATCATGTTGTTATCCATTATGAATCTCTTTATCATGAGGTATTAGACTGTCTACATATTTAATATCAAAATAGAGAATAGCCTCTCAGTCCATTCCACCAACCACGAAAAAATAGCTTAAATTTGCTGACAGGCAAGACATTTAATACTTTCAAATCCAAGTGAAATATTTTTCCATAGTGTTTTTTCAGCATTTACAGTACGTTTGAGAGAGTATTTCTCAGATAAGTTCTATATTCCTTTTTCAATGTAAACCCCACAAATTTTAAATTAAATAACATCATGATATGTCAAATTTTTATGACACTACTATTATTTTCAGACTTTTTATCCAAGTAATGATAGATTTATTAAAATTCTCATAGATTAAAATTTCCCATCATGCAAGTTTTTATTAAGGTTTTCATTCAAAAATTTAGCAAAAAGAATCATAACATTAAAATTAACCTTAAAGAAATCAGGGAGTAAATTTCGGTTGTTTGAGTTTGGGTCAGAGATCTAGGAGGCTTCTTAAATTATGTTATTTATTTATTCTATAATACACTAACATATTTAGACAATTTAAAAAGCTAGATTATTTTGTACATTTCATATTATGCAAGTATGTTATTATTATTAATCTTAAAATAAATATATGATAAATTAATTCACATAATTATTATTTTAAAAAGCAGTATACAACAAAATTTGGGGTGTCAAAATTTACTCAGAGAAGTTTTTTTCTAAATGTATTTTGTCAGTCCCATATTAGTCCAATGTTAGCAACTTAATATACTTTTGAACATTTATCATATGCAGGATTTATAAGAAAAAACATTTTTTCATGAATTTCTAGAAAATCGTTTGCTGAATTTTAGAAACTGTGTGCATTTAACACATTTGGAAAATTAACTATTTTTTGTGCATAACCAACCCAAACTTCTGGTCTTTTGAGAACTGACTATGTCTAAAACAAATTGTCTATTTTCTCTTAAGAAAATATGAAGGCCAATCATAAGTGACAATTCACCAGGAAGAAACCAGATTTCCATTTATTTTCCAAAAACTCACCATGACTTTTCAGTGATCTTAAGTGACCAAAAGATCTAGGAAAATTTGGTTTGTGAAAAAAATAATATACTAGAAAGAATCAGTAACAGAATAACTGAGACAGAAGAACGAATAAGTGAGCTGCAAGACAGAATGGTGGAAATAACTGCTGAGGAGCAGAATAAAGAAAAAAGAATGAAAAGAATTGAAGACGATCTCAGAGACTTCTGGGACAACACTAAATGCACCAACATTCGAATTATAGGGGTCCCAGAAAAAGAAGAGAAGAAGAAAGCATTTGAGAAAATATTTGAAGAGATTATAGAGGAAAACTTCCCTAACATGGGAAAGGAAATAGTCACCCAAGTCCAGGAAGCACAAAGAGTTCCCATATAGGATAAACCTTAGGAGGAACACACAAAGACAAATATTAATCAAACTAACAAAAATTAAATTCAAAGAAAAAATATTAAAAGCAGCAAATGAAAAGCAAAAACAAACAAACAAACATACAAAGGAATCCCCATAATGTTATCAGCTGATTTTTCAGCAGAAAATCTGCAAGCCAGAAGGGAGTGGAAGGATATAATTTAAGTGATGAAAGAGTAAAACCTACAACCAAGATTACTCTACCCAGCAAGGATCTCATCAGATTTGAAGGAGAATTCAAAAGCTTTTCAGACAAGCAAAAGCTAAGAGAATTCAGCACCACCAAACCAGCTTTACAACAAACGCTAAAAGAACTTCTCTAGGTGGGAAACACAAGACAAGAAAAAGACCCACAAAAACAAACCCAAAACAATTAAGAAAATGGTAATAGGAACATACATATTGATAATAACCTTGAATGTAAATGGATTAAATGCTCTAACCAAAAGACACAGACTGGCTGAATGGTTACAAAAACAAGACCCATATATATGTTATATACAAGAGACCCACTTCAGACCTAGGGACGCATACAGACTGAAAGTGAAGGGATGGAAAAAGATATTCTATGCTAATGGAAATCAAAAGAAAGCTGTAGTAGCAATACTCATATCAGATAAAATAGACTTTAAAATAAAGACTGTTACAAGAGATAAGGAAGGACACTGCATAATGATCAAGGGATCAATATAAGAAGAAAATATAACAATTATAAATATTTATGCACCCAACATAGGAGCACCTCATACATAAGGCGAATGCTAACAATGATAAAAGGAGAAATCGACAGTAACACAATAATAGTAGGGGACTTTAACACCCCACTTTCACCAGTGGACAGATCATCCAAACAGAAAATAAATAGGAAACACAAGCTTTAAATGACACAACATACCAGATAGATTTAATTGATAGTTATAGGACATTCCACTTGAAAGTGGCAGAAAACAATTTCTCCTCAAGTGCATAAGAAACATTCTCCAGGAGATATCACATCTTGGGTTACAAATCAAGCCTAGGTAAATTTAAGAAAATTGAAATCATATCAAGCATCTTTTCTGACCACAACGTTATGAGATTGGAAACCAATTACAGGAAAAAGAACCTGTAAAAAACACAAATACATGGAGGCTAAACAGTGCACTACTAAATAAACAAAAGATCACTGAAGAAGTCAAGGAAGAAGTAAAAAATACATAGAAACAAATGAAAACATGACAACCCTAAACCTATGGGATGCAGCAAAAGCAGTTCTAATAGGGAAGTTTATAGCAATTAAATCTCACCTCAAGAAACAAGAAAAAATCTCAGATAAATAATCTAACCTTACACCTAAAGCAACGAGAGAAAGAAGAACAAAGAAAACCCAAAGTCAGTAGAATGAAAGAAATCATAAAGATCACAGCAGAAATAAATGAAATAGAAATGAAGAAAACAATAGCAAAGATCAATGAAACTAAAAGGTGGTCCTTTAAGAAGATGAAAACAATTGATAAACCTTTAGCCAGACTCACCAAAAAAAAAAAAAAAGAGAGAGGATGCAAATCAATAAAATTAGAAATGAAAAGGAGAAATCACAACTGACGCCGCAGAAATACAAAGGATTATAGGAGACTATTACAAACAACTGTATGCCAATAAAATGGACAACAAGTAAGAAATGGAAAATTCCTGGAGAGGTACAATTTTCCAAGACTGAACCAGGAAGAATTAGAAAATATAAACAGACTTATCACAAGTAATGAAATTGAAACTGTAATTTAAAATCTTCCAACAAACAAAAATCCAGAACCAGATGCTTTCACAGGTGAATTCTATCAAACATTTAGAGCAAAGCTAACACTGATCCTTCTCAAATTCTTACAAAAAATTGTAGAGGGAGGAACACTCCCAAATTCGTTCTATGAACCTACAATCACCCTGATACCAAAACCAGACAAAGATATCACAAAAAAAGAAAATTACAGACCAATATCACTGATGAACATAGATGCAAAAATCCTGAACAAAATATTAGCAAACAAAATCCAACAATACATCAAAAGGATCATACACCATGATCAAGTGGGATTTATCTCTGGAATGCAAGGATTCCTCAATATACACAAATCAATCAATCTGATACAACATATTAACAAATTAAGGAATAAAAACCATATGATCATCTCAATAGATGCACAAAAAGCTTTTGACAAAATTCAACACGAATTTGTGATAAAAACTCTCCAGAAAATGGGCATAGAGGGAACCTACCTCAACATAATAAAGGCCATATATGACAAACCCACAGCAAACATCATACGCAATGGTGAAAAACTGAAAGCATTTCCTCTAAGATCAGGAACAAGACAAGGATGTCGACTCTCACCACTCTTATTTGACATAGTTTTGGAAGTTCTAGCCATGGTAATCAGAGAAGAAAAAGAAATAAAAGGAATACAAAATGGAAAAGAAGAGGTAAAACTGCCACTGTTTGCAGATGACATGATACTATACATAGAAAATCCTAAAGATGCCACCAGAAAACTACTAGAACTAATCAATGAATTTGGTAAGGTTGCAGGATACAAAAGTAATGCACAGAAATCTCTGGCATTCCTATACACTAACAATGAAAAATCAGAAAGAGAAATTAAGGAAACAATCACATTTACTATCACAACAAAAGGAATAAAATACTTAGGAATAAATCTACCTAAGGAGGCAAAAGACTTGTACTCAGTAAACTATAAATCACTGATGAAAGAAATCAAAGATGACATAAACAGATGGAGAAATATACCATGTTCTTGGATTGCAAGAATCAATACTGTGAAAATGACTATACTACTTAAGCAATCTACAGATTCAGTGCAATCCCTATCAAACTACCAATGGCATTCTTCACAGAATTAGAACAAAAAAATTCACAATTTATATGGAAACATAAAAGACCCCGAATAGCCAAAGCAATTTTGAGAAAGAAAAATGGAGCTGGGGGAATCAGGCTCCTGGATTTCAGACTATACTACAAAGCTACAGTAATCAAGAAAATATGGTACTGGCACAAAAGCAGAAATATAGATCAATGGAACAGGATAGAAAGCCCAGAGATAAACGCACACACATATGGTCACCTAATTTATGACAAAGGAGGTAAGAACATACAATGGAGAAAAGACAGCCTCTTCTGTAAGTGATGCTGGGAAAACTGGACAGTTACATGTAAAAGAACGAAATTAGAACACTCCCTAACACCAGACATAAAAATAAAATAAAAATGGATTAAAGACCTAAATGTAAGACTGAACACTCTAAAACTCTAAGAGGAAAACATGGCAAAAACTCTTTTTGACATAAACCACAGCAAGATCTTTTTTGACCCACCTCCTAGAGTAACGGAAATAAAAACAAAAATAAACAAATGGGACCTAATGAAACTTCAAAGCTTTTGCACAGCAAAGGAAACCATAAACAAGACAAAAAGACAACCCTCAGAATGGGAGAAAATATTTGCAAATGAAGCAACAGACAAAGGATTAATCCCCAAAATATACAAACAGCTCATGCAGCTCAATATCAAAAAAGCAAACAACCCAATTTAAAAATGGGACGAAGACCTATATAGACATTTCACCAAAGAAGACATACGGATGGCCAAGAGGCACATGAAAAGATGCTCAACATCACTAATTATTAGAGAAATGCAAATCAAAACTACAATGAGTTATCACCTCACACTGGTCAGAATGCCATCATCAAAAAATCTACAGGGATTCCCTGGTGGCGCAGTGGTTGACAGTCCGCCTGCCGATGCAGGGGATGCGGGTTTGTGCCCAGGTCTGGGAAGATCCCACATGCTGCAGAGCGGCTGGGCCCGTGAGCCATAGCCACTGAGCCTGCACGTCCGGAGCCTATGCTCCGCAACGGGAGAAGCCACAGCAGTGAGAGGCCCATGTACCACAAAAAAAAAAAAAAAAAAAATCTACAAACAATAAATATTGGAGAGGGTGTGGAGAAAACGGAATCCTTCTGCACTGTTGGTGGGAATGCAAATTGATACCACCACTAGGGAGAACAGTATGGAGGTTCCTTAAAAAACTAAAAATAGAACTACCATATGACCCAGCAATCCCACCACTGGGCATATACTCTGAGAAAACCATAATTCATAAGGACACATGTACCACAATATTCATTGCAGCACTATTTACAATAGCCAGGACATGGAAACAACCTAAATGTCCAACGATAGATAATAGGATAAAGAAGAAATGATACATATATATAATGGAATATTACTCAGCCATAAAAGGGAATGAAATTGGGTCATTTGTAGAGACGTGGATGGACCTAGGGTCTGTCATACAGAGTGAAGTAAGTCAGAAATAGAAAAACAAATATCGTACGTTAATGCATATATGTGAAATCTAGAAGAATGGTACAGATGAACCTATTTGTAGGGCAGGAATAGAGATGTAGACATAGAGTAGGGACATGTGGACACAGTGGGGGAAGGAGAGGTTGGGACAAATTGGGAGATTAGGTTTGACATAAATATACTACCGTGTGTAAACTAGATAGCTAGTGGGAACCTGCTGTATACACAGTGAGTTCAGCTCAGTGCTCTGTGATGACCTAGATGGGCAGGATGGGGGGTGGGGTGGGAGGGAGGTCAGAGAGGGAGGGGATATAGGTATACATATAGCTGATTCACTTCATTGTACAGCAGAAACTAACACAACATTGTAAAGAAATTTTCCTCCAATAAAAAAAAAATAAGAAAAATAAAAGCCTGGAGTCACAATTTGGGAAAGCAGAAAAAAAATTTAAAAAGTCAGTTTGACAAGATGAGGAAAATTTCTGTATTGGAAGTATTGACAGTGAGAAGGAGACATTAAAATTAACCAAGCCAAATCCTGAGAGAGCATGGTCAAGGGACAAAGATTGAGAAGACTCAGCATGCAATACTGAAGAGAGAAATGCTTATTTTTTGATAAGCACTAGCAAAAGTAGCTTCTTTAAATAATTAAATTAACTGTTAAGTCTGAACATAAAATGACAACCATTTTAATTTAATGATGAATAATCTCAGAATATTAACATGCCTTTTTTTGTCTTTAATTTTATTTTAGAAAGCTTTGTAGCATGTCATAGACTCTTCACCCCACATCTAAAATTTTTATAAGAATTAAAATCAGGGCTTCCCTGGTGGTGCAGTGGTTGAGAGTCCACCTGCCGATGCAGGGGACATGGGTTTGTGCCCCAGTCTGGGAAGATCCCACGTGCCATGGAGTGGCTGGGCCCGTGAGCTATGGCCGCTGAGCCTGCGCGTCCGGAGCCTGTGCTCTTCAACGGGAGAGGCCACAACAGTGAGGGGCCCGTGTACCGCAAAAAAAAAAAAAAAAAAAAAAAAAAGAATTAAAATCAGTTTTCTAGAGTAGTTAATTGTCCATATATAAAAAAGGAATACAAAGAAAGACAGTAGATATCATTCAAACCTTTAATAAATTTCCCAAAATGAAATCCAGCTCTTGATAAGAACACATACACATTCATATTTGAGAATGTTGTGAGAATCAATATTATAAAATTTGCTATTATTCATCTATATTGATTTATTTTCTTATGTATCATCTCACTTAATTGAAGTAGAGTGATGGCTTCTATTACAGTATATTAGAATAGTACTTTAGACTGCATTTCAATTTTATGAGCTATTAATGTCTGTTCATTGTAAACTGATATATTAGAGACATATTATATATACACTGGTATTTGGCTTAAAATTTTTCTTCAAACTTTATCCATATGTGGAAATAAACAATTATCTACAAAGAGATTAAATTTTTAAAGAGGAGAGAGTGAACAAAATTCCATCCTTGAAAAGAACCTTCAAAGGTAGCTTTTTTTTTTTCTGTTTTTAAAGGATAAGACTAGTTACTTAAGTTAAAAATTTCCTGATCATTCTTCTTTTTTTTTTCTATTTTTACTCTTTTTCCTCTGTCTTTATTCATTAAATGTGTTTCTTAGTGACAAGTCTTTGCTGTATAATAATTTTCAAGTTTGCTACAAACTCTGTTTTAATTTGCTAGTAATCTGAGAAGACAACCACAGCTGCAATTTTGAGGCAGACAGTGATTCCTGATACTGACAGTTTTCCACACACACAAAAAAAGGAAAAATAACTCTTCCCACAAGTTTACCACAAATAGTAAGCCTGTGGCAAATGCTAAAATTTGCATACAATTACCATTAAGTTGAACAAAAACATAATTATCCCTAACAATAGCTGTCTTAAAGTGCTAAAATAGGAAAATTTAGCCCAGTCCAGATGTATAACATTTTATGAAATATTTTAATGAGAAGACTTTAATGGAAATCAACAAATAATCCCAGTGTTCCTCAAACTGGGGTCTGTGGATTCTTCAGGGAAATATAACTACATTCTTAGCACTCATGAGTCCTCGAGTTTGAGAACCACTTATTTGAATCAGTTAGTGAACAGTTCTGACATTTATGAAATTTCTTAAAATTGCATTCTTTAAAGAATAAATCATATTTAATCTTCTACCATAATACCAACAATGTACTCAGCCAGTATTTAAAAGTTAATAATTTAAATGATAAAACTGTATATTTAGCATTTTGAGGGACTGCTTAAAATATGGTTTTAACATGTGGGTAATTTCTACCAAAGTAGAGCAACTAAATAATACTAGATAATTGAGCCAATGTTTATTTTGAAAAATTACTGATTCCAGGTAAAAATGCCTGGATAAAGACCAAATTCACAGGGTTAGAAGGTCTCTCACTAAGAGGAATGTGAGAGGTGACATCGACAAAATGGAAGAATAGGATGTCCCAGTCTACATATCTCACAGAAACACTGATTTATCAACAGTATATGGATCAAATACCTTTATGTGAGAAACAGATTCCAGTTAAGAAGCTGCTGTTTCCAAGATGAGTACAAAACTAAGAACAGCTGAATTGAAATGGGTAAAAAAGCAGTTTCACTTTACCTGTGCCAACCTCTCCCACAAGCCTGTACAGCTCATACCAAGAGAGATCAATTTGGCCCACAGTTTTGCCCTGGAGGGAAAGAGAGAATGAAGTGTGCATTCAGTATCCTAGGCTTTTTAGTCAACTGGCTAAGGACCAGTTTCTGTCTTACTTCACACAGAGCACTGACCTAACTGGCAAGTCCAGATGTCTGGAGGAGCTAAGAGCAAAAAAAAGGGGAGGACAGCTTACTCCTGCCAGCAGAGCTCTGTGAGATTGCAAGAAGATGCACAACTCTAAATATTTCCCCTGTGAGTGAAGGAAAGGAGTGAAGTGTGAGCATCCACAGATAAGGTTTGAGAGGCTCCCAGAATGTCTAGCTAGGCTGAGTGGTGAAGGTCTTTATCTATCGAAGCCAGCCCTTAAAGATGAGGGAAAGATGGCTGTTTCCTTATATGTGCAGACTCCAATGTAAAGTTACAAGGAACATGAAGAATCTGGGAAATATGATACAACCAAAAAACAATAACAAAGCAAAATAACGAAATAAATCTTCACTAATTGACTCTAAAGCAATGGGAATCTATGAATGACCAAACAAAGAATTCAAAATAATTGTCTTAAAGAAGCTCAGTGAGATACAAGAGAGCATAGACAACTAAATAAAATCAGGAAATGAGAATATGAAAAAAATGAGAATATCAACAGAACCAAACAGACATTCTAGAGCTAAAGAATGCAATATCTGAACTGTAAAATTCAATAATTTCAACAGTAGGTTAGTTTAAGCAGAAAAAAAAATTAGCTACCTCAAATACAGTTCATTTGAAATTATTCAGACAGAGAACAAAAAGAAAAAAGAATGAAAAAGAGTGAAGAAAGCCTATGGAACTTATGGAAGCCATCAAGTAAAATAATGACCTCATTATGGGAGTCCCAGAAGGAGAAGGGGGGGGGGGAGAGAGAGAGAGAGGGAGAGAGAATGGGACAGAAAGATTATTTAAATAAATAATGGCTAAAAACTTCTTAAATAGGATGAACTTAAAGAAACTGACATTAGGACACAATCAAATTGTCAAAAGTCAAAGGCAAAGAGAGAATCTTGAAAGCAGAAAGAAAAAAGTGACTCTTCACATACAAGGGAACCCCCATGAAGATCTTCAGTGGATTTTACAGAAGAAACTTCACAGAAGAAAATGGGATGATATATTCAAAGTGCTGAAAGCAAAAAAAAAAAACTTCCAACCAAGAATATTATATCCAACAAAACTGTCCTTCAAAAATGGAGAGATAAATACTTTTCCAGACAAACAAATCTGACGAAGTTCATCACCACTAGACCACTAGACTTGTCTTACAAGAAATGCTAAAGGTAGTTCTCCATGTTGAAATTAAAAGACACTAATGAGCAATATGAAAAAAAATGAAAGTATAAAGCACATATAAAAGTAAATATATAGACAAAGAATACTGTAATCCTGTAATGGTGGTACGTAAATCAATTTATTTTTAGTGTAAAAATTAAACCAAAAGATTAATATAACTATAACTACAAATATTTGTTAATGAATATAAAATATGTAAATTGTGATATTAATAACATAAAGTGTGTGAGGGGGTATAAAAGTCAAGAGTTTTTGTATGCAAGTTAAATAGTTATCTGCTTAAAATAGGCTGTTATAGCTATAACATGTTTTATGTAAATCCCATGGTAACCATAAGGAAAATACCTTTAGAAGATACACAAAAGAAAAAGGGAAAGTAATCAAAGCATATCATTAAAAAAAAATCAATGAATAAATGAAAAAATAGAGAGAAAAGAAAAGGGGAATAAAAGAACTACAAGACAGACAGAAAAAATTTAACAAGATGGCCAAAGTAAGCACTCTTCTATCAATAATTACTTTAAACACAAATAGATTAAACTTCCCTTAAAATCAAAAAACATAGAGTGGCTGGATGGACAAAAGGAAAAAACTCAACATATCCTGTCTACAAGGGATTCACTTTAGATTTAAAGACCCACAATGCTGAAAGTGAAGGGAGAGAAAAGGATATTCCATGAAAATGGTAATTAATAAAGAGCAGGGCTGGCTATACTTATATTAAAAAAATGATTTAAGTGAAAAACTGTGACTAGGGACACAGTAAGACATTATATAGTGATAACTGATCAATTCATCAGAAAGATGTAACAATTAAACATATATATGCACCCTATTTCAGAGCACCTAAAATAGAAAGCAAACATTTATAGAACTAAAGGGAGAAATAAACAGCAATACAATAGTAGTAGCAACTTTTTAACACTCCAGTTTCAATAGTGGATAGAACATAAAGGCAGAAAATCAATAAGGAATCAGAGAACTTGAACAACACTATATATCAAATGTACCTAATAGACAGATATAGAACATTCCACAAACAGAATAAACATTCTTCTCAAGCACACATGGAATATTTTCCAGGATAGATCACATATTATGTCACAAAAGAAGTCTTAACAAATTAAAGATTGGTATTATACCAAATATCTTTTCCAAGCACAGTGGAATAAAACTAGAAATCAACAGTAGAAGACAAATTAGAAAATTGACAAATATGTGGAAATTAACACATTACTGAAAAGTCAACATATTTTAAATTTCAGTCATAGAAAGAGAGGATTGAGAGTAGAGGAAGGCAATATCCAAGGAGTTAGTGACAGAATTTTTCAAAATTTCAACACAATTCCTCAGAATAAATAAATGATTAATTAATAAAATGATTCTCAACATAATAAATAAAAATAAAGTCAAACTGTATCAGTCATCTTAAGCTAAATTATACTGCAGTAACAAATGACTAAAAAAATTTAGTATCTTACAACAACAAAGGTATATTTCTTGCTCATGTAACATGTCCATTATGGGTTCACTGTGCCTCAGGTTCATGATGCACTCCAAAATCTAAATTGTTGGGCATTTCTTCCATGGGGCATTGTTGGTCTTGTCACAAAGGGAAAAGAAAATAGTGTAAAAGCATATAATGACTCAAAGTTTCCACTAAGCTATTGCATATGTCACTTCTGCTCCCATTTCACTGGCTGAAGCAAGTCACATGGCTAATACTGATTTCAATGGGACAGGGATGTATAATCTCCCCACATTAATATAATCTACTGTGTTCTCATCTAGAGTGTATTAATTAGTATCTATTTGGGAAAACAGAAACAAAACTATTTCAAACAGAAGTATATAATATAAAAAATTGTTTACAAAGTGTTTGAAAGCTAGAGGACCAAAAGGGAAGGTAGTGTTATCTAGGTGTTTCTGTTTCTGTTTCTGCTGGTACCACTAAGATACAACCATATTGCAAGAATCCAACAGCTCATACTCCTAAGGACACTGAAATATCTGGGAGCCCACATTCCTACTGTTGGTGCTGCTAAATCCATGCTACAATTGTTGCCTGCTACTCTTACTGCTAGAGATTGGCTCCTGAGGCTGCTAGACAGCAGACGCTGCCATTGTTGGAACCAGAAGTCTGAGGTACTGAGTTCATCAGAGTGTTGCTGCAAACACGGCCAGGACAAGAAACAGAAGAATGAAAATCAAAGACAAAGAGGATATCATAAAAGCAGTCAGAGAGAAAAGGCACACAAAGGAACACTTAGATGAGAGCAGACTGCTGAGAACCACAATGGAAGCCAGAGACAATGCAATAACATCTTTAAAGTGCTGAGGAAATATAAGTATTAACTTAGAATTCCACACAAAGCTAAACTCATTCAAATGTGAAGCTTAAATCAATATATTATCAGGAAAAGAAAAGCTAAAAGAAAATTAAATTTTGCAGACCTCGCTCTACTGTAGGATGAATTCTAGTAAGAAGAAATTAAAACCAGAAGAAAGATTACAAAGAGACATTTGTAAAAATATTGGCATGATTTGACCAATAAATGCAACAATAACAGTCACTATAGATAGATTAAAAATAAGATGGCAGGCAAGAATTCTACCACTGAACCACCAGTGCCACTGCTAGAAGCCCACGTACCACAGTGAAGAGTAGCCCCCACTTGCCACAACTGGAGAAAGCCCGCGCACAGCAACGAAGACCCAATGCAGCCAAAAAACCCCCAAAAGCCAATTGTTTAAAAAAAAATCACATATTTGGGAGATGAGAAAGAATAATGAGGGTAACAGACACTAAAAATCCCAAGTTTATTATATACATAGAAATGTGGAGATAGCAATATTTTTAACCTATATTTAAACCAATTGTTTCCTAAAACTTTAAGAGTAACAAATGAAGAATCAAAAATAAATGTACAGTTTCAAAAACAATAGAGGGAGAAAAGTAGGTGAGGTTACCACCTAATAGAAATTAGGATAGGAGGGAAAAAAAGATATCAATTTTGTTGTATTTGGCTCCATTTAAAACCCATGTACAGTGACTTAAAATAGATTTTCTCACATAACAAGAAAACAAGAGGTAGGCAGCCACTAAGTACTGTTCTAAGGCTAACCATGTCTCTACTATTCTTTTGGTTATAAGATAGCTGCTGTAGCTACAGCTAGCACATCCTCATTTCAGTAAAAAATTAAAAATATTTGGAGCTACATAATATTTTATTTAATAAATAAAATGTTTAAGAAAACACTACAAATGAAAACATTTGGGTGCAGTTAAAGCAGTGCTCAGGACAAGTGTATGGCCTTGCTTCTTTTAGAAAAGGATGTGAGCTGAAAATTAGCTAAGCACTTAAATATGGAAGTTTAAAATTAAAAAAAATCAAAGTAGTAGAAGTAAATAATGAAGATAAGAGAAGAAATTAATAAAATATAAAAATAAAACCATAAATTTTTATAGAAAAATTAATAAAACTCTGGGAAAACTGATTTAAAATTTAAAAAGGTACATACACACAATATTGAACATAAAAAGTGAGAAATAATAACTACAGGTAAGAAACAGGTAATAGAATACTACAAACAGATTATGGCAGTAAATTTTAAAACGTATAAAAGGATCAAGTTCCTAGAAAAGTATAATTTATCAAATTGACACAAGTGTAAATAGAAAACACAAAGTATTGCTAACAATTAAAGTAAGTGAAACTAGAAATTCTTCCTCTAGGACGTCATTTCCACAAAATGTTCTGATAGATCTCAAGAGCTAAGAATATTTTCTGCACAGAGATGATATGTAAAATAGAATTATAAAAGTTTTACACCACACAAACAGAATTATTTTTAAAAGCAAAAAACTGAAAACAACCTAAATGCTCAACAACAAGCATATAATTAAGAAATTCTGGATTGTTTTCCTCAATAAAATATTAAGTAGCCTTTTAAATATTGCAAGTTTTTCTTTCCTTCTTACATTGCATTTTCTGGTAACCCTTAAATTCTGACAACTTTTATTACCTGTTAATTGTCTGGTATTTCTTATTTGAGAAATTTAGCATGTGTTCATTCTTGAGGTGTGGCAGTTAGGACAGAATTAATGCAGGCTGGAAATTCTGAGTATAAGGTGAGAAGAGAAAGCAAAAGTTGGGTAGCAGCCTAGAGTGGATAGAGCATTAATGTGACAATCGACAACCAGGATGCATGGGAGAACATATGAACATTCCTCCTGGACCCCAGAACTACCTGGGGAATGGAGCCTGCTCAAAGATTTGCTGCTAATTGAAAAATGTGAGATTCTGGGCTATTAATACCTGGGTATTAATGTTAGAATCTGGAAACCTCTCTTTTACACATGAAAAATGCTTGCAACTTAGTCCTAAATGAAAAATCAATCTGATACTAATAATGATCATATGTTTTTGTATTGATCTGATATCATCATGATCATGTTTTTAAAGCCTATATACAAAAGGACTTTATTGGAAGGAGATAACATCAACATGGTAACAATACTTGCATGTGTGTGGTCAAATTGACACTTTTCTTCCTTCTTTTGATTTTCTTTATTATTCCAGGTTTTAAAAATCAGCACATAAAGCAATACTCATTAGAAAAATTTCAAAATGATCCCATTGCCCAAAGTGGGCAAAAGAAAGGAAAATCCCTCATAGAATGGTGCCTGACCAGGCACCCTTCCCAAAAGTGAATGCTGTACACTATGCAGCCTTTTACCTTTGACCTAAAGAAATAAACAAAAAATCAGTTTGTGCTGAACCAGTTTTACTTTTAACTTAGTCTTAAGCATGATCCGTGCTGCTGGCTGTTTGCCTCTTATAATGCATTTTCTGAAATAGTCACAAAAATATGTAACACAAACATTATTTTTCAGAACCCATCATTCATAAGATAACCATAATGAATTCCTCTGTAACAGACTCTCAAGGAACATTAAATTTTCACTCTGAAGTAAAATAGAAGCTTGTGTTACAACAGCCTGGCAATTTTCTGACTGCATTCTGGTGGTTGCCAACAACTTTCTTATCCTGGGCTCTGAATTCAGGACCAAATGCAAACCACAGAGAACTACAGAGACCCCAAGCTGCACTGCTCTTGGTGGCAAAAGAAAAACTTGACTGTTGGCAATTAATAGAACAGAGGGATGTCACATTCTCACCACTCCCACATCATGACCAAGCAACGCGACTCTGCATTTAGAGTATTGGCTGGAATTGTAACAATGGCAAATATTGACATGGCTTAGTGCTTCCCACAGAAGTATCTGGCAGAGTTAAAATATTGGTTATTGTTGTCTATTTAGGCCACCAAGCCTTTGATTTTTCGAGCTAATGTTATTCAGTAGAGAGGAACTGGTCTACATGATACTTAATCAAAAACAGCAGCTACTGAAATACTGACCTTAAAACACCCCTAGTAATAGCATCTCTCTTGCTCTAGTTCTGTGTGTAGGTGACTGTTAAGAAGAACTCTTGTTCAATTGCTCCAGAGGAAAATCATTGATAGATATATATGAACTTAAATCATACCTAGTTTTATACAAATATGCTACTTTCTCTCCATCTGGAGAACAGTTCCATAGATTTCCTTAAAATTAGATATTCCATCGACATAGAGCAGGTATGTTTTGAAACTAACTTAATCCCTGAACAACCTTTAAAAAACACAGAACTGTCTTTGGTGTGGAGCAAAGTATCCTTACATTTGAAATATATAACTTTTAGTTGTTTTAAAATTAATTGGAATTTGAAATAAACTATTAAAGTGTTATTACAGGGAACCACATTAATGGGTAGATAAGAATGTATATCAAGCTCTATATTTATTTTTTAATTTATTTTATTGAACTATAGTTGTTTTACAATGTTATGTTAGTGTCTGCTGTAAAACAGTGATTCAGTTATATATATATATATATATGATATATATATATATATAAAATATAGAGCTTGACATATAATATAATATATATATATATATATTCTTTTCCATTATGGTTTATACAGGATATTGAATATAGTTCCCTATGCTATACAGTAGGACCTTGTTGTTTATCCATTCTATATATAATAGTTTGCATCTTATCAAACTCTATATTTAAATGGACACTTCTAAATTGTTTGAAGAGCTCTTTCTGAAAATATTCTCTTTTGCCTAGCAAAACATTTTTTTTTTAACTGATAATGTAAAGGTAATTTTTTCCTATCTAAATTACAGGTATTTCAAATTTGCTACAGTTTTTCTTGCAGGGTCTTTCATGTTCTGTAATCCTACAATCGCAGTGAATCTCTTCCATGTGGCCTTATTTAAAAAGAGGTTACTGAGGTCACAGATGACCACCAAATATTAGTCAAATAATAATTGTAATTCTCCAGCCATTTGTTTCTATGATGACTTCTAATTTCAGTGAATCCATACTATACTCCCTGAATTTAGGAACAGTAATCTAGTAAAATATTAAAACTCATGATTTTAGAATGAATACTTTTCTAGCTCTCCCAAACCCCATATACCTTATTGCTTAAAGAGGGGTGAAAAAATATTTTACTCTACTTCTGAGTATTCTGTTGCCTGAAAGTATCTGAAGTGCAAAAGCTCTAAGTGCCTCATGTCTGCTTCGGAGCAGAAACATTTTCAGTACAGTCTGTTTCATACCCAGGCTTAATACTTAACAGATTGCCTGGTATTGCAATCACCCTTCTGCTTGCAGAAAACCAAAAGGTTCCAATGACATGAATGACACTGTAAATCTACACAGCTATTCATTTCATACTGACTTCCAGTGCTCTTAACCTCATCAGAGAGCCTGATAATCCTCAAATAATTTTGTTGCCTTTTTGCACTGTTGCCTGGTAATGAAAACAGAGCCCTCCTTCCAGCCATCAGCGTTCACATCACCCTTTGGGAACACACACACATACACACACACACATATTCATACACATACTAGATATGTTAATATGATTCAGTGTTTATTTGGGGGCCTTGATTAACTTTTCAGATCAAATCAGATCATCTCTTTGGGTCCTTTCCCTTTGAGTTCAATAAGCTAACTTAACAAATCACATATTTGCTTAAGTCTTTTTTTAATGAAAAGAAAATGATATGGAAAAAGTTGACTTTTTAATATCATTAATCTATAGCTAACTCAGCTTGCTGTCTTATGCAATACCACGAGAAACAGCTGGGCCCCACTAACCAGAAAGCACTTTTATGGTTTCTCTTAAGGGCCATTAAATCAATGTGATGAGAGCACAGCTGGACTGGATCCTGAAAAATTTATCAGATCCCACACAATACATAAAGGAAGCACGCCGTGCTATTGCAGACTCGGCATCAGCCCTCTTGCTTAGACTGCAGGTGGAACTTAACAGAAAAAGCAAATTCCCCTATTGAGCCCTTGAAAATCTGATTTTTTTTCCCTGTACCTCTCCCCTCTGTGTGGGTGTCTTCTTAAAATACCAGTTACTCATGCAACTATTAAAAAGAATTTTCTGGCTGGATTTATTGGCATGACTAGGACGTACAAGGACCTGCTTGGCTGTCCCAATACAGCTTTCAACACCAAGAGTCATGTTTTTTTCTTAATAAATTTTAGCACATGGTGGGTCCAAAACTACAGATCTTATGAAAATTTAGAGAGCACAGTAACTGAATAAAGGCTTTCAGTTAAGGGCCAATGCACGAGTAACAACTTTTACCTTATCAAACTGAAGCAAATAGGACAACTGCCAAAAATATGCATTAATTTTTTTTCTTTTCTAATTTTAACTCAATTTTCTCCAATGCTCTATGTATACTGAATGAAATTTTAAAAAATCATTGTTTTGTAAAGGGTATGGAAAGATTTTGTAATGGACCAACAAGCACATATTAGGTAAGACAGTGAGAGAATTTAAAAATAGAAACTAGACCACACAAATCTGTTGACAATTAGGCATAACTGCTTAAGGGGTCCAACCCCATGGTCTCTGTTCTCTTAATCTATATCTTGAGAAAGACAGAAGCATTATATAGCATGAATTTAAATCTAAACTATGAAATCATATTGCCAATTTTATAACCCTAAGCAATGTATTTAATCTTTGGAACCTCAGTTTCCTCAACTCTAAAAAGAAAATGATTAGATAGAGTCTCTCTCATCTGAGAATTAGAAGGAAAAAGTTAAATAATGCATGTGAAGTATTTAGTTCAGTGATTGGTATATAGTTATTGCCTGCTGTATCTTCTTCTCTTTCTATCTTTCCCTCTTCCTCTTCCTTTTCATTATCATCATCATCCCTGCCATCAATTTTCACTGTAGCACTCATCACACCCACAAGATTGTGAACTCCTTGACTGTAGATAAAGTATCTTACTTATGTCTACATCTCTCATAACACATTTAATGTTTAATGTATGAAAGCATTATTTAATCAAGCCTTGAATAACAGATCACTTGCGGTGCTCTACTGGATGAAAATGTCCCTCAACTTAACATCAAATCTCATCCTTAACATATGGCTTGAGAATTTTCCATGCTATAGAATTGACAAGTTCCTTTTAAAATCCACACTTGTCAAAATATAAATTCTTATGCTATACTTAATAGTGATTATCATATATCATTGATGTCCATAAGGACATATTTTTAGCAAAAGATCAGATAGTAAATGCTACATCATGACATGATTAAATCAACTGTTCTTATGTAACATAGCCATACTAATCGTGGCCACACTCATATCTGTATGGTTTGAGGAATGCGTTCTAGGGTAATTTATTGTCAGAACGGAGGTATCACATGAAATATAAAATAAGAAATAGCAGCTAAAAATCAATCAGGAAAAATCAGACAAATAACTTAGCAAGATTATCTTCCAGAAAACACTAATGATATTTTGCCTATTATGGGCAGTTTAGGAACATAGATTTTTTTTCTTCTTCTTTTTTTTCCTTCTTATATTAAGATCAAAAGTACACTCCTACTTCCTTTCCTCTCATAGTTATTTTAAGCTTAGCCAGATATAATAAGGACACCCTCAAGCAATAACAATGAACAAACTTAAATTTCAGAGGTTTACATTTTTTATTCAAGTTGAATTTTCTTCAGCAACTTCCAGACAACTCAAGTTAAAACTACTTACATTGAACTTTTCATGCCTTCTTTTATAATACTCTCCCACCACCCTCCCAACACACAAACATATCATATGGCAGCTAGAATACTAGAGGTAAGATACATATCTTGTGACCTTATAACCTCTACAAATGAGGGTCCAGCAATCACAATGTTCTTGCATATAACATGAAGATTCCTTTTATTTATAGTATAGTTTTGAATCATACAAACTCTGGTTTTAACCATCTGAGTACTAATCATTCATGTATGATTTTTATGTTTATAACATAGTTTACCCTATTTAAGTTTGGCACAAAATGAAGGATAAAACCAAGGCCTGTTTCCAATTTCAATCTAGTTAGTGTCTCAGAGTACTCTGAGTTTGGGTCTTCCTATGATTTTCTCATTTCATGCTATAGCATCTTATGTGAATTCTATATTCTGTTGCCATCATAGCTCAACAGCTAAGGAACAGTTGAGGAAAAGAAAGAAGTAATTGAGTTATAGTATAGGAATTAAAATCATTAAATAAAAATTTAGCTGAATTTTCTCAAATTTACCACCCTACAACAAAAGGGCTCTGTCAGTACTTTGATGGGGGTAGTAACTAAGCATCTGATCCAGACCAAAATAATATTATGAATAATCAGTATCACTGTCTTCTTTTTCACTTGAATTAATCCACTAAAGTCCCCATCAAACCCAAGTCTGGACAATTTTATAGATTTGCTATTTTAACTAAGATCTTGTTGGCAGTTAGAACATTATTAAAAAGTAATGGGCAGTGCCATTCATCTCCTTCTGTCAGACTGGGGTACTTTGGAAGAAGTGCTCCTCTCAGTTAAGGAATGTGGAACTAAAGAAGGAAAAAAGTTATGTATCTGAATCAGCAGCGGCTGACACAGCCAAGGGTTCTCACTTCCACCTCCTTTCTGGTTCAACATGCAGAATTTTTGAGACTAATGTAGAGGAATAATTAAAGGCAATACTGAGCTTCCAAATGGGCCCCCTTTGGAACTACATAAGCCTCCAGAATCCCTGTCTAAGCCATGAAGGCCACACCACGTTTCTAGTAAGCCAGTACTGCAGTAGGCTTCGCAAGATGTCTCAGCTCTTTCCTCTCCACTTGATTAAAGCCCAGCGTTATTTCTCCTGGGATACCTCTTCACTGAAGTAGTCTCCAACGAGGCAGCTGTACCAACTGCTCTGTATCTTCATCAATCTTCATTTGAGATCCCTAATTAAGGACCTCTGCCAACAAGCTGGGAGATGGCCAAGATACCTTCTGGCCTGCAAGACCACACACTGATCCACAGAGGGCCTACCTCCAGACAGATGCAGACCCTCCTTAGAGCCATGGCTAAAGGAGGACAGACTGTATTCAGCCCCCATTGTCATCCTCAGCCCAGTGCCCTTGGGCAGAGAACAAGCTCCACAAGTGACTGCAGAGGCCCTACTGCCCAGAGGTAATTTTAATCCAATCCATTAGAAAACAATGCCACAGGACTTCAGATGGGCCATGCTTTCTTGGAGGAATATTACAATCACTGTCAGTGCACCATGCAGCAAAACGGTGCACTAAACTTAGCCTGGGTTAAGTAAATGCAGTAAACTTAGCCTGGGTTACTAACCAGAGCATCAGATGGAGTGTGCTCCTGAAACAACCACCCTATTTGCTCCCCAGTAGAGTGGAGCAACTCCCACAAAGAGCAGAAGTCTGTAATGATAGAAGATAGAGTGGGAAAAGCTGCAAAGGAAGCACCAAAAAAGTACTCTGTAAGCATTTTGTAATATTAATCTAAGTTCAGCACATTCTCCAAATATTGAGAACTTGCTTTTTGGATACAGCCACTAATAATGAAACAAGATGGTGGCACTAAAAATCTCATATCTTAGCCTGGAGTTGCTTAGGAGCTAAGAACAATAATTACCAATAGCTCTCCTCCTTTTCATCACTCTGGAGATGAGAGTCCAAGAAACTCAGCATGAACAGCTACTATGTCTCTAGAATTCCCTGTCACTTTCTGAATAGTGTTGATGAAATAGATATGGTAAGAACATCAAACAAAGCATCATACCTCATGGAAGATCTGCTTCCCAAACTATCCTGAAGCTAATCCTGGGACAAATATGGATATTAGAACACTGAAAGAAGATTACATGAATACAGAAGGAGAGAAATATGTCAAATCTGCAAGAATTGTGTCTTCTGCCACCAAACTAGATAAAGAAAACCTAAATTTAACATCCTCAAGAAGACTACATTCTAAATCGGTGAAGAATCTAAGGAGTTACAATATCAGCACCTGAATTCTTGAACAAGGTAATTGTTGACATCTGCCTGAAGGCAAAGGAAGGGAGGGAGAGAGGGAGGGATGGAGGGAAAGGGAGAGAGAGGGCAGGGAGAGAGAAATCCTCAGCAAGTTGTTTAGATTTAATATTTTGGTCTCTTTTTGATGTTGTTATTGCTGCTGCTGACAATATATTACTGACTTCTTTCATAGTTGCTGTAAATGAACAAACAAATTAACCAATTAACCTTAACCTCTTTCTTCTGCTGCTTTAAATACTGCTCCTTTAGGTGGCTCAGGAAAAGAGCACATTTGGATAATAACTGCCATTCATTTTGCCTTTTTGTGGCCACGTAATATTTTAATGAAATGTTCAGATTTGGAATATTTTAAGTGTAACTAAGGTAGCACACAAAAGACATGCATGCATCTAGATTACCTGAGTTTGATAATAACTTTGGCATTCATAACATTATGAAGTTGGAAGGAAATTTAAAGGTCAAGTATGTTTTGAAACATAGTTGGTCTTCCCGTTTAACTTGAATATGCCTTGAATTCTCTCAAAATCTACTGGCAGCATTCCAGTATGGGCCACCATTAACTCTCACATGGACTATTCTCTCTTGCCATCCTGCAATTCAATTGCTGCCTCCTCTCAGCACCTTTCCACTGTCATTTTCTCTCCCTGATACCTCACTCATTCTTCAGGATTAAACTTAAATATTATCTCCTTTAAGTTTTCCTGACCTTCCCTCTCACTCCTCTGCTCTATAGCACTTGTCCTCAATTTTAGCCTATCATTCACTGGTGTGTTGGAGCCAAATCATTCTAGTTCGCCAGACTCAATTGTGAACATTTATTCTCAATTTCATGTTCAGCAACCACACATTGGCAGCTTGAAACTGGCCAATGTGGAAGTATTTAAATCACATAAATTGGAAAATGTTACAAGTTAAAGCTTCTTCCCTGCCTCCCTCCTTCTCCACTGGTCCTATTGTTCCTATTACATATTCACAAAAGAGCTTTTAATTATTCATTATTATATATTTTATTGTGTGATCTTTGTTGAATATTTTTTCTGCCTTCTCCTTAGATGGTAAATTTCACAATATTACAGACCTTATCCCTTACTGCTAATTCCAAGCCAGTGCCTAGAAAATAGTATATGGTCAATAAGTGTTTAATAAAAGACAAGTCACTATTCACATAAAATACTTATAAAGTATTTATTCTAAAATTAATAACTTATTGTAAAAATATTGGAAAATACCACATATGGCAAATAAAGTAAAAAAAATGCAGAGCCTACCACAGAAGCAATCACTGTTTAGATTTTGGTGAACATCATTTAAGACTTTTTCTTATTTACAAATATATAGTATGGATATATGTGTGTATTTTATGATTTTTACACAAATTATTATATTTTAAAATACATTATGAATGGTTCTATGTGTTGTGAATATCTTTCTATGTTTATCTATCATCTGTTTATCTATGTGTATATATATATTTACATTACCAATTTAATGTCTTTTGGTTTCTGTGGGTTTTTTAAATTTAATTTTTTTTATACAGCTGGTTTTTATTAGTCATCAATTTTATACACATCAGTGTATACATGTCAATCCCAATCGCCCAATTCATCACACCACCATCCCCACACCCCTGCCGCTTTTCCCCCTTGGTGTCCATACGTTTGTTCTCTACATCTGTGGCTCAACTTCTGCCCTGCAAACCAGTTCATCTGTACCATTTTTCTAGGTCCCACATACATGCGTTAATATACGATATTTGTTTTTCTCTTTCTGACTTACCTCACTCTGTATGACAGTCTCTAGATCCATCCACGTCTCAACAAATGGCCCAATTTTGTTCCTTTTTATGGCTGAGTAATATTCCATTGTATATAGGTACCACATCTTCTTTATCCATTCGTCTGTTGATGGGCATCTAGGTTGCTTCCATGACCTGGCTATTGTAAATAGTGCTGCAATGAACATTGGGGTGCATGTGTCTTTTTGAATTATGGTTTTCTCTGGGTATATGCCCAGTACTGGGATTGCTGGGTCATATGGTAATTCTATTTTTAGTTTTTTAAGGAACCTCCATACTGTTCTCCATAGTGGCTGTATCAATTTACATTACCACCAACAGTGCAAGAGGGTACCCTTTTCTCCACACCCTCTCCAGCATTTGTTGTTTGTAGATTTTCTGATGATGGCCCTTCTGACTGGTGTGAGGTGATACCTCATTGTAGTTTTGATTTGCATTTCTCTAACAATTAGGGATGATGAGCAGGTTTTCATGTGCTTCTTGGCCACCTGTATGTCTTCTTTGGAGAAATGTCTATTTAGGTCTTTTGCCCATTTTTGGATTGGGTTGTTTGTTTTTTAATATTGAGCTGCATGAGCTGTTTGTATATTTTACAGATTAATCCTTTGTCCGTTGATTCGTTTGCAAATATTTTCTCCCATTCTGAGTGTTGTCTTTTCGTCTTGTTTATAGTTTCCTTTGCTGTGCAAAAGCTTTTAAGTTTCATTAGGTCCCATTTGTATATTTTTGTTTTTATTTCCATTACTCTAGGAGGTGGATCAAAAAAGATCTTGCTGTGATTTCTGTCAAAGAGTGTTCTCCCTATGTTTTTCTCTAAGAGTTTTATAGTGTCCGGTCTTACATTTAGGTCTCTAATCCATTTTGAGTTTATTTTTGTGTACGGTGTTAGGGAGTCTTCTAATTTCATTCTTTTACATGTAGCTGTCCAGTTTTCCCAGAACCACTTATTGAAGAGACTGTCTTTTCTCCATTGTATATCCTTGCCTCCTTTGTCATAGATTAGTTGACCAGAGGTGCATGGGTTTATCTCTGGGCTTTCTATCTTGTTCCATTGATCTATGTTTCTGCTTTTGTGCCAGTACCATATTCTCTTGATGACTGTAGCTTTGTAGTATAGTCTGAAGTCAGGGAGTCTGATTCCTCCAGCTCCGTCTTTTTCCATCAAGACTGCTTTGTCTATTCGGGGTAGACAAAAAATAGACAAAGACTGCTTTGTCTATTTGTCTTTTGTGTCTCCATACAAATTTTAAGATTTTTTGTTCTAGTTCCGTAAAAGATGCCATTGGTAATTTGATAGGGATTGAATTGAACCTGTAGATTGCTTTGGGTAGTATAGTAATTTTCACAATATTGATTCTTCCAATCCAAGAACATGGTATATCTCTCCAACTGTTGGTATCATATTTAATTTCTTTCATCATTGTCTTATAGTTTTCTGCATACAGGTCTTTTGTCTCCTTAGGTTTATTCCTAGGTATTTTATTCTTTTGTTGCAATGGTAAAAGGGAGTGTTTCCTTAATTTCTCTTCCAGATTTTTCATCATTAGTGTATAGGAATGCAAGAGATTTCTGTGAAGTCATTTTGTAACCTGCAAATTTACCAAATTCATTGATTAGCTCTAGTAGTTTTCCGCTGGCATCTTTAGGATTCTCTATGTATAGTATCATGTCATCTGCAAACAGTGACAGCTTTACTTCTACTTTTCCAATTTGTATTCCTTTTATTTGTTTCTTCTCTGATTGCCATGGCTAGGACTTCCAAAACTATGTTGAATAATAGTGGTGAGAGTGGACATTCTTGTCTTGTTCCTGATCTTAGAGGAAATGCTTTCAGTTTTTCATGATTGAGAATGGTGTTTGCTGTGGGATTGTCGTATATGGCCTTTATTATGTTGAGGTAGGTTGTCTCTATGCCCAATTTCTGGAGAGTTTTTATCATTAATGGGTGTTGAATTTTGTCAAAAGCTTTTTCTGCATCTATTGACATGATCATATGATTTTTATTCTTCAATTTGTTAATATGGTTTATCACATTGATTGATTTGCATATATTGAAGAATCCTTGCATCCCTGGGATAAATCCCACTTGATCATGCTGTATGACCCTTTAAATGTGTTGTTGGATTCTGTTTGCTAGTATTTTTTGAGGATTTTTGCATCTATATTCATCAGTGATATTGGCCTGTAATTTTCTTTTTTTGTAGTATCTTTTTCTGGTTTTGGTATCAGGGTGATGGTGACCTCATAGAATGAGTTTGGGAGTGTTCCTTCCTCTGCAATTTTTTGGAAGAGTTTGAGAAGGATCCGTGTTAGCTCTTCTCTAAATGTTTGATAGAATTCACCTGTGAAGCCATCTGGTCCTGGACTTTGTTGGAAGGTTTTTAATCACAGTTTCAATTTCATTACTTGTGATTGGTCTGTTCATATTTTCTATTTCTTCCTGGTTCAGTGTTGGAAGCTTATACCTTTCTAAGAATTTGTCCATTTCTTCCAGGTTGTCCATTTTATTGGCATAGAGTTGCTTGCAGTAGTCTCTTAGGACTTCTGCGGAGTCTGTTGTAACTTCTCCTTTTTCACTTTTAATTTTATTGACTTGAGTCCTCTCCCTCTTTTTCTTGATGAATCTGGCTAATGGTTTATCAATTTTGTTTATCTTCTCAAACAACCAGCTTTTAGTTTTACTGCTCTGTGCTATTGTTTTCTTTGTCACTATTTCATTCATTTCTGCTCTGATCTTTATGATTTCTTTCCTTCTGCTAACTTTGGGTTTTGTTTGTTCTTCTTTCTCTAGTTCCTTTAGGTGTAAGGTTAGATTGTTTATTTGAGATTTTTCTTGTTTCTTGAGGTAGGCTTATATAGCTATAAACTTCCCTCTTAGAACTGCTTTTGCTGCATCCCATAGGTATTGGATCATCGTGTTTTCATTGTCATTTGTCTCTAGGTATTTTTTGATTTCCTCTTTGATTTCTGCAGTGATCTCTTGGTTATTTAGTAACGTATCATTTAGCCCCCATGTGTTTGTGTTTTTTACGGTTTTTCCCCTGTAATTTATTTCTAATATCATACTGTTGTGGGCAGAAAAGATGCTTGATATGATTTCAATATTCTTAACTTTGCTGAGGCTTGGTTTGTGACCCAAGATATGATCTATCCTGGAGAATGTTCCGTGTGTACTTGAGAAGAAAGTGTAATCTGCTGTTTCTGGATGGAATGTCCTATAAATATCAGTTAAATCTGTCTGGTCTATTGTGTCATTTAAAGCTTCTGTTTCCTTATTTATTTTCATTTTGGATCATCTGTCCATTGGTCTAAGTGAGGTGTTAAAGTCCCCCATTAATATCGTGTTACTGTCGGCTTCCTCTTTTATAGCTGTTAGCAGTTGCTTTATGTATTGAGGTGCTCCTATATTGGTTGTATATATATTTATAATTGTTATATCTTCTTCTTGGATTGATCTCTTGATCATTATGTAGTGTCCTGCCTTGTCTCTTGCAACATTCTTTATTTTAATGTCTATTTTATCTGATATGAGTATTGCTACTCCAGCTTTCTTTTGATTTCCATTTGCATGGAACATCTTTTTCCATCCCCTCCATTTCAGTCTGTATGTGTCCTTAGATCTGAAGTGGGTCTCTTGTAGATAGCATATAGATGGTCTTGTTTTTGTATCCATTCAGCAAGCCTGTGTGTTTTGGTTGGAGCATTTAATCCTTTCACGTTTAAGGTAATTATCAATATGTATGTGCCTAAGACCATTTTCTTAATTGTTTTGGATTTGTTTTTGTAGGTCCTTTTCTTCTCTTGTGCTTTCACTTAGAGAAGTTCCTTTAGCATTTGTTATTGAGCTGGTTTGGTGGTGCTGAATTCTCTTAGCTTTTGCTTGTCTGTAAAGCTTTTGATTTCTCCATCGAATCTGAATGAGATCCTTGTCAGGTAGAGTAATCTTGGTTGTAGGTTCTTCCCTTTCATCACTTTAAGTATATCATGCCACTCCCTTCTGGTTTTTAGAGTTTCTTCAGAGAAATCAGCTGTTAACCTTATGGGAGTTCCCTTGTATGTTATTTGTCATTTTTCCCTTGCTGCTTTCAATAATTTTTCTTGGTCTTTAATTTTTGCCAGTTTGATTACTATGTGTCTCGGTGTGTTTCTCATTGGGTTTATCCTGTATGGGACTCTCTTCACTTCTGGATTTGGGTGGCTATTTCCTTTCCCATGTTAGGGAAGTTTTTGACTATAATCTCTTCAAATATTTTCTCAGGTCTTTTCTCTCTCTCTTCTCCTTCTGGGACCCCTATAATGTGAATATTGTTGCATTTAGTGTCCCAGAGGTCTCTTAATCTGTCTTCATTTCTTTTCATTCTTTTTTCCTTACTCTATTCTGCAGCAGTGAATTCCACCATTCTGCCTTCCAGGTAACTTATCCATTCTTCTGCCTCAGTTATTCTGCTATTGATTCCTTCTAGTGTATTTTTCATTTCAGTTATTGTATTGTTCATCTCTGTTTGTTTGTTCTTTAATTCTTCTAGGTCTTTTTTAAACATTTCTTGCATCTTCTCGATCTTTGCCTCCATTCTTTTTTCGAGGTCCTGGATCTTCTTCACTATCATTATTCTGAATTCTTTTTCTGGAAGTTTGCCTATCTCCACTTCATTTAGTTGTTTTTCTGGGGTTTTATCTTGTTCCTTCATCTGGTACATAGCCCTCTGCCTTTTCATCTTGTCTCTCTTTCTGTGAATGTGGTTTTTGTTCCACAGGCTGCAGGATTGTCGTTCTTCTTGCTTCTGGTGTCTGCCCTCTCAATTTAATGTCTTTTGAATGTACCATATAATTTTACCAGTACTTCGTTTGGGAAGAATTTGAATTTTTAGATATAAGCAAAAAATTTGTAATCAATATTCATATCTGTCTTTCCTTTTATAATTCTTTGATAATTTCCTTAACATGGAGTACAGTAATTAGTGGCTTAAATAGGTTTTTTAAATATGAATTTCCAAATTACCTTCTAGAAATTAGATTATTAACTTCATTGCACATAAGGGTTTTCTTTTCTTCAAACCATCTCAGTCACTAGATATTGCCTGCATGTCTCCCATAGAGAGGAACCAAAAATAAATCTAGCTTTAATTTACATTTCTTTAATTTGAAGTAAGGCTGAGTACATGTTTCAAATTAAAAAATTATAACCTAAAATAATAGAAAACCCCAGAAGATAACCCATCCTGTTATTTGGAGACTATACTCTTTATATCCCCAAATAAATCTGCTAAATTCTTTGGAGGCAAGACACTCTGTCAAAATCAGTTCTGAAGATCTGTTTCTGCAATTTTGATGAGAAAAACAAACTTGATGAGAAATAATACGTTAAATGGGAATGATAATTTACTCCTTAGTGACTAAGTAGAGCATGTGCAGAGAATTTCATCAACTAGGAGGAACCAATGGCGACCTCCATAAGACATAGACTTTAGGGCTACTGCCATCTCTGGGAGCTATCCAGGGTACTGGATTGAAGTTCTGTCTGACCTAAAGGAGTAGAGCTCTGGGTCTCTATGATTATAACCTCTGTTGTAGTTCCACCTTGACTTCCCAAATTCCAGCTACCACTCCAAAACCAAAGATATTCTGCACACAAGTAAGTTAAAAAAATCAACCAACTGATTTTCTCAATTGTGTCTAAGGAGATTTTGCCTAATTGTTTTGTTTACTTGCCTACTACTTGTTCCTATAACCTGTCATTTATGCCCCCAAATAGACAGCCTGATCCCCTAGCTGAGTATCTGAAACAAGGACTTTAGTAGTGACTGCCATTTTCAATGGAAACCTTCATCTACTCATTGTTCACATCTACTTGTCAGGAAAATTTGAGAACTCTGAGCAAGTTTACAAAGACCAGAAAAACTACCATTGCCACATGGGTCTTCTTTTTTCCTATTTCACCATCAGCAAATTATTTCCCTATGACTTCAATTATTGATATTATGTTCCCTTCCTTTTTATCCAACATATTTCCTTACTGCCTTCAAGCTTGCCTTCTCTGGCTCATTTAAGAAATATTCTTTGTATTATATCAGCATTTCAAAAGTCTCCTTAAATATTAGTCTTCTTCTGAAAACTGGATAGAAGGAGGAGCATATGAAGTGTGGTGAACCCATGGGTTGAAACAGTTGTGAACATATTTCACATATTAAATAGCTAAGAAGGCTTATGGCACCTCTAGAAATTTGGGTCTTTCACTTAACAATGGCAGTGAATTGGTCCACAAAGAGGGTTGAAGCCATTGTTTCAGGTAACAAGACATTTTTTTGCTTTGTTTTGTTTTTTAAACTAACTGTAGAATGCCTGTCTTGACCTTTTTTAAGGGCAACTCCCGAAAAAGGAGAGGAAAATAAATACACTCATTGTGTACTCTTTTATATGAAGACCACAGCAGCTATATTTTTACTTCTAGCAAATAACCTAAGAGAATAGATCTCTTTACTATGTCATGCAGGAATCCCCCACATAGCCAGCACCCCACTTAATCATGCCAAAGCAAAGCCCACCAACTAAAATGTCTAACAACATATATGGAACCCATAATCAGCTTTTAAAATCTTACTCTTGCAAAACTGAAAAGACAAAAATGTATAAGAAAAAATCTGAGAAAACCTAGAATAAAAAGCATAGAAGAGGATCCTGGAAGACAAAATTTCTCTCATTAGGATAATATTGCATCCATAGAAAGGAATGACATAAATAGCAGGATATGAAGAGATTAAGAAGGACTTTAAAAAATTTAAAGCATTTACAAAAATAAAACTTTCAAAAATAAATAAATACATAAATAAAAGATTTTTTAAAAACATGACATTTCAGAATATTAAAGACAAAGAAAAGATGTTAAAATCTTGCAGGAATGGTTAATGAGGAATTTTTTAAAAGGTATCAGCCAATTAGTAAGTTACTGTAAAGACTTTTGGGACAAGTAAGGAGCCAGAAAACCATCAGTGCATAAGAAGGTGCTTGAAAATACATACCATCAAAATGAGACGGTTAACAAAAAAAGAGAATGACATAAGATTCATGAAACAATGAATTCAGCCTAAAAAAGCCATCAAAAGAAATCACAGGATGACAACTGCATCAGTTCTTGATACTAATTGGTTCAGACTGGAGCAAGTTGACGGATGTATCTGGGAAAAAGTCTTGGAATACAAGGCTACTTAACAGATTATATGATATAATGAAGTTCTAAAATTAAAAAATGGATGAAATCTGACTCAAAGGCATGTATATTTTAAAGCTATCTATACATATTTCCACAGTTGTGCCAATTTACAGCTTAAATTATAGTGTAGATGGGTTCCAATTTGTCACACACATGCCCATATCCTGGGTATCACTAATTTAAAATACACATTTAAAAGCCTGAAATTTTAAAAATAGCCACAAACTAAAACTAAATTAAAATTAAAAGGAAAGTACAAGGTCATTTAAAAACCAAGAAAATAAAGTACAATTAAATTGGAGATTAAACTAGGAGAAGATAATTCTTCATGACCAGATAATTGTTTGTTGCAGGGGGCTGTCCTGTGTATCATAAGATGTTTAGCAGCATCCCTGATGTCTACCCACTAGATGCCAGTAGCACCCTCCTTGAGATGTGGTGACCAAAAATGTCTCCTGACATTGCTCATGTCCTCTGGGGGGCAAAGTCATCCCTGGTTAAGAATCATTTTATCTTTATCATCTCTCTATCTAAACAAAAGTTACAATTTATAACACATTTATTTGAAAGAATTTAATTAGTAAGGTTATACATCTATTTGACAATATTTAAAAAGCTTTCATTTTTTTAGCCACATTGCATACTCCTACTAATCCAAACTGATCTTGTACTCAATTTGTTTTAATTAAAGCCCTTGCCTGTGTTTATAGAGGCTAATCCTTCAATGCAGAGAGGCAATGTTGTAAAGATGAGTATAACTCTGATAAAAAATATTTTCTGTATACCTTAACTAGCTCTTAGTTATGATATTTGGATAGACATGATTTTTAAGATACATTTAGAGACTATAAAATATTTAGTTATTAATTTTAGTCTCACATTAAACTATTAGATTAAAAAAAAAGAATTCACAGTCAAGGTCTCAGGTGCTGGGCTGGCTTAAAAAAGATTTTTTTTTAACTTCAGAAGTAGCATGTGCTGCTTCCAACAAGAGGTGTGTGTGTGTGTGTGTGTGTGTACGTATTTCCCTTCTCCCTATTCCAAACTCTTTCTTTCTTTGGAAAATCACCATTAATAGTTTGGTATGACCATTTCCAAACAATTTTCTAAGCACAAAGACATAGGTATCTTAATAGCTCCCACGTAGGAGAATTATGAAAAATTTCAAACAGTTTCTATGCTTTCCCTGTGCATAGTTTTCTCTATTAGACAAACATATAGATTCCAAAAATAATTGTATTCTCCTCTTGCCACTCCAAATTTCTCTTCTTGGGAAAAAAAGAGTGGAAAGAAATTCAAGAAAACCTTAACACAATCATGTTTTAAAACCGGTGCTGTGGCTGATTGTTTTTTCCTGTTTTTCTACTGTTCCACACTACATTTCAAATGAAAACCTAAACATTTTTAATATGAAAACATTACAAGTCCTCTCTAAAAGACCTGTCAAATAGTAAAAAGAAAATACAAAAAGAAAAATAAAAGAAAGCTATCCACATATTCTACAGTAAATTTTTTAGTGTTTTACTTAATGAAATATATTTGTAGCCAATTAAAAACTATCACTTTAAACCTCTCCATAATATTTTTTGACCTGAGTTGTATATGCCAGAAATCTGAAGCCAAAAGCAATGGAGCCAATCCAAAGATAGACATTTACAGACAGCTCTTGTCAACACAGTGTTTCATTTTGTTTTCCCCACATACATGCACCTCTAATAAGCTTTACAAACGCATGCTAATTCCCCTGTGCAGAATTAAAGCAACAATCACATTCCCAGATCTTAGGAAAAGGAAAGTTTTTCTAGTACTGCTACCCAGTGGTGATTCATAAAGTTTCTAAGAAAACAGGTATTTAATCTCATATCTTCCTTTCCACTTCCCTGCATATTCTCTTCCCTGTTCTCAATCAACTTTATAACCATAATCTTGTCTTCATATGTCTTACCTCACCCTTTAAAATCCAGCCTTCTGTAGACTGCCCATCCACAAAGGATTTTCTCTCCTCTGCATTCCTGAAAAACTATGATTTTTTATAATACTAATTCAGAATTAAGTTCTATTATGATATTTGTTATTGTTTTAATATTAGATTTCCCTCTTCAACTTGATTATAAGTTCCTGTAAGTAAGACTCTGTTAGGTTCTTCATTGTTTCTCCCACTACATTCTCTCACAACATTGCTAAACATCCAGATTCTGCTAAGAAAAGTCTATGCGGAAACTTCCATTTTTTTCAGAAGTAACTTTCTTGTCTCTTTCTGGCGTCTCAGTGCCTCTCCCTCCTTTCTTTGCAAAAATTGACCCCTAGTTTCTTCTTGGAAGTTGCTTTGCTGTTTGCTTCCATCTGATCAAATAGAAAGGCTGTAAGAGGTAGTCAGCAGGATAAGGTGGGTAGGACTTCTCAGATGTCTGCATTTTACTTTCTATGAATGTGGATCCATTTTTCAGGAGGATCACTTAGAGGGCGTTCACTAGAAGCGCTATGCAAGAACATGCCACATTGATTAACCTCTCTAATATTCAGTTTCCTATACTTTGAAATAATAATAATAATACCTATCTTCCTTAGCTGTCAGGAAGATTAATGCAATAACAATATTTAAAAAAATTCAGCAGAGTGAATGGCCCAGAGTTAGCATTATTACCACCGACACTACCATCATCATTATCGCCATCACAAAATCATAAAATAGCCATCGCTCTGTCTTTGCTGTGAAATGGTTTTTAAAACAATATTCTCTATACTTAGTGTCTTCTATGTTCCTCTTATATAATTATGTTTTCTAAGAATAGACTCCAAATGTAATTTTCCCAGATGTCTCTCCAAAAGAATTGTAGGAAGGTCTTAGTTAAACGTACCATAGCCTAGAAAAAATGTCAAGTCACTTACCCAGAAGGTCTAGTGTTTTCCTGGGATTGCAATGTGAGTTGTCGGGACTGAGTATTAGGTTGTCTAATTCACAGAACACATTTTCTATGTGTGGGAAGAAGGCTGAAGGAATAGGAGTGAGTTTAAAGCGCTGCCAAGACAGTAAAAAATGAATCTGCTTGTCCAAAAATTAAGAGGTAGAAAAAAGTACTATTTGAAAAGCAAAGAATTATACTTGGAATATCTATTAAGTAATATACACAATTACATTAATTTGATATTTTAAATAAAATTAAGAATTAGTGAGAAAATATCACATCCAATAAAATTGTTTCAAATGAAAATAATGAGCAGAAATTCAAGAAAATGTTCCAAAGTTTTGAAAATGGCTAAAGCAATTAAAAAGACCTAGCATGGTGAAGATACTCAGCTGATACTTTTACAAATTAATATTATAGTTATACAAAGCAATTTTTCACATTTTAATAGGCTAAAATTATCAGAGTGAAATGCATATATGTTAGGTGTACAATTCAATAAGTTTGAACAAATGTATACATCTGTGTAACCAATCAAGACACAGAACATTGTTATCACCTAAGAAAGTTTCCTCCTGGCCCCTCGTACTTAATCTCCATTCTCATAAACACAACTCTTCTGATTTCCATTACCATATATTAGACATGCTGGTTCTTGAATTTAATGGAAATGAGATCATACAATATGTACTCAACAAAAGAATTTTTAAACCTGACCTTAAAAGAAACCAAACCAGTTCAAGTAACTGTATTGTGGCAGTGTTATTATATGTGAAATGTAATGTTTGACCTATCACAAATACATTTCACTAATATTTGTTTGTACATTGCCCCAGATTATGCCATATTATTTTCTTAATTCTATTACTTGCATTAGGGTAGGAATAGCTAAACAAATAAAGGTTAATATAATACAATGCTGAAATTTAGAGAGTTCAGTGGAAAATCATCCTCACTGCTACAGAATATATGAATCATGGTAGCGACTTTCAAAAGTACCTAAATTTGTATAATGCCATAAAAGGCATTAGGCAAAAATGAGTATTTGCTAAACAAGTAACCTGAGGAACCTCACTTGTGTAATGACTATAAAAGTGTCAACAAAAAGACACAAAAAGTGTATGAAGCTTAAGGCACAACATGCAAACTCAAGTAAAGTGGGAATGGCATAGCACTAGGAATGGAGCCCAGTAGGGGATGAGGGTGGGGCAGTAGGGAGAACTCCATAATAAGGAATACAAATGGATGCTGACAGTCCTCAAAGAACCCAAGTCACTCTTCCTAACCTGTCACCATCCCCTTTCCTAAAATGAAGGCACACAGAGAAATCTTTGCAGAGGAAGAAGGAAAAATAGCAGAGACTCCTAGAACTGGGGTGGTGGTTTTGGTAGAAGAACCATTGTAATCAGAAAGTATGTCAATAAGTTAGATGGTTAATACAGGGCTTAGTCCCTGGGAGTGCACATTGGTCATGAAGCAGAGAATAGCCCTGTAATCAAGAATACAACTGTCCACCCTTATCCTCTGGGGATATGTTCCAAGACCCCCAGTGGACACCTGAAACTGTGTATAGTACCAAACCCTACGTATACTATGTTTTTTCTTATACATACACACCTATGATAAAGTGTAATTTATAAATTAAACTTTAGTCACAGTAAGAGATTAACAGCAATAACTAATAATAAAATAAAATGATTATAACAACATACTATAATAAAAGTTATGTGAATGTGCTCTCTTTCTTTTTCTCTCTCAGAATATCTTATTGTACAAATTTAATGCCTTTTCCATCTTAACTAAGCACTTTTCACACACTGTAGCCTTAACTTTCCCAGTTTGAGGTTTGACAGGAAAACTAGCACAAATTTCTTTTTCCTTCCTCACAAATTTCATGGATAGAAGATTCATTCTTACTATAGATCTTAGCAAACTCAGCATACATTTTTTTTCTTTCCATATTGAATTGAGAAGTTTCACCTTTTCACGTAAAGAAATAACTTCACGGCTTCTCTTTGGCCTATCTAAATTGCCAGCATCACTACTCTTGTGCTTTGGTGTCATTATTAAGTAATATAAGGGTGACTTGAAAAAAAGCACCGAGATACTGCAACAGTCTATCTGATAACTGAGGTGGCTACTAAGTAGTGACTAACAGGCAGGATATGCTGGACAAAGGCATGATTCACATCCCAGGTGGGACAGAGCAGGATGGGTTAGATTTCATCACACTACTCAGAAATGTGATCAATTTAAAACTTGTGAATGGTTTATTTCTGAGATTTTCCATTTAATATTTTCAGACCACAGTTGAATGTGGATAACTGAAACCTTGGAAAGCAAAACTGCAGATAAGGGAGGACTTACTGCACTGACCTTCCAGATTCTAGGATGGCAAACACCATCCTCCACTCCTCTCATATCCCCATTCAGTTTGGTTTTCGTGCCAATGCCAATGAACTATATATATATATATATATATATATATATATATATATATATATATATATATATACTTAGTATACAACTAGTAAGAAATGAACGTTTTAGCAGAATTTTAGTATTCTCAGATTTAATGTTCATTCTACATATTACATTATGTTCTTTCTCAAGAAATTAAACTTGATTACCAAGACCAATACCAGTGCTAGCCAGCAATGCTAGCAAGCTACACTTTGCAGCAGCAGTTTCTAGGAGTCCTATTGTGTGTGTTTGGGTGATGGTGTGGGAGTGAGGACAAGCAAGGGTAGAAGCGGCAGTGGGTAGGGAGTGGATTAGGCTAAAAGGGTTATTGCTAAACAAGTAACCTGGGGAGCCTCATGGGAAGATTATGACTGTCAAACATGGTACATAAATTTGGTTCATTTATATGCTAGGACATCTTAGAATTACAAAAGCTTTGCTAGCCTAAACTTCTCTAAGGTAAGACCGTAAAAATAAACATCAATATTCCTTGTTTCTAACTCATCATTAATTATAGCTAGTTCAAAAAATATAAGCACCTGTAAGTGTAATTTAAAACTTGAAGTACCCCTCATTCACTTTCTAATTTACACACCTAAGCAAAGATTCAATTTAAACATGAAAAATAATCTCAACATAACTTCATAACAGCATGGAGATCAAAGATATTTATAGAATCATTAATATTGCAAATATCGTAAACTGCATAACACTTAAAGTTAATACAACTTTGGAAATGTCTTAAATGTGGTTTCACTGCTCTTCTCTTTACTGGATAGGAGCCATTTTGGTGCTGACTTCTGAAATCAAAAGACAAATAGTCTACATTCAAGAGTTTTACATTCAAGAGGAAAACAGAATGATCTTTTGTTTAAACAGCCTTTGATCCTTTCTTTAGAAAACCTTATACTACAAAATAAAAATCCCATTACCAAACACCCCAGAGATTGGTTTGTAGCCCCCTGCAAAGCTACCATACAGGGGAAATGGAATTTGAAACTGTTTTGTCCTTTTCTTTCTCAGATGTAGATCACAAGGACCCTTAGAAGGCAGCAAGCAAAAGCATTTTGAAATTAAACGACTCATTTTATTAAAGCAAATTTTACTGTGAACTGACAGATATTCTTAGCCACAAACTCTCACATAACACCTCACTGTTTATTTGTTTGAGAAGGAAAGTAGAAGTTTCACCTTCTTGAAAGCTAAACTGTGTACAGCAGGAAAGCTGCTTTCTTTAAAACAACCATGACACAAAGTTTATAAGAAAGATATTTTTCTAACGTTTAGTACATGGTAGCAGAATTTATCTCAGGGTGGAATTGTGTTTATTTATTTTTAATGGTGTGTACTGCACTGCATCTGACCTCTCCTCCACTAGAAAGAATTCTCCCTGTTGCTCACAGATATACCACTTTCAAAGAGGTAGCTGCTAGCTTGGAGCAGCCCGGAAGAGAGTGTGCAGCGTACTGCTGCCATGAATGGGGTTCCCGAAGGTCCCTGTGCATGGGCCACTTTCATCCCAGAGGCTGGACTGTTTTAAGAACTTCACTTAATATGTATGTTACCCAAAGGGCTTATTAAAAGAAAAAAATTGTCCAGAAATTTTGGACAATCTAAATTGAAATTTCATGTGATTAATAGTACTCTTGCTGCTTTCTGCTCCCAGTTTAAGGCTTTAGCATTAGATATGGTCCCCAAATCTAAAATAATGATAAAGTTGATGATATTGATTGGATCTCTATTACAAAGTAAGATGACCCAGGCTGAATTTAATGGTAACCTACTCTGCTATAAGCCAGTGTCTCTGTGTGTGTGTGCATGTGCACAAATGAGGAAAATAAATATTGCTTTAGGACCAATTCTCATCTGGGTTTGTCCACTTTGTATACTAAAAACCTCACTGAAATGAACAGGTAGAATGTACTTAGTCCAGAATTCTAGAAATGATGGTGACTCTTACCTTAAGACCTTATGAATAAAATCAAATAAATCATTGAGAATGACAAATCCAAATTACAAGATCAAGAAAATATACAAATTTTACTGTACTATTTCAGAATGAATATACCAAACAATGCCTGAAAGCTATACAGTAGAGTTCTGACATAAAGTTCCTTCTTCACTACAAATCTGGAGAAAAAATTTTACACAATGTGGCTAAGTGAATAATCTCTCTTCTGGTCCAGGTTGTATTTCTTTTTTCTAAGATTTGGCTAATACTCATTGATGTACTGCATGAAATTGTAGCAGGACACTTCCTGCTTTATATTAAGCCTCCAGTTTCATTACTGCTTTATGAACTTGTTCAAAGTTCACCTTAAGTACAGCTTTATCACTTGATTTTCAAGACATCTAGCTTTCTCCTTTGGGCTCTGAAAAATACCAGTTTTTCTCTGTATAACCAGGGACATTAGCACTCCTCTGTTCTCTGCCAGGATGTAGAAATGGGGAGGCTTGCATTCCACTTCTTTTGTCGGAAGAGTAACTCTCTGGGAAGTTCATACGGAAATGTTAATATTCTATTTTGACCTTTCGAATTACTATCATGTCACTCATAAACACATCACATAGGACCAAATAATAAATCCAACAGAAATAGTGGTTTTGCCTAGAAGATTATGTCACAGTGGCCATTTTTCATTTACCAAAACTAGATTACTTAAATGGGCTCAGCATTTGTATGTTAATGTAATTTAGGTAATCATAAGCAGCAAAATGAAAGCTGGATTTGAAATGGCACATCTAAAGCATTTTGCTCTGGTAGCTATTTTGCTTTACACTGATAGGATTTTACAAAGTGTCATTAATTAAGATTCATAGTTAAAACCATTGGTGGTATTTGTAAAGTTAAAATAACAAAGTGATATTCAACCAAACCATCCTGGGAGAACTTTTGATACTATTATATACTTCCATTTTTGTTTTTACTTACAGTGTAATGTTCAGGTTGGTCTTGCTTTAAATAACATTTATTTTCTAGAGAATATTCATTTAAAAAAAGAAAAATGTATAGCATACTATGAAAGAACACTTACTTGATATTTTTTGTTATGGTGAAGCTTGTTTTTATTACAGCTATAGTCACATCAGTACGAAAAGAGAATAGTAAGGAAGGTAACGCTGAGATCTTTGGCCCACATGGCTATCGCTAAACCATCTGCTTTATCCATGAGTCACCACAGGTCCATACTACCATATCTTTAGATGAATGTTTCACCCAATGAAACAGGGTCTAAACTTATTATTTTAAATATCTAAAAAACAACTGGTTCCTACAAATCAACTTAATTTCCTGACCCAATTATAACTTTGATACCACTGAACATACTTCCACTTCCAACAAAAACAAGTTTCCCAATAATACAAAAGTAAATAATAATAATAAATAAATAATAAATAAATATATTTTTGCTGTCATTATAATACTTTTTTGTGGGATAATAAGTTTAAGACCATATTTAGAATAGAACATGTGTATGTTGGTTAAAAACAGAAAGTTTGATGTATAAGCTTGAAATAAGTACAAAATATACAAAAGATTTTTTAAAAACCTTAAAATCCTTGATTTTTGCAATAGAGAGTTATTATTGAGACTCCTAACAAGGAACATGATAGTGAAGATGACAGCAACCCCCTAACCCAATCAGGGAGTCTTTGGTAAGCAGCCAATCTAAGGGGCATAATATATAGATGACTATTTACAATATTAACTAATCTTAACTGAATAAAGCTGAGTAATGCCTTTAAGAAATCATCACTCTGACAACCACATTTAAAAATCCAGTCACGGGCATTTAAAATTATTTTTTACAACTAAAGAGAATAGTCTTTGTTAAAGGCAATTCTATAAAAAGAATACTCAAATCAGTACTTGTTTTCCAATTGCTTGAGGCTTCCATAAAAACCAGTTTCAAAATAGGAAAGTAAAATTTCTACAATATGATGAAGATTGATGACCCAGAGGATGGAATCAGCTTTTGGTCTAAAAGAAAACTTCATGGTCAAAAAGGTATACTTACTGGTTGTGTCAAACATTTTAATATACCTATATACTATTCCATGACTTAGTTCTTTTACCTTAGAGTTAGAGAAAATCATGGGGAACCAATAATTTGGACATTTAATTGTTCTTTGATTAGTTTGAATTCCTTTTTCACCTCAATAATTTAAAAAAATACTTAAATAGTTGGTTTATTTAGTAGCTATTATATTGGGACAAGACAAAGATAATTTAAAAATACATGGTAAAATTTTAAATGTTTTGCTTTTCTCCTTCCATTACAAATATGTTAAGAGAAATGGAATTTGAACATTGGAGGAAGAGAGTTCATTATGAGAATGAGTGGTTTGAAATTTATTTTAATTTATATGAGATGGAAGTGACAGCATTATGGGTAAAATAAAGACTATCACTAACCACCAGCAAATTGTCCTTTCTCTGAGTCCCTGTCAATCTACAGTATTATGCAACTGCTGAACCTCTCAGGAAGAAGACAAAGTTATCAATACTTCTATCCAAATAGGTGAAAAATGTTCTACAGCACATTTGCAGTATTGGTCTCAGTGCATTGTTTCACTGACTGTCTCTGCAAGGTATCGAGAAGAGAAAAAGTAAGTTGCCATCTGAATTTGTATATTTATATGAAAGACTGTGCTCTCAACAGATTATGACACCTAGACCAAAAAGCAAGTAGAAGTTGCTCAGTGTTGAACCTGAAGTGAGTGTCAGTTCTCTCCAATTCAACCCAAATGTCTGAAGTTGACAGATCCAATGAAGAAAGAATCCTATTCATTAGCCAAGAAGTATAGTAAAAAAAAAAAATATCCTATTGGTAATTATTTTAAAATACTGCTTTCTCTTAAAACACACACACACACACACACACACAAACACTCTATGGAATATGATGCGATTTCTATATGAATTCACAGAAATTTCTTGGGGTATGTATTAGTCAGGGTTCTTCAGAGAAACAGAAGCAATAGGAAATATGTAAGGGAGAGATTTATTATAAGGAATTGAGCTATACAATTATGGATGTGGGTAAATCCCATGACCTGAAGGGTGAGCCAGCAAACTGGAAACCCAGGAAAGATTGAAGAGAGGCAATTTAATGGATGATTCTAAGGCTCAAAAAAGAGACCTAGACTCTAGATAAA
Source organism: Hyperoodon ampullatus (assembly GCF_949752795.1). Classification (NCBI taxonomy): domain Eukaryota; kingdom Metazoa; phylum Chordata; class Mammalia; order Artiodactyla; family Ziphiidae; genus Hyperoodon; species Hyperoodon ampullatus. The sequence goes on along the minus strand of NC_136925.1, from coordinate 54,319,268 downwards.
AAATTTTGAATCAATATATGGAAATTATTTGAAGGCACAGGAAAGAATGAGATTACATAGGCAGAGAAGGCACAGGGTGAAGCTTACCCATTCTCTAATATCTGGAGCTGGGATAGACAGAGGAGGAACTAGTAAAGATTTCTGAGCAGTGGTAGTGAGGGAGGGAAAGCAAGAATGTCAGAAGCCTGGAGAGGTATGCGTTTTATCAAAGAGGCAGGGTCAGCCTTTACAGGTGCTTCTGGGAAGTGAAGGAAGTTGAGGATAAAAAAATTGCTGACTCTGGCAAAATATAAATAGTCACCTTGATGAGAGCTATTTCAAGGCAGCAGAGAGAATAAAAGCTTTATTGGAGCTCTGACACTTTCACTTCGGGGTCCCTGTGCCAGAGACGTACTAGGGCTCCCGCTGTCCACGCCTCTCTTCCCAGAGACAGTAGGCACTGCAACCCTCTGCAGCCAACTCCATCATATCAAGGCCCTAGTCTTCCGATTTCAGGAGCTAGGCGACCCCAGCACCCTGAGCTGATTCGGCTCCAGCCAGAGCGCAATGACTGCATTCTATCTGGCCAGCACACTGCGCACCAGCGCCAGCCGCAGCCCCACGCCTTGCCCCTGGAGCAGCGTGTACACCACACCCTCCTTGGCCTTTACCTCAACAATGAGTTCAAGAACACTGGCACCAAGGAGAAGGTGCAGCTGCAGGAGCTGAATGACTGCATCTCCTAACCTACGTCGACAAGGTGCACTTCACGGTACAACAGAATGTGGGTCCAGCTCAAGGGCTAGGGACGTCATGCCTAGGGACCTCTATAGAAAGGAGATGCAGGAGCTGGGCCAGAGGTGAACCTGTTTACCAACGACAGGTAGGCACAGCACGGCAACCTGCCCAAGGAGGTCATGCAGCTCTGGAAGAAGTTGCAAGAGGAGATGCTTCAGAGAGGACCTCTGAGGGAAGAAACTCAGAGAACTCTGTAAACTTTCACACAGGAGGTTGACAATACTTCTTTGGCACTCCTTGACCTTGAACATAAAGTGGATTCCTTGCAAGAAGAGATTGACTTTTTAGGAAAACTGTGCAATGATGAAAGCTGTGAGCTGCAGGCCCAGATTTAGGGTAGCATGGGCAAATTGGGGTGCATGTTTCCAAGCCAGAACTCACGGCTTCTCTGTGTGATATGTGGCAGGAGAATGAAAGTGTGGTTGCCAAGAACCTTTGGGAGGTTGAAGAATGGTACAAGTCCAAGTTTGCTATCTCTGTGAGGCTGCTGATTGAACTAAAGCAATTATGCCCTGTGGTAGGTGCAGCAGGGGCCAAAAGGGTACCAAAGCCAGGTTCAGTCTCTTACCTGGCATGTGCATGGCTTATACTACCCAAAGCAATCTACAGATTTAATGTGATCCCTATCAAATTACCCATGACATTTAACAATAGAATAAATAACCCTAACATTTATATGGAACCATAAAAGACCCAGAATTGCCAAAGCAATCCTAAAGAAAAAGAACAAAGCAGGAGGCATAACCCTCCCAGACTTCAGACAATACTACAAAGTTACAGTAATCAAAACAGCATGGTACTGGCACAAAAACAGACATATGGAACAATGGAACAGAATACAGAGCCCAGAAATAAATCCACTCACCTATAGTCAATAAACTTTTGACAAAGGAGGCAAGCATATAAAATGGAAAAAAGTCTCTTCAGCAAGTGATGTTGGGAAAGTTGGACAGCCTAAGGTAAATCAAAGAAGTTAGAACACACCCTCACACCATACACAAAAATAAACTCAAAATGGCTTAAAGACTTAAACATAAGACATAACAGCATAAAACTCCAAGAAGAGATCATAGGCAAAACATTCTCTGACATAAATATTACCCATGTTTTCTTAGGTCAGTCTCCCAAGGTAATAGAAATAAAAACAAAAATAAACAAATGGGACCTAATCAAACTTACAAGCTTTTGAACAGCAAAGGAAACCATTAAAAAAAATGAAAAGACAACCTACAGAATGGGAGAAAATATTTGCAAATGATGTGACCGACAAGAGCTTAATTTCCAAAATATACAAACAGCTCATACAACTCAACAACAAAAATACAAACAACCCAATTGAAAAATGGGCAGAAAATCTAAATAGACATTTCTCCAAAGAATAAGTACAGATGGCCAATAGGCACATGAAAAGATGCTCAACATCACTAATTATTAGAGAAATGCAAATCAAAACTACAATGAGGTAACACTTCACACTAGTCAGAATGGCCATAATTAAAAAGTCTACAAATAACAAATGCTGGAGACGGTGTGGAGAAAAGGGAACCCTGCTACACTCTTGGTGTGAATGTAAGTTGGTGCGGCCACTATGGAAAACAGTATGGAGTTTCCTCAGAAAACTAAAAGTAGAATTACCCACATGATCCAGCAATCCCACTCCTGGGCATATATCCACACAAAACTATAATTCTAAAAGATACATGCACCCCTATGTTCATAGCAGCACTATTTACAATATCCAAGACATGGAAGCAATCTAAATGTCCACAGACAGATAAATGGATAAAGAAGATGTGGTACATATATACAATGGAATACTACTCAGCCATAAAAAAGAATGAAATAATGCCATTTGCAGCAACTTGGATGCAACTAGAGATTATACTAAGTGAAATAACTCAGAAAGAGAAAGACAAATACCATATGATATCACTTATACGTGGAATCTAAATATGACACAAATGAACCTATCTACGAAACAGAAACAGACTCATGGACATAGAGACAGACTTGTGGATGCCAAGGGAGAGGAGGCTGGGGGAGGGATGGAGTGGGAGGTTGAGATTAGCAGATGTAAACTATTACATAGAGAATGGATAAACAACAAGGTCCTACTGTATAGCACAGGGAACTAACTACATTTAATATCCTATGGTAAACCATAATGGAAAAGAATATTTTAAAAATGTATATATGTATAACTGAATCATTTTACTATATAGCAGAAATTAACACAACATTGTAAATCAACTATACTTCAATTTTTTTTTAAAGTGCATGATTTAAAAGAATTAATAGGCCTCTGGAGCTCCACATGCATGAAATGGAAGAGAATTTTCCTGTGGAAGGTGTTAACTACCGAGACACTCTTGGCCTCCTACAGAATGAGATTTTCCTGTTCTTCAGAACAGGAGAGAAGATATTCCTTGCCACCTCTGAGAATATCAGGACCTGCAAGATGTTAACACGACTTTGATTTTCAGATCATCACCAAAAAGGAAACTGCTGGAAGGCAAGGAGAACAGAGTTTCTCTACCTCTCCCAAACTTTTCTTCTCTGAACCTGAGAGAAAACATTCTGGATTCACTCCTTCTGATTGACAGCCACTCAAAATGGACAATTCTGATTAAAAAGGTTAAAACTAGAGATAGATTCTCAAGGAAATTTCACAGCATCGTGGTGATATTGATGAAAATCGCACAGACTCAAGGCAGCAATATATTTCCAGCAAGAATAAAAAAAGAAATCCATAACTTACAGAAACAGCTTTCTAATGCCCTTATGCCATTTTTCAGTAGCACAAGATAGATTAGGAAGAAAAATAAGCCCTAGTTCTTAAGAACCAACACTCTCAAAGAATTTAGAAAAAACATTTACAACATAATCTAGTTTACAAAGAAAGCTGGTGCTACACTATCTCTTAAAAAATACTTTGAATACCATTGAAACTTCTTTTTTTTCCCATCAAGTATTCAACCAACTTGTTTCTGTTTCAATACATCTTTGGAAAAACAAACCAGCAAACAAGAAGGAAAAAAAAAAAGATTTTACTGGAATGGGTTGAAGAGAGAATGGAAAGGAAGACAGTGGAGACAGCAAGAATAAGTTCACTTTTTGAGGAGTTTTATTGTTAAGAAGAGACTCCCAGAGCACTAGCTGGGAGAGAATGTGGGGTCCAGAGATGAGCTTGGTTTTTGTTTCTGTTTTTTAAAGATGAGTGATATCAAGATGTGTGTGAGCTAATCCTATATTGGGAGAGAAATTGGTGATGTAGGTGAAAGGGGGGTGGGTGAAATAATTGCAGGAGAAAAGCCCTTGAGGAGAAAGGGGATGAGGTCCAGGGTCTAAGGTGGGGGAGATGGCCTGAGGAGCAGAGACACTTTCTCTTTCATAACAGGATAGAGAGCTGAGTAAGTAAGTGCAAGTGAAGGCACATTTTCAGAACTGGTGGTGGAAACATGAGATATTGTTTTCATCAGCTTACATTTGTTTTCTCTGTGAATGTTCTGAGAAGTCATCAAATGAATGTTAAAAGGGAAGAGCTTATTAAAGATTTGAAGAGAAAAAAACCTAGAAGGTGAATTTACAAGGAGAGTATAGTGTTATTCTGTAAGTGTTGTAGCATCCCTTCAAGATTTAGATTAAGTCCAGTTTGAGCACTTCTGTGCTTTTCTTTAGCCAAGTTTTGCTGTTCAAGTGTACTTAGAAAGTAAACAGAAAATGTGTTTCATCAGCCCCAGGTTTTGTCAGATAGGTATGATGACTATGGAATCTAAGAGTAGAAGGATAAAGGTGAGAGCATAAAGAAGCAAAATATCCGTACCTGAGTATTTGATAATTGACTTTATTTTCTCTCTGCTGTCACACATGTATTTTCTAAAAATACTACAAAGCTGGTTCAGATGTTAAAAAATAAGCAAGTTAGTACACATGGACTTAAATCTTATTCCAATTCAAACTTTGCCTCAAGTTATTTGAGCATAGACTTTGAATATCAAGATAAATAGCCTATATACTTTGTGCTAAACCATTTAGAACACAGATCATACAGATCAATTGAAGAATGCATTTATAAATAAAACTGTTTAAACAATGAAAATTGGAAGGAAGAAGCTAGAAGAATGCCAAAAAAGATAATACAAAAGCAATTAGAGCAGATTCAATAAAAGGAGAAAAAAAGGAGACAAAGGCTATGTCTAAATAATGCCAAAACAAATAGTTGATAAGAGAAATATCTAGTCAATCAGCTGGATGTTTTGTCTACAGGGAACCTAGCAACTGACTTGACATTTCTTTTTTCACTGAATTGACTGAATTAAGTGGTTGTTTTGGAAGCATGTTGACATACACATAATGACAGAGGCAGAGAAGAAAAATAAAGGCTGTATTTGGAAAAGAAAAAATCCCTGGGACTCTAAATGATAGGTGATTAGGTGAAAATTGAAAAGACAACAGATTTGGGGGAGAATGAATTTAGTTCCATAAATTTGAATTTGAACTATAACAAACAGTAACTTATTTTCCAAAATTACAGGAGACTCATTTGTGAAACAATGGAAATATTTTAAGACTAAAAAGATAAAGTTAGAGATTGTAAAGTCTCTACTTTTCATCTCTTGCACTGAATCCTTCTACATTTATTACTTGTATTTCCTTAAAGTGTAATTTATCCTCATTGAGTTATAATTCAATTTACTATTACAATAGGGTTCATTTTCCCACCCTTCCTACTTTTAAATATAGATGTTTGAGCTGTTCCCCCTAATACTATACGACTATACTAACACTGATAGGGATAGAATAGGATACAGGTAGTTGTAGAAGTCTCAGTACGGGATTATAGATACAGAGGGAAAGCTAGGAAACTTTGGGAGACCACTGTAAAATAACGATCACTCAAGAAAGCTATCGCAACGTCGTGGAATGAAGCAGTCTTGCTTAACTATAAAGCCATAAATAAAAGCATGAGATATGCCCCAGGTCATTAAGTGAAAGAAAAATGTTACCACTCTTCTACTGATTTTAATAAGTGCTATGACAGTCCTAGTTTGACTTCATAGGGTCAGACACTCATCCGCCCGATAAGAAGGAGCTAGTGATGTAAGCCTGACGTCCAATCGAACAAGGCGGCCTTTTCCCCCCTTCCCCACTTTACTTTGATTATAAAATTGTAGCCCACTTAATCCTTGGGGCAGAGCCTCCTCACCTGCCCGCTTGCATCTCTCACGAGTGTCCTATATTAATAAATCTACTTCTTGCCTATCACTTTGCCTCTTGCTGAATTCCTTCTGTGCTGAGACACAAAGAACCTGAGCCTCAGCAAGTCCAGACACCAGGTGAGTGATTTTAATTAAAAGACCGTGGGTTTGGGGCTTCCCTGGTGGCTCAGTGGTTGAGAGTCCGCCTGCCGATGGAGGGGACACGGGTTCGTGCCCCGGTCCGGGAGGATCCCGCATGCCGCGGAGCGGCAGGGCCCGTGAGCCATGGCCGCTGGGCCTGCATGTCCAGAGCCTGTGCTCCGCAACGGGAGAGGCCACAACAGTGAGAGGCCCGAGTACCACAAAAAAAAAAAAAAAAGACCGTGGGTTCAAGTCCCAATCTGGGTTTTGGCTGGTTTTGAGTCCTGGCCGTGTGGGTTTTAGTCCCAATCTGAGGTACACAGTTTCAGCACAGCCATCAGAGCCAATATATGTAATTTTTGTTTTGTCAAGTGGGTGTATGGGAAGACATCTTACAAACTAGCATGAAATTTTAAAATATCAACTCATAAGTTTTCCAATGGCAAGATTACCCCTGAGAAAGCAATTTCTATTTAGGAAGAGATACAAGTCATATTATGCATTATTTTTCATATATTCTATTTGAGAAGTGGCAAATTACTAAAGGAGGTGCACCACCCTCTTAGGTCACATGAATAGTAAGGAGAATGGAGAAAGATGCTCAACACAGTAAAATACTTTAAAAGAAATACTCTTTTACGACATCAATATTTACACATAAATGAAGTTTAGACACACACACAAGTATTTTTTCCTTCTTCAAATGTATAAAATCTGAGATCAGAAACTCTTTATGTATATTAGATGAAAATTTACAGAATTTACAGGAAATAATATATCACTCAATTGACTCTGTAGTACAAGTGAGGCCAACACTATGTTAAACTTTTGCTGCTGTTTCTGGTTTATCTTCCTGAATATTTTATTCTAGATTCTCTTAAAATGGCTCATTTCCAATCATTTTTTAGACCCCATCAAAGAATTATAAGGAAATAACTTGACAACAGGCATCAAACACATCAATCCTGAACTGTTTTTCCAGTGATCATTCGCTGGCCTCTGCCTCCTAAGGATCTGTTCTGTGAGGTTATGAGGCACTGTCTGCATGTCACCCAGAGAAGGTTCTCTTTCAGAATTCCATTCTGTCCCACTCTGTAACCAATATCCTCTTACCTCCTGGGAGGCCATGTGGCCTATTGGGAAGAGCACTGTCTTGAAAGACACACAGATTCTGATTTTAATCCTGGTCTTGCCATTTAATAGCTTTATGATTTTGGAGAAGTTGCCTAAATTTTCTCTTTGGAGTCAGATAGATGATTGATGGGTTAAATGGGATAGCATATAGAAAGCAGCCAGGACTTGCCTGATTTTTCTTACGGCTTTTACTTTGCATCTTTAGACCATGACAGATTTCAAAATCCATTTTATAAAGTACTCCACTAAAATGTAAGCTGTTTCTTTATTCATAAAATAATTATGTCAAATTTGTTAACAAGAAATCCCTACGTATGTCTTACAAAGAATAAATTCATGTTTAGTAACAGAAACTGGAGTTCAACCCCATCTTCCTCCCCAAAAATAGACTCATATTTTTTTTGCCCCAAGTGCCCCTATTCAGATTTCCCAGGTTGGTTTTTTTTTTTAATAATCTTCAGGTAAGTAGTTGCACTTATCATTCAAAAGTGTAATAGAGACTAATACTTTGAGCTCAATACATTTTGAATCATCATGTCTAAATTATTTACTCCTCAAACTTTGAATCCAAACAGATATTGCAATTTCAATCTCTGAAAGCTTCCCGGCTTCCCAGCCTTGTACAAAATATAAGATTTTTCACTAACTCTTATACAAAATATATGAGTAATTAGGGAATCATTTCTACTTTCTTAATCAGATGCTTAACTAAAAGTTTGTACCAAATATGATATAAATGACATAAATACTTATTTAAATAAAGGGAATATCATTTTAAGAAGAAAAAATCAAAAATCTTTATAAATTTTTTTCTTTTTTGAGACAATTTTTAAGTACTAACTTTTTCAAAAGATTTGAAATGATTTTAGAAGCAATAGAAATGTTTTCTTCTCTGTCAGTTTGCTAGATCTCCCTTCAAACTCTCTTTGTTTTCCGAAGTATTGATCATAAGTAACACCTTCCATCCATCACAGGCTGTCATTTGAGGAGGAAAAACAAGGAATGTTCCAAGTTTGTTTTGAGAGTACTGTGGAAACAAGTTGTTTAGACAGAGTAAGAGGTGTTAAATAGGAAAAGCAGCCAATCTTGAAAGAGTGGTGTTGCCTGTGCATTAGGGAAAAAAAAAACAACAACAATAAACAAACCAAAAACTCCTTCAGAATCTATCCTGCTCCTAATAAAAAAGTAAAAATTAATTGAAAAATTGAATGAAATTCTTACCTCATCAATCAGGTGAAAAAGTTCAAAGTTAAATAAACTTTTGGACATTTCTCTCCTTCAGGCAAGAGAAAAATATGACGACAATTTGGCCACACTCTTTTAGGAACAGAAAGGTATGTGCTCAGGAATGGGATATTACAAAAAATAAATTCATTCCCAAATTTTGTAACCACCAAAAAGTACTATGGATTTGGGTCAGATTAAGAAAAGCCATCAGATAACATTTGTATAAGATCTACTAAACAGAGACAGAAATCCCTACTACCCTCTACTCCCCACCACTTCACATAAACAAAAGACTAGACATAATTGAGGAGATTCCTTATGTATGTACACACATACATAATTGAGCTACAATAAAAAAAAATCATCTAATTTTCCAGCTGAAAATCTACTTTTGCAACAAAGTTGCTAGTCTGCATCTGTCCATTTGAAGTTGGGGAGAAATTCAGGAAGGGTAGAGAATTTGAGTATATGGCAGAATAGAGAGACAAGGCAGTATATAGAGAGAAATGCAGTGAAGCATCCTGCACTCTCCTTTCTTTGGTTGGCAGTAAATATGTGCTTCAATGATCAGATGAACAATATGGAAGGTAACTGAAATTTACTTTGGTGTTCCACCAAGAGATCCTCGTGAGAGTTTAGGGATAAGTAGCCAGAAATGAGATGATCTAAGAAATTGTACAGAAGAGATCAAGCCCGAACATAATCTTTCTCATCTCTGAACGATGAAATGAAGAATTTCCCAAAGGTACCTCCAAAGAACCAACTCATGAGACACTTAAGAGACCGTCATTTAAATGCCTGCCACAAAGAGGGCTTCAAAGGAGGAGCAGGACAATCAACAAAGAGGGGAGTGTGCTTTTCTCCCTAAACTATTCCTCTCTATGTCTGGATAAAAATGCACCCAAAAGAGGGAGAGAAGGATGAAGTAAAAAAAGAGCCCTTACTGGTACCACCACTGGTTCTTGGCCCAGGGTCTAGTATTAATTTAGGGAGAAAAGGATATGAATTTGATGTTCTAAACTGGATTAATTAGACTGAACTAGATTTTTTTTTATACCTTAAAATGACCAGAAACCTATGGGATCCATTCAAGATATCATTGAGAGATGGGAAAAGGGGATTTGTCCTCCTATGGTCGAAGGTAAAAATTGGAGGGAAAAGAATCCTGCTTCATGTTTGCACCCACAAGTTTAGACTTTTCAATAAAATGGTTACTTTAGTTGAGTAGTCAAATTTAATTCTACTCCAAAAAATTTGCTCTTCTAAATTCAAGTTTATATATTAGATTGCTGACTAAGGCTTTTTTGCTTCTCTTAAAACATTTAATAGAGAAGCCCTAATAACAAAAACCAGTGAAATAAAAATCCATGTCCTGATTCCATTTGTATTTCATATTATTCCACATGAAATTGGTCCCTTGGTCACTGACTTTCTCATACTGTTTTTTTGATGATAGGTCACATATATTTGCATTAATGTCTTTTAAAAAATTCCATGGAATTTGTTTGTTGTTCTTATTAATGTTTTTATTTTGAGTCATTTTATCAAAATGTGCTTACATAAAAGAAGAACAAGTATAATACTTATGTAATTCAAATTAAAAATTATTTTTAAATTGAGTGTATTTTTGAGGGTTCATAAAAGAAATTGTAGTTTAGGAAGAAGAAAAGGCTTAACTAAAGTTCAATGCATTGTGTAATATAAGTATTTTATTAATGAGTAATTATTAAAAACTTCACAATTTCCATTTTTACTTTAAAAATTAATTGAAATTAGATAAAGGGGTATCTCATGTGATTTTCAACTAAATTTTTACAGATTGGGAAGGTTTTATAAAACTATATAAAGTTCTATCTATTGTCTGAAACTAGTCTGCTGTTACATAATTTTGTAGCTTGCTATTAACAATCCTTTATCCAGAAAAGTGTCCTAAGATAATGTAGCAGAGCAAAACCATATGATACCAAAATTGTATTGATCGGTTCAAAGGAAGTGAGATAAGAATGCCCCAGAAACAATTCTGGACACGAATTCTGCTCAGAGAAGTTTGGTTCTGATTGACATTTTTCGGTAATGAGAAAGAGAATTACTGTTTCTTTAGTTTTCTAAATTCCCTGGACTGGATCTACCCTCAGATAGAGAGGTATATAGACAAGGTAGATAGGTAAAGAGATAGATAGAGATAGAACTACAAACACAGATACAGATATAGAAGCTATAGCTATAGATATGGATATAGATATAGATAGGTATAGGTGACTGACACTAATGATCAATGGAACATGTCCAATTTTTTTAAATAACTTCCAATTTTGAAGATAGTTTTTGCTTCTAGATATGCTGTGTTTATTGACTAATTCATTGATCAAATTTGTAAAACTCAAGTGTTTGTGAAACAAATGGCCATTTTAATTGAAGTCATAGTATGAGCATATATATGGGAAACAGTATCTCAGAACATAGAAAAAAGATTATGTAAACACTACATAATAAAAGAGTTTTATTGCAAAGATATGGATCTTAATTTTTCATTGGTATTTTTGACATATAGAATATCAGGATTTTTCTATTTAAAAAAAAGAACATTTACAACATTCATTCAATCAGCCAACAAATATTGAGTGCCTACTAGATACAAGTTGATATCTGAGGGCTTGATATATCAGAGGGGAAAAAATAGACAAAGATCCCTGCCCTCATAAGACTTACATTCTAATAAAAGGAGTCTGACAATAAGTAAGTTAGCTACAGAATAAATAAATGATACAGTATGTTAGATGACACTGAAGCCAGGCATGGGAGTCAGGAGTGTGGCAAGTGGGAGAAGGCAGGTAGCACTATTCAATAGCATGGTGAAGGTAGGCCTTACTAAGCAGGTATAATTCAAAGAAGGTAAGGGAGTCAGTGAAGAAGATATCTGGTGGAAAGAGGATTCTAGGCTGAAGGAACAGCTAGGGCAAAAGTCCTGATGCAGGAGAAGGACTAACTCGTTGAAGGTAGAAGTCTAGTGGAATTGAAGCAGAGTTAACAGGAGGATGGTTAAGAGATGAATTGATACAGCTAAGGGCTTCGTAGGCCATTGGAAAGACTTTATTGAAAGGGGGAGCCATTTCACAATTTTGAGCAGAGGAATGACATTATATGACTTCAATTTTAAAAGATTCACTTGTTTAAAACTCCTGGGTTGATGACAGATAGTAGAAGGACAAGAGCAAAAGCAGGGAGACCTGCTTAGAGGTTATGGCAGTGATCCAGGTAAGAGATGATTTGGACCAGGATGGACATGGTGAATGTGATGAGAAATCACTAGATCATATTCAGAATACAGAGCTAAAGGTGTTTGCTAATGTGAAGTCTGAGAGTGAGGAAGCAAGAATGAATCCCAAGGCATTTGGCCTGCACCTGGAAGGACTGAGTCACCACTTACTAAGAAAGGAAAGACTGAGTGGAGCAGATTTAGGGGAAGATCAGAAGCTCAGTGCTAGGTTTGAAATGTCTGTTAAAATCCACTGGAGATTATAAATGGGCAGTTGGATATGAAATCCAGAGTTTGGGACAGAGACCATGCTGGAGATAAACTACTGGGACTTGTCAGCATATAGATGGTGTTTTAAACCAAGGGAATAGATGAGTGTACAAAGATAATGAAAGAAGACAGAGAAGTCAAAAGGACTGAGACTAGGACACTGCAAAATGAAGAGGTCAGAAAGAGGAATCAGCAAAGAACAATGAGAAAGAGCCAACGATGAGGAAGGAGGAATCCTAAAACAGTCAGATGTCCTTAACCACACACTTGGGAAAGTACTAAAACTTATAATGAATTAATTTAAATCCCCAAACCCTATTTTTAAAAGTAACGAATTTAAAACAGAAAAATTATGAGGAAACAATATAGTATTTCTCTTTGGATATTATTCTAAGGTAAATAAAAAAGCACTTTATCAGCTAACTTTTTTTTCCAGTTAAATCCAAACATAGCATGTGCTGGTTTTATGTGATTTTATCTATCGCTGTTACCAATAGCCTGAATATGGGGGCAATTTCCAGTGAGTTAGAATGTTTAGCCTTCATTATAAAAGCTAGGGAGGAAAACCCAATACATTCATTCAAGAAAGAAAAATAAAATTTTCAAGCATCTCTAACTAAAAACCATGAATCAAAAGGGAATAAAATAATAGAACTGTAGCCTTGGACTGAAAGAGCCAGTGCACAAAAAAAAAAAAAAAAAAGGGGGGGGGAAAAAAAGCAATTCAAGTCAAAAGGACAGTTTAGACTCAAGAAATCTGAAATACCATTTATTAAGTAAGTGCAATATCTATTAAATGTTAATTAAGTATGTGTTACTATGTCAAGTAAATGTTAAATGTTAAGTATGTGCCATACCTATTAAATGTACTAGGCAAAAAAAAATGTACTGGGCAACAAAATTTTAATTAATCAACACAACAACTTTATGAAATTTGTTATATACTCCATATTTTACAAATAAATTCATTGAAAAACAGACACAATAAGTAACTTTTGAAGGATCCACAGTTAAAATGGCACATTCAGGATTTAATCCAAAAGCACCCAAGCTATTTGATTCAGGCAAAGACGACGGTTTCCTATTTGCTATGTTGTTTAATTTTGTGTTTCCATATGAAAGACCAGAGAACTTCCTATGCAGAATATAACTGGAGTACTTGGTACACTGAGTTATAAATCAACCCAGTGTTCTTAGTAGAAGAGCCCAATGAATAGGAATAGCACTTACTCCTTGAGAAAAATCAGATTAGACTAACACCTCACTACACTGCAGGATTACTATTAACATCCCTAAACCAGAAGAATATACATTGTGGTTTCTCTGTTATGATTCCTACACAGTTAAAGAGAAGCGGGGGGGGGGGGGGAAGGAGGGAAGGAAGGAAGAGAAAACTACTTTAAGGAACAAGTGGATGCTATTTATTTTTTTAATTTTTCATTAGAGAAAAAAAAATTGGCTCCCACAGATTACTACAACTTCCTGCACTCCATGTTTTATTTACAGGTATGATAATGCACTCAATTTTGTTTCCCAACACAGTAAGTTCCAGAATAACACCAAATAACAAAAATTCAGTTTTTTTCATAATTTACAGACACTCTTCAGTTTTATATATACATGTATATGTATATTGTGTATATATACATATTTATGTACATGTATATATGTGTATATATATATATTTATATGTAATTTATATTTATATAACATTTGCAACCAAGGAACATGGATTTGTGGTTAAAAACAGAAAGACTGATGCACAAGTTCAAAATGAGGAAAAGTAAACATGATAATCAGGGTAATTCAGAAAAATCTATGATCACCAAGTATTGTGACAAAAGCAAGGTTGGTCCTGAGGCTACCCACTGTATACTTGACTGCAGCAAGGATGACATCACTATCCCAGCCACAGCTAGGGAGTTAGGAGAAAGCAGCAGCCCTCAGTCTTTGAAATAGACTATGTATATAGATGCTAGTGTAAAATGTGGACATTATTATTGAGGAGATGCAAATGAGCACTAACTTTGCTCAAGAAGACCCTGAGCAATGGCTGGATAAAATAATTACATATATTGAAAAGCAAAACTTCCATCATACAAGTTAAGTTCTAGAGATCTGTTGTATAGCACCATGCCTATAGTTAACAACACTATATTATACACTTAAAAATTTGTTAAATGTGTAGATCTCATATTAAATCTTATTATAATATAAAATTACATCTATAATCCTATTTAATATCCCATCATGCACATATAGAAGGAAAATAGCCAGAATTTCCTAGACTCTTAATCTCCTTTGCTGCTTCTTTTTCTCTTTTACTGTATGATACTGTATTGGAGTGCCCAGGACTTATTCTTCAGGCTTCATTACTTTTCTCTCCATTGGTCATCTCATCCAGTTTCATAGCTTTAAATATACATAGTATTTAAATTCCAAATTTATATTCTCTATCTAAATCTTTCTCATGAACACATGCTTTAGCAAAGCATTGCACTAAAATTTATAAGACCTGGACTCTAGACGTCATGTTTTAGAAATAAGAATAATTCTAAACAACAAAGCATAGTTTGCTCCTCCTTTAACTAAAATCATTCAATGACTGCTAATTAACTAAAGGTTTAGGTTCAAATTTCTTGGCATCACCTATAGTTTCTTTTAAAATCTGATCTATGTCTACCTTACTAACCCTGTCTACCAATTTATATAACAGGTATCCATTGCTCTGGTCTTCACAACACACTTAGTTTCCTAACATTATCACACTCTTTCCTTCCTGCTTACCTCTGCATGTACTGTGTCCCCTCCTTAAAACTCTCTCTCCCAATTGGTTTTCGCAGGAATCGTGGAAGTGAAAATGATTAACACTTTTCTTCTTTATAATTCTTTATCCAAATTTTGTACTGTGAATCAAATTAATTTTATAGTTCATAAAAACATTTTGTAGGCTCAAGTAACTTAGCATCTCCTCCATGAAGCATAAAATTCTCTTTCTCCCCTTATTATAGTACTTAGCATTTTTATGTGATTATTTCCTTATCTATGTTTTTAGTAGACTGAATATCCTTAAGGTAAGGGATCTCGTTCCATTATTAGTTCCTGCTTAATAGGTTCCTGGTTGCCATTCTATACCAATCATTTTAACTAGGTCTTTGTTTAAAAATTTATCCACTATAGATTTAAAACTATTAATTATCTTAAAGAATTCCTCTAGTATCTTGAGTTTTGTCTGAGTTTTGATTAGTGGGAACAAAAAAGTATTCTGAGTATCTCTTTTTTTTCTTTTTCTTCTTGTCATATTCCTTATACTCTATTCTTTACTTGGAAAGAAGACAATTTATTATGAATATTATTGTATTTGATTTTGAGTTATTCTTTTTAATGAAATTTTGAGGTAGAAATGTTAACATTCAGCTTTTAATTCATCCACACATGATACAAAGCAATCTCAAATAAAACTTTTCTTGGTTGGCTCATAGACAAAAAAAGGAATTAAACAATTAAAAATTAAAACCACTTCTTAATGATTACTCTAATGTTATACATAGGACTACACAAACAACTTTTATAAGAATAGAATTATACCATAACCCCATATCTATTATTCTGTCTCATATTATAAGTTTTAATATTTTTGGCATAAATATGATATTATGTTCTTCCTTAAACTATATGGCTAATACTCCCTGTCTTATCCTTTGTCCTATCAACTGATTTTCACATTTATTTAACTTTTTATCAGTTTTTAATAATTGCTTTTATAGATACATTTAATAGCTTTAATAATCATCAGTAACCATCTGTACCAGTTTTTCTTTGCACTAATAAATAATATTTACAATTGTACCAAATGATAAACATATCATTCAACATATAAAGCACAGAGAAATTTACAGAGCATGATGACAGAATAGGAAGCCCTGAACTCTCCTTTCCCCCATGGATACACCAATTCAATGACAATACATAGACAAATTCTCTTTGTAAGAAATCTAGAAACTAGTTGAGAGTCTCATTTAGTCACCCTAGGTGACAAGAAAACAAAAAGGAAGACAGCAAGAGAGAAAAAAATGGGAGAAAAGAACTCCTAGAGATGCAGAAAACATTCAATGAAATGGATAATTACTTTAAGTGTAAATGGATTAAACTTTCCAATCAAAAGACATACAGTGGCTAAATGGATTAAAAATCAAGATCCAACTACATGCTGCCTACAAGACAATCACTTCATATTTAAGGATACACACAGGATGAAAGTGAAGAGAGGGAAAAAGATATTCCATGCAAATGGTAAACAAAAGAGAGCAGGGGTGGCTCTACTAATATCAAACAAAATAGACTTTAAGTCAAAAAAATGTCACAAGAGACAAAGAGGACATTAAATATTGATAAAAGTATCAATTCATCAGGAAGATATACCAATTATAAATTATATACCCACCCAACTTCAGAACATCTAAATATATAAACAAACATTGACATAACTGAAGGGGTAAAAAGATAGCAATACAATAACAGTAGGAGACTTCAACATTCCACTTTAAATATTGGATAGGACATCCAGATAGAAAATCAGTAAGTAAACAGTGGATCTGAACATTATAGAGCAAGACTAAAAGACATATGCAGAACATTTCACCCAACAGCAAGAGAATAAACATTGTTCTTAAGCACATATGAAACATTCTCCAAGACAGAAAACATATTAGGTCATAAAACAAGTCTTAATAAATTTAAGAAGATTCAAATCATACCAAGTATCTTTTCCAATGAAAACAGAATGAAATTGAAATCAATAGCAAAAGAAATCCTGGAAAATTCACAAATATGTTTAAATTAAACAGCACAGTCCTGAACTAATTTCTTCAAAGAAGAAATTGAAAGGGAAATCAGAAAATATCTTGAGACAAATGAAAATGAAAACACGCACACCAAAACATATGGGATGTAGCAAAACCAATACTAAGAGGGAAGTTGATAGCAATAAAATTCCTACATTAAAAAAGAAGAAAGATCTCTGGACTTGCCTGGTGGCACAGTGGTTAAGAATCCGCCTGCCAATGCAGGGGACGTGGGTTCGAGTCCTGCTCCAGGAAGATCCCACATGCCACAGAGCAACTAAGCCTGTGAGCTACAAATACTGAGCCTGAGCTTTAGAGCCTGCGAGCCACAACTACTGAGCCCATGTGCCTAGAGCCCATGCTCCGCAACAAGAGAAGCCACTGCAATGAGAAGCCGGTGCACTGCAATGAAGAGTAGCCACCACTCGCTGCAACTAGAGAAAACTTCCGCATAGCAACAAAGACCCAACACAGCTAAAAATAAATAAATAAATAAATAAAATAAAATAAAATAAAGATCTCAAATAAACAACCTAATTTTACACCCTGGGGAAACAGAAAAAGAACAAACTAAGCCTAAGTTTAGAAGAAAAGATATAATAAATATTGGAGCAGAAATAGTATAGGGAATAGAACAATAGAACAAAATCAAAAAAACTAATTATTGGCTTTTTGAAAAGATCAACAAAATTGACAAACCTTCAGCTAGACTAAGAAAAAAAAATCAGAAATTAAAAGAGGCATTCCAACTAATGCCACAAAAATTAAAAAAAATGTTCATAAGAAACTACTATGAACAATTATACATCAACAAATTTAATAACCTAGAATAAATGGATAAATTTCTAGAAACATACAACCAACTAAAACTGAATCAAGAAGAAATAGAAAAATTTAAATGACCAATAGCAGATAAGGAGATATAATCAGTAATCAAAACCTCCCCAGAAAGAAAACTGCAGGACCAGATGGTTTCACTGGTGAATTCTACCAAATATTCAAAGAAGAATTCATGTCGGTGTGTCTCAAACTCTTCCAAAAAATTAAAGAGGAAGGAACACTTTCTAATTCATTTTATGATGCCAACATTACCCTGATACTAAAGCCAAAGACACCACAAGAAAAAAAAAAAGCTACATGCCATTATCCCTGATGAATATAGATGCAAAAATCCACTACCAAATACTAGCAAACCAAATTCAACAACACATTAGAAGGTTCATACATCATGACCAAGTGAGACATGTTGTTGGGATGCAAGGATAGTCCAACATATGCAAATCAGTAAATGTGATACGCCACATTAACAGAATGAAGGATAAAAATCAAATGATCATCTCAAAAGATGAAAAAAAGCATTGACAAAATTCAACACCCTTTCATAAAAACTCTCAACAAACTATACATTGAAGCAAATCACATCAACATAATAAAGCCATGTATGAAACACCCATAGTTAGCATTATACTCAATGGTGAAACTGAAAGCTTTTCCTTTAAGATCAGGAAAAGGAAAGGAAGTGCCATATTTTCAGACGACATGATCTTATATGTAGAAAACCCAAAATATTGCCTCAAAAAACTTTTAGAACAAATAAATAAATTCAGTAAAGTTGCTGAATAAAAAAATCAACATACAAAAATCAGTTACACTTCTATACACTAAAAGTGAATTATCTAAAGCGGAAATTAGGAAAACAATGCCATTTTCAATAGCATCAAAGATAATAACATATTTAGGAATAAACATAACTAAGAAGGTGAAAGATTTGTATGCTGAAAACCACAAAACAGTGATGAAAAAATTAAAGAATAGACAAATAAGTGAAAATGTATCCTATGTTCATGGATTGGAAGGATAAATATTGTTAAAATGTTCATACTACACAAAGTGATCTACAGATTCAATGCAATCTCTATCAAAATCTAAAGGCATTTTTTACAGAAATAGAAAAACAATCCCAAAGTTCAAGAACTACAAATGACTGAATAGCCAAAACAAATTTGAGAAAGGCAAAAAAAGCTGGAGACACCTGAAGTCCCAATTTCAAAATATACTACAAAGCTATAGTAATCAAAACAGTATGGTACTGGCATAAAGATAGATGTATAGACCAATGGAACAGAATAAAAAACCCCAAAATAAACTCATGAATATGTAATTAACTGACGTGTGACATGGGTGCCAATAATACACAACAGGGAAAGAACAGTATCTTCAACAAATTGTGTTGGCAAAACTGGATAACCACATAGAGAAGAATGAAATTCAACCTTTATGTTATACCATACACAAAAATTAGCTCAATGGATTAAAGACTTAAAGATAAGACATGAAACTGTAAAACTCCTTAAAGAAAATATAAGAGAAAGCTTTGCGACAATGACATGGTCTTGGCCTTAGCAATGATTTCTTGGATATGACACGAAAAGCACAGAAAATAAAAGCACAATTAGACAATTGAGGCTACATCAAACTAAAATGCTTCTGCACAGCAGAGGAAATAATTAACAGTGTCAAAGGCAACCTACAGAATGAGAGAAAATGTCTGCAAACCATATATTTGATAAGGGGTAAGTATCCAAAATATATAAAGAACTCATACAACTCAATAGCAAAACAAAACAAAACAAATCATGTTAATTAAAAAATGGGCAAAGGACCTTAACAGACATTTCTTCAAAGAAGATATACAAAAGGCCAACAGGTACCAGAAAAGATGCTTAATATCACCAGTCATTAGGGGAATGCAGATTAAAACTACAGTGAGATACCACCTTACACCTGTTAGAGTGATCACCATAAAAAAGACAAGAGATAACAAATGCTGGCAAGGATGTGGAGAAAAGGAAATCCTTGTGCACTGTTGGTGGGACTGTAAATTGGTACGGTCACTGTTGAAAACAGTATGGAGGATCCTCAAAAAATTAAAAATAGAACTACCATATGATCCAGCAATTTCCTTTCTGGGAATATATTCAAAAGAAACAAAAACACTAACTCGAAAAGATAGCTGCACCCTCATGTTCATAGCAGTATTATTTACAATAGCCAGGACATGGAAACAATTTAAGTGTCCATCAATGGATACAGAAGTTGTGACACATACACACAATGATTATTAGTCATGCACTAAAAAAACCAAGCAAACCACAACAACGAGGAAATCCTACCATTTGCAACAACATGGAGAGACTTCGAAGGCATTATGCCAAATGAAATAACTCAGACAGAAAAAGACAAATATTGTATGATCTCATTTATACAGGAAATCTAAAAAAGAACAAAACAAACAAACTCATAGAAAAAGTGATCAGACTTGTGGTTACCAGAGGCAGAGGGTGGTGGGGAGGGGAGATTGGAGGAAGATGGTAAAAAAATACAAACTTCCAGTTATATGGTAAATAAGTACTAGGAATGTAACATACAACATGATGACTGCAGGTAGTGAGATATCTGTGGATCACACTGCAGGGGTCCGCAGAAAACAGGGTGGAAACACTGAAAAGGAATGTGGAAAGAGTACTGGACCCGGAAACAGAAAATCTGGGTTTTCAACCCACCACTGAGCAGCAGTGTGACCTTAGGTGAGTCACTAAATCTTTCTGAGTTCTCCTTGTCAACAAAAAGAAGAAAATGATACCTGTCCAGCCTACCTCACAGAGTAATAATACACACCAAATAATAGAAATGTATGTTGAAGTGCTTCATCAATGTTAGTACACTATCTGAATGCAATCTCTAATTATTATTATTATTATTATTATTATTATTATTTTTGCTGTACGCGGGCCTCTCACTGCTGTGGCCTCTCCCGCTGCGGAGCACAGGCTCCGGACACGCAGGCTCAGCAGCTATGGTTCACAGGCCCAGCCGCTACGCGGCACGTGGGATCTTCCTGGACTGGGGCACGAACCCACGTCCCCTGCATTGGCAGGCGGACTCTCAACCACTGCACCACCAGGGAAGCCCGCAATCTCTAATTATTATCATGAATATGTTTTGGTGTCACAAAATAATGTATCACACTTTCAGTGTTTCTATGAGAAGACAACAAAAATACCATCACTTATTGAAGAACACCTGAGGTAAAAAATATGAGCTGACAACATCTAAGAGGAAATAAAGGAAAATATCAAGTAACAATCAGAGAAATACATTGTATTTTGGCCAAAATCCTGACTGCAAGACTGTCAATATTAAGATAATTGCCTCAATTTTCCAATTAGTTTTGTGAGTGAAGACTCAATTTGGGTTTGCTAAAATGACAACATCAACAAAAAATAGCCCCAAAAATGCTAACAGAAAATAAAATGTTGACTATCAAAAATCAAGATGAAACCCAATATAATGCCTGGTCCACGTTCACCTATAGTTCATACTGAAGTAGAATGTTAGATTGACTCTTCACTACAAAGTGATATCTGATATTAAGAAAGTAGCACATATATTACCTCTGTCAATCTTAAGGCTTTGTCATCTAAAGTACTATAGTGTTCAACATAAGGATATTCATTGCTGGTAGTGGAGAGGCCACAAACATTGGCCTCCCCTCCCTGCTCTACCCTTACAGTTACTTTCCCTCTCCCCACTTTCTTCCTGGCTCCTGGGGACCATAATGGAGACTGTGACGCTTCCCAGCCAACTCTAGCTGTTGCTCCTTATTTATTTATTTATTTATTTATTTATTTATTTATTTATTTATTTATTTATTTATTTTTGCGGTATGCAGGCCTCTCACTGTTGTGGCCTCTCCCATTGCAGAGCACAGGCTCTGGACGTGTAGGCTCAGCGGCCATGGCTCACGGGCCCAGCCACTCCGCGGCATGTGGGATCTTCCCAGACCGGGGCACGAACCCGTGTCCCCTGCATTGGCAGGCGGACTCTCAACCACTGTGCCACCTGGAAAGCCCTCTTGCTCCTTATTGATATTTTGGTATGCTTGGTGTAGGCTGGCAATAGCAAAGTAGATGGAGACAAGGGAGAAAGGAAAAGAAAGGCTAGTGCAAGCAGTATTTTTCTTTTCTTAGTCTCTACCCCAAATCCATTGAACTCCCTCGTCTTTCCTCTGTACCCCCATCATATTTCACACACATGCCACATAGCACATCCTCCCCAATTTCTATCTAACTCCACATACAAACTCCCTCAGTTTTCAAGGCATCATTTTGTCTTCCCTGAGATCCTCACCCTCTTTCTCCATGGAACAAGTATCTTAATCTGTATTCACCAGAATTGTACAGCAAAATGTCTTTTCAACTTTTATTATGTGGCCAGTCATGCAGGTTATTTAATTCAGCAGCAAGTAACTTAATACACATTTCAGCTCTTACAAATATGCTGTGAGGAAATTATTATTACATTTATTTTTACAGATGATAAATACGTTAAATAACTTGCTCAAATTGAAGAGTTGGAGAGTTGAGTTAAATTTGAACCTGGGTATGTATCATTCTAATATGTTTGCTTTTCCCCAGTGCCTCCCAGTATTTTACTTCTTGGTACAAATTAAACAGTTTTCTGCAGACTGCCTGGAAACCTACCCACTGAGTGTAACACTGTTTCTATGGGAAAATACATTCAAAGTTTCAAATCACCAATTTACAAATGATAGTTTAGCCCACAATCAGTTCTTAAACTGTGGATTGCCTGAGCTACCAGAGTGTACAGAAATATGCTCTTAATCCAAATGATGAATCTTGTGGCTAAGAACTGGTCTAGGAAGTAAGCACAAATTTTCTCTGACCTTTGGGTCTCTACCTTCTTCTGCTCTGCTGGTGAACCCTTGTTTTTCTACAAAATATAAGTTCATTACTCCCTAAGGTCTCATTTCCCTTTTGAAATAGGGCAAGCTGAAAAAAAAGTAAATAAGTTGTACCAGCTCTCCAGATTTTGCCACAAACTAACTTGATAAGAAAGGTTTGAGAGTTGAGTAGGAAGTTTGACTATCTCCTCCAATGCAAATAAAGTTGAAAGCCTTGATTTTCAAACTTTAGTGCATACAAATCAACTAGGGATCCAGTTAATATGTGGATTCTGATTCAGTAGATCTGGGATAATGTCTCATTTATGTTTTTTCATTTCTAACAAGCTCCCAGATGATTTCATGTGAAGATTTTTCTGATTTAAACTATCAATATAGTAGCTGTCAATTAATATTTGTTGGTTTTAATTAAGTAAAAATATTACACCTAACATAAAAATCTTATATAATTGAGACATACCACTCCAGATGACTTACTATAGTCTTTTAATGAGTACAGTGTCCCTGGATAACCATGTAATGATATTTCCCAGCCCACTCAACTTGATGATGTATATACATTTCTAACTTGCTTGCTCAGAATTTTTTTCTCCTTAAAGAAAGAAAAAAAAACCCTGTGTTTTGATACTTTCTGGATTATATGTAAGTTATCAAATGGAAGTTTCTTCTTGGAGAAGAAGGCATGAGAAACATGCTGGGAAAGAAAACTGCTGACTATAATATCTCAATGCCTATGTGAAACATAAATGCTTAATCTACATATATGTCAACTCAAAAACCCACATTTCTTATGTGGCCCCATAGGGCTTTATTGATGCCTACTCAGTTTTTTATTGCTACTGAATAAAGTCTTTCTGACATAAGTATTTGACCTCTGACACTATCAAGACTCTCTCCTGGTGGTCATGAGAACATAAATTCTCTCACACTTCAGTAGATGATGTAGAATTTGTTTGGCAGAAACAGACAGCAAAAGTAGTTGGTGGAGATGGATATTGTATGGACTCTACATGTGACTTGATCAAAGTTCATAGAATTGAATTTCTTTTATAATTTCAGCAAGTTATGCAAGTAAAGAAAGACTGTCCTGAATGTCTTTAGCAATATGTAAGTTTTTGCTCTACATTTGATGATGGCTTCTAATTCTTGAATACAAATTAATGCCAACTGATTATGAATACCTGCATTGATACCAGCATATAATTCATTTACTCCTGGTTCTGTTAAATTTGGGGGAAGCCTTATTTTTCTTATTTTTGTGGCCAGGTTAACAATGTCTTCTTTAAAATGTGACCAAATAGTCCACATAGAAACTAAAGTATTTACTTTGAAAGTATACATCTTTTACTACAGGTTGTCTCTACAATTATAATCCATAATTTTAAGCCTTGAAATAATAATAATACCTTACATTTGTGTTTACATGTCCCCACATCAGTTTTTCATCCATTACCTTATTTATCCTAGATTTTTACTATAGATTTACAAAAGCTAGGAAATCTTGTTATTGTTTCCTCTCACACTAATGGCATTTCACCCACCCATTAGTGAAACATTAGGCAAATCAGTTGGAAAAAGGAATCTCCTATTGTCCGAACCTATCCTCTGTTACCAAAATACCAAAGATCCTGTTTCTCTCCAGTTTTATTGACACATTAAAGGTAGGAGCCAAAGGTTAAAAGGAGGTCAGTTACTATGATCTATTCTCACATTATGAACATTGATATCTATCTGCTTTTGTTTTTTCAAAGGAGAATCACTGTCATAAACCAATAGTAAATAAAACGATAATTAGTAAATAGCAGAAAAAGATAAAAGAAATGCCTAATATCCTAAGCAGTCAGTGGTCTCACCTTGTTATCTACTTGTCTCTGGTTGTTGTTATTTTAATAGGAACCTTTGATTTCTTTTTTTTTTCTAGTTTCTGCTTTATAACAAAGTGAATCAGTCATACATATACATCTGTTCCCCCATCCCTTCCCTCTTGCGTCTCCCTCCCTCCCACCCTCCCTATCCCACCCCTCCAGGCGGTCACAAAGCACCGAGCTGATCTCCCTGTGCTGTGCGGCTGCTTCCCACTATCTATCTACCTTACGTTTGATACTGTATATATGTCCATGCCTCTCTTTCGCTTTGTCACAGCTTACCCTTCCCCCTCCCCAGGAACCTTTGATTTCTGATGAAGAAAAAGGTACTGTAATGCCAATTGCTAATGTTTAAAATTATTACTTAGAAGAAGTTGCAATATAAAATAGTTTATTAGGTCCTGTTTTTCGACTTGTCATTTTAACTGCTTTCACCTATTTGAAAATGCTATTTATTGACATTTCATCTGTATTATTTCCCTAAAAGCCATTCATTACCTCTTTTATTTTTCCTTAATGGTCTTATTTTTAAACTCTTTCATATTCTGTTCTCTATCCTTCAGATTCAGGATCAGATTAAAAAACAGAAGAATCACCTAATGTCTTTCTCTCTCTTGATATAAAACAAAAGATATTATAAGAGACCTTTGGAGATGGAGTAAGCTTTAGATTCTAAAACTAGATAAAAACAAAAATAAGGCAGGGGGGCAGGGAAGCTCAAATTGGTAAATCAATCTTCCTAAGAATTTGGTAAAGTTCTTTGGATGATATCTTTACAGTATTTCTAAGATTTAAATAAACTTATATCTAAAATATAATAAATAAAATTATCATACTAGTCAAAGTAAGAAAATAAATATTGTATACTTTCAAAACATTTTATCAGTGATTTACTTAGAAATTTTTAAATGTTCCCAGGAAATGGCTTTTAAAATTTCATATCAAATGCTGCAAATAGGAACCAATAATGTTGAGGCTCTGATAAGGCTAAATGATGAAGGGCAGAACATCAGATCAAGAAGGCAGCAGGGCTTCCCTGGTGGCGCAGTGGTTGGGAGTCCGCCTGCCGATGCAGGGGACACGGGTTCGTGCACCAGTCCGGGAGGATCCCACATGCCGCGGAGCGGCTGGGCCCGTGAGCCATGGCCGCTGGGCCTGCGTGTCCGGAGCCTGTGCTCCGCAGCGGGAGAGGCCACAACAGTGAGAGGCCCGCGTACCGCAAAAAAAAAAAAAAAAAAAAAAAAGAAGGCAGCAGATGAGCACTGAGCTTAATTTCATAACTCCTCCACAAGAATCAGTATGAAGGTTTCTACTTCTGCTACCCTCTGGCCAAGGGGACCCTCTTGGGGACTTTATATTCAGTGATAGATGTTCCTCTCTGTCTATAGTAAGAATGCATAACAGAGAACTAAAACAATTTTAAGTCTAAATCAAGCCTATTTTTCCCCCTATTATGTTACTATTACCTAAAATAATTCCAAAGAGTGGAGTGATAAGCTAGGACACATGCAGATACTTGATTTGCATTAATCAAGATCACTGTCTCCACAGGCCTCCTTGGTGGCAGAGTGATTAAGAATCCACCTGCCAAAGCAGGGGACACGGGTTTGAGCCCTGGTCCGAGAAGATCCCACATGCCGGAGAGCAAGTAAGCCCGTGTGCCACAACTACTGAGCCTGTGCTCTAGAGTACACCAGCCACAACTACTGAGCCCACGTGCTACAACTACTGAAGCCCGCGCACCTAGAGCCTGTGCTCTGCAACAAGAGAAGCCACCGCAATAAGCCCATGCACTGCAACAAAGAGTAGTCCCCACTCGCCGTGAGAAAGCCTGTGCACAGCAACAAAGACCCAACACAGCCAAAAATAAATAAATTTATTAAAAAAAAAAAAAAAGAACAGTGTCTCCCAGACTAGATTTGAATCTTCTAGGAAAGTGCTCTATGCCTGTTTAGGGTCATAGATATCTTTGATAATCTGATGAAATCTATATGTCTTAAATGCAAATGTCCTAAAAATTAACTACTGAACATTTCAGCAGCAGTTCTAGATTCCCAAAGACCATGATACACAGACTGTGGATCAAGGAGAGCTGGAAATAGAAAGGAGACAAAGGGTTCATTTAAATATCTTTGATATTTTATTTATGAATCTTTGCTTTGAATATAACTTTCTTCTCAGATATGGTATATTTTCTAGCACAAGTCATAGTTTGTCCAAATAGATTCTTCATAAAATGGATAGCCCATTCATAAGTCTCATACATTCTTTTATTTTTTTAAAATAGATCTTTATTGGAGTATAATTGCTTCACAATACTGTGTTAGTTTCTGTTGTACAACAAAGTGAATCAGCCATATGCATACATATGCCCCCACACCCCCTGACTCTTGAGCCTCCCTCTCACCCTCCCTATCCCATGCCTCTAAGTCATCGCAAAGCCCTGAGCTGATCTCCCTGTGCTATGCTGCTGCTTCCCATTAGCTAACTATTTTACATTTGGTAGTGCATATAGGTCTATGCTACTCTCACTTCACCCCAGCTTCCCTCTCCCCCTCATGTGCTCAAGTCCATGCTCTATGTCTACGTCTTTATTCCTGCCCTGCCGCTAGGTTCATCAGTACCATTTTTTTAAATATTCCATATATATGCGTTAGCATGCAGTATTTGTTTTTCTCTTTCTGACTCACTTCACTCTGTATGACAGACTCTAGGTCCATCCACCTCACTACAAATAACTCAATTTCATTTCTTTTTATGGCTGAGTAATATTCCATTGTATATATGTGCTGCATCTTCTTTATCCATTCACCTTTTGATGGACACTTAGGTTGCTTCCATGTCCTGGCTATTGTAAATAGTGCTGCAATGAACATTGTGGTACATGACTCTTTTTGAATTATGGTTTTCTCAGGGTATATGCCCAGTAGTGTGATTGCTGGGTCATATGGTAGTTATATTTTTAGTTTTCTAAGGAACCTCCATACTGTTCTACATAGTAACTGTATCAATTTACATTCCTACCAACAGTGCAGGAGGGTTCCCTTTTCACCACACCCTTTCCATCATTTGAGCTCAATATCAAAAAAACAAACAATCCAATTTAAAAATGGGCAGAAGACCTAAATAGACATTTCACCAAAGAAGACATACAGATGGCCAAGAGGCACATGAAAAGATGCTCAACATCACCAATTATTAGAGAAATGCAAATCAAAACTACAATGAGGTATCACTTCACACTGGTCAGAGTGGCCATTATCAAAAAGTCTAGAAACAATAAAAGTTTCATACATTCTTATTAGACTGTATGGGAAGTCTAATATGTATGGGAAGGACCTTAGACTGGTCCTGCTGGGAAGCTTACTATCTGGGAAGTTGAAGTTCAACTCATGCAGTCACACAGGTTTTGTTTTTATTTTTAACTACTTAATTCCTTTTGTGAGAAAACAAGCAAAACCCAGAGCTATAAAGTAGGGAGCTTAGGGCTTCCCTGGTGGTGCAGTGGTTGAGAGTCCGCCTGCCGATGCAGGGGACACGGGTTCGTGCCCCGGTCCGGAAAGATCCCACATGCCGCGGAGTGGCTGGGCCCGTGAGCCATGGCTGCCGAGCCTGTGCGTCCGGAGCCTGTGCTCCGCAACGGGAGAGGCCGCAGCAGTGAGAGGCCCGCATACCACACACACACACACAAAAAGTAGGGAGCTTAAACTTGCGAATAAATAAAACTAATAAAACAAACCTTTATAAGATTAAAGAGGAAAAATCATATGACTATCTCAATAGATACAAACAAGTATATATCTCACATATATTCATGAGTTTTAAAATACTCTCAGCAAACTAGGAATAAAAGGAACTGAATCTGCAAACCCTGCAGCTACCATGATACTTAGTGGTTAAATGGTAAAATATTTACTCTAAATTGGGAACAATGAAAGAAAAGCACTCACATCATTTCTATTCAGTGTTGCATGTGAGGGTCTACTCAAAGAAATAAGGCAAGAAAAAGAAACAAAAGACATATATATCAGAAAAAATAAGTAAAATTATATTTATAGATGATATAATTGTATGTATACAAAATCCAAAGGAATCTTCAGGACAAACAAAATTCCTACTAAATGCAGTAAGTGAATTCATCAAGGTCTCAGAATATATAATAAAATACAAAGATCTGAGTATTTCTATATACAAGCAACAAACAAATAAAACATAATTAAAAAACTAATTCCATCTAGAATAACATTAAAAATAAATAAATAAAGTTTAATTTATTTTAGCAAAAGATACAAAAGAATTGTTTAGAAGATTCAATATTGTTGGAAAATTCAATATTATAAAGATGTCAATTCTTCCTAAACTATTCACAGTGCAACTCCGATCAAAATCTCAACAGGGTTATTTGTAGATACTGACAAGATTATTCTAAAATTTATATGAAAATCTAATGATCTCAAGTAGTCAAAACAATTTTGAAAATGAAGAACAAAGTTGAAAAACTTGTACTACCTGATTTCAAGATGTTATAAAGTTATAGCAATCAATACAATGTGTCATAAGGATAGATAGGTAAATACAGCAGTAGAACAAAATAGAGATGAAATAGAAGCATACATATATAGTCAAATAATTTTTTTTACAAAACTTCTTATGTAATTCAATAGAAAAAAAGAATTTTTTAAATGAGTGGCACTGGACCACTGGAAACTAGATAAAGAAAAAATTGAAACTTGATTCATACTTAATACCATAGCCCAAATTTGGGATGGCTTACAGACCTAACTGTAAAAGCTAAAAATACCAAGCTTCTAAACGAAAACATGGGAAAATATTTTTATATCCTGGAGATAAGCAAAGATTTCCTAGACACACAAAAACATCAATAACCAGAAATGAAAAAAATTATAAACTAGACTTCATCAAAATAAAAACTGCTGTTCAATAAAAGACACCATGAAGAAAGTGAAAAAGCAAGTATGAGGCTGGAAGAAAATATTTGTGACATGTGTTCTGAAAAATGACTCATATCATGATTATATAAAGAACTCATAAAAAATAATAAAAAGACAAGCCATCAAATACCAAGATGGGAAAAAGTTTTGGACAGACACTACACTTCACACACACACACACACACACACACACACACAAAGTATAAACAAACAGCCCATAAACACACATAAAGATGTCTAACATTGTTAGTCATCAGGGAACTACAAATAAAGCCATAGCTAGGTACCACTACATGCTCAAGAGAATGGTTAAAATTAAAACAATAATTTAAAAAAATTTGCAACACCAAATTCTGGAGAAGATACAGAGCAGCTGGATCTCTCATTCACTGTTGGCAGGAGTATAACATGGAACAACCACTGTGGAAAATTGGTACTTTCTTCAAGTTAAGTATACAACTACTCCATGACCCAACAGTTTCACTCTTAGCTATGAAGAGTGAAAATAAAATAAAAAAACATGTCCACGGACACCTGTACTAGAATGTTATTGGAGGTTTATTCATATTAACAAAAATTGGAGAAAAGCCAAGCCAACAGGAGAATGGATACACAAGTGTGGGTTATACTGTATACCCATACAATGGAATACCACTTAGCAATAAAGAGGAGAAAACTACTGATGCACAGATGAATCTCAGAAACATTATGTTGAGGGAAACAAGCCAGAACAAAAGGGTACATACTGTGTGATTCCATTTTTATGAAGTTCAAGAATGGCCAAAACTAATCTATGGAATGGAAATTAAAACACTTCTTGTCTGTAGTTGGGAAGGGCAAAGAACGAAAAGGGACACTAGGAACATTCTAGTTGATGGCAATGCTCTATATTCAATTGGTGTGTGGGTTACATGAGTATATACTTTGTCAAAATTCGCAGAACTCTGCACTTAAGATCTGTGCATTTACTGTATAGTTATACTTAATTTTTTTTACATGAAGTTAAAACTCTAGGGTAGCAAAGAAGAGCTTCTTGCACCTGGTTATTTTTTTCTCCCAAAGTGGTAAAATTGGCAGCTGTGGGTCCTTGTGGGGAATTTTGGAAAGCCTAGGAAGACTATAACTCAGTGGTTCTTAAATTGGCTGCGCTTTGGAATCACCTGGGGAGTTTTAAAGAGCAGCGGTGTCTGGGTCTACCCCCAGAGATTCTTATTTAATTGGTTTTCGGGGTGGCCTAGGCATTAGGATTTTTAAAAGCTCCCCAGGTAATTCTAATGTGCAGCCAAGATTGAGAATCACTACTAAAACTGATACTGGAAGCACGCTGCACTGCCTCTTGCTTCAGGTAAACATTTCCAAACAGATGACAGTATTCTTTGTCATTAAAAAGTCTCATGTAAACCACATCAATTAGCATATTCCTGTTCATCATATTACTATGTCACTGTGATTCCCATGTACATGTAAAACCAAAAGAACACAAACAATAACAAAAAAAGAGGTAGCACTTGATTTCATAATATCAGTAAGCTGGAATCCCCTGGCCTATGTTTTGCCCCTTGACAACTACTCCCATAGCATCCTAAATTTTTCCATTCATAGTATTGATACCTATTAGACTTGTAATATGTTTCTTCCACCATCTTGAAACTTTTAAAAAAGAAGTGGCCATACGTATCTTTTTAACCACTATATCCACAGTACCTGACATAGTATGGAGGTTCAACACATATACATTGAGTGACAGAATAACCTCCACTCACTTGGCACTAAGTTGCTCATTGGAATGATGAGTGTTTCTCTCATCTCCTGCTCATGATACAGTAGAAAATAAAGACATGCCAAGCTATTCTCCGTTTTACTCAGGTCCATGGTGAAGAAGTAAGAATGTGGTAGGAGAAATCTGTTTCTACACCTGTACAAGACTCTATGTTGTCTTAGGGATATGTGAACCACCAATACTACAAGTCATGGCTGAGTGGAAAGAAAAAGACTGTGGGGTCTGTGAAAGGGGCAAGTGGGGAAGGTAGATTGTTTGGACTGCTGTTAATTGTGATTTACTATGCAGCGGCTATTGACAGGGCACAAGCAGCTCACTTCCCAGAAAGATAGGCATGCAGGCCATTCTTAGATTTCATAAATTGCCCAAGAACAACACAGCACATCAGCATTTCATGGGGAGAGCTCTTAGAACAGACAGCATAATTTAATGCCAGCAAATAGAAATGTCTAGCACAGTTTAACACTCCTTAACCTTCACCTCATTAGACAGCTGTCCTGCCATTTATTGTTCTTTCTATTTTCTTGGTGTTGTATTACTAGTAGCAACTAAA
This sequence comes from Hyperoodon ampullatus, assembly GCF_949752795.1. Taxonomy (NCBI): domain Eukaryota; kingdom Metazoa; phylum Chordata; class Mammalia; order Artiodactyla; family Ziphiidae; genus Hyperoodon; species Hyperoodon ampullatus. The sequence continues at coordinate 54,287,507 of NC_136925.1, read as the reverse complement.
GAATGAGTGCTGATGCTGCATTATGGATCTACTTCCAATCATGCAGACTGGGACAAAGCCACTGCAGCATCGTAAGTAGAATGCTCCAGGAATCAATGCTGGGACACATTTTCTGGGGTGGGAGATGTAAACATTTGCAGCTTTTCAGCTCTTCAGCTTTTCCCATACTGCACATTGTGAATGCTTTGGTACCAGTAATCATGATGGCTGGATGAAATACCTGGCTTAGCTCAATCCATCCCTCCCACACCATTCTCAGCCAAAATGGCAATCAAAGACTGCAAAGAAAGTGAAATTTTTATTTTAGAACATACCAAATATTTCCTTTCACTCAAACTAATGTCTTAATTATTATTATTAAGACTAGCTCCTTGAAAGAAATGTCAGAATGTTACCCATGTTATTTATCGTTGATAGTTTCAGTTAGTTTCTTGGCATTTTCTGGAGTTAACATACACCTTCTTAGAAATAACAAGATAGAGTCAAGGGATGATTATTTCTAAGACTAAAAATCTATGCTGTGGTGATATACATGGGGTTTTGGGGGTTGTTTTTTTTTTTGGTATGTGTTTTATTTTGTTCTTAGAAAAATTCTAAAGTAATGAGCCATTTCAGAAGCATTACATATATTCCACTGGCTATAGTACAAAGAAAAGCATCCCATATTTCTAATATATAGTACATACTGTGGTCAGGGTCTATCCCAAGAAAAAGAAATGTCAAATAATTTATAAGTCAAGAAGGACTCAAAAGAGTGAAGAAGGCATTCAGTGTCTGTTTATAAGACTTGTATTGAAATAACCATGATATAATGGTTAGAATAACATGGAAACTGCGACCACATTTTTCTAAACATAAGAGTAGGATTTTTGCTTTAAATCCATCATCACATAAAACATAATGAAATTTTAAGCAATAATAACACCTTAGTAAATGGCATGATTATTGTTATTGAGAAACACATTGAAGCAGTTAGTAGACTGTTGGTTGACCTGAAACATTTTCTATGTAAAATGAAAACGTGGAGGCAGTGGCCAAATTTAATTTAATATGACTAAACCATTTTAATAGAAAGTGAATACTTCTGTGCCAGATTCTAACCTGAATAGTTAGGCCAGTTGTATTAGTTATTTATTGCTGCATAACAAATTACCCTAAAACTTAGCAGCTTGAAAATAAGAAACACTTATTGGCTCAGTTTCTGTGCATCAGATATCCAGGAGCAGATTACCTGGGTGTTCCTCTGGCTCAGAGTCTCTTATTCTCATGAGCTTGCATTCAGGAGTCTGCAGGGACTACAGTCATCTGAAGGTTTGATTGAGGAAAGAAATCCACTTCCAAGCGGTCACTCACATGCCTGGCAAGTTAGTGCTGGTTGTTGGCAAGAGGCCTCAGGACATAAACCTCTTCATAGGGTTTCTTAAGTGTCCTCATGACATGGCATTTGACTTTTCTCAAAGCAAATGATCCAAAAGGAGCAAAACATGAGCCACAGTGTCTTTCATGACCAGCCTCAAAAATCACAAATCCCTCATTTCTTCAGTATCCTTTTAGTTACATAAGACAGCCATATTTCATGTGGGAAGAGGCAACACAAAAGTGTGAATATCAGGAAGCATTCAGAATCATTGGTGGCAATTTGCAGATGTTTAGTAGAATTCCTATCCTCTACAGACTAGATCCTAATAGCAACTTCTCCCCTGTATCCCAGTTTTGACAACCAGAAATGTCTACAGACATTGCCAAATGTCCCCTGGGAAAGAAGCCACCCTGAACTGAGTACTACTGGGCTAGAATAATGAAATGAATCTAACAAAATGAAACTTACCTAATATAAATACTTCATGAGGTAAAGAATGCACTGTCTTTCTGGTTTAAATTTTTATGTCCCGTGCTGTTGAATGAATAAATACATGAATGAGTAAATAAATTATTAAAAACCCAGTTCTGAACTTATATTTAAAAAATAGAATAATATCTCTTCCAGATGAAGAAAATCCAACTGAACAAAAAATGTTTTGTGTAAAAGACAAAACTCGGTTCAACATGAGTCGATATTAATATCACTCCTGAAAACCAAAACCAAAGCAAACAAACAAAATGAATGCAATGTTAGGATGCATTAATAGAAGTGGAATATCCAGAACAAGTGACATGATATTACACTGACTAAAGTATGGCATTCATTTCTGTGACACACAAAGAATAACACACATCTCAAGAAAATAACATATTAGAATGATTCTAGGAGTAACTACAGATGAAGTTTCTGAAAAACATGTCATAAGATGAATGCTTGAAATAAATAAGGTAGTTTAGCTTAAAAAATATGATGCTGGGGAACAGGAAAATTTCAGAGATCTGAAAAATAATCATATGATTAATAAATTCTGTGTATTCCAGAAGACTGAATTAGAATAAATGTACCAAGTTTTAAAGAGAGGTTTGGATTCAAAGAAAATAAGGACCTTTTAAAGATAGAGCTTTTTCAAAAATGCAGTGGTCTATCTCAAAACTTCATGACTAGCATCTATTTCTGAGACTCCATGAGTCTTTAATGATCACATTAATAATATCCTCAAATTACTTTGATATTCAAATAATGATGATATCCACATAGCTATATTAACTGTACTATGATCAAAATAAAATATTCAAAACATATCTAGATTCAAAATTCATTTGCTGTATTTTTCTTTAGAAACAATTTGAAATCTTTAATTATAATCATTGGTACAATAAGAAAGTCAGCAACCTTTTTAAAATTTCTATAAAATGAAAGATGTTTCAGTCTACCTTCATTGACTAAACAATGATTTGGTAAGAAATATCAGCAGTGAATAGCCAGAAATAACCAGAAGTGGTGAGCTAAGCTAAGGGATGATCTGATGTGCAAATGTTGGAAACAAAACAAAACAAAACCCTGGAGATACAAATGGAAGCAGAAGGGAGCAAGAAAGAGCAGTCCTCAGACACCCACTCAAAAGCACAGTGCTTGGCCTGAATCGCCAGGGTTAGTTCCCAGAGAAGAGAGCTGTATATCAGACCCTCCTGCCTAATCCTGTTACAGCAGCTCAAGGCTTCACTTGTTCAACTTAGCCCATGTAGTCTCATCTAGTTTTAAAGAAAGTTGGCCTATTAAAGACAGAAGGAATGTTTTGTATGGACCAGGCATTCCTCAGGTCTCCCCAAAAAGGAAGATTTACCTCTGCACAATAAACTAGGAATTTCCTTGAGGACAAGTGGGAATTATTACTCTGAGTTTCTTAAGATTATTTCTATGACTGGCTTCCAGCAATACACTTCAACAGTGACCCAAGTCATTGATAGATTTATTTAAAATAAATATTAGAAGCATAGGAGGCTTCACAAGAAGCATTGCTTTCCTATAAGTCATTATCTGAAGATTTTTAGCTATCACCATTGCTATAGTATCTTCAAATACCCCTACCACTGTCTGTTCAAAGCCTACTATGTTCTATCTTTTTTTGACATTGGCCTCAACTGCATCTATTTCACTGCTACGTTGTCAGCTGAGTCTGTACTGCTGCCCTGTGGCAGCTACTGTAACATCTACTAAAAGTTGCTTACTGATGCCAGAGAGCAACATTTCTTCTCTTCACACTGAAATCTGAATTGGCCCTAAACCTAGACACATACATAGACCACCTGACTACCACCACTAAAAAAACTTTTTTAGTACAGATGTTTTACCAAAAAGGAGCTATGGACCCAGCAGACTGGTCCTCCCATAGATATTGCAGAAACCAAGAAATATTGGGTTCAACAAAACACAATTCTTTAGTATGCTATTATTTTTTGTTCCAAGAAAAAAAATAGCCAAACGAAATGAGAGGAAAACAAATTAGCTGCCTTAAAAAGAGCACATATTTTTTTTTTCTGCCCATAAGAAACAAGATACGGAGGGCATATAATGACATAAATTAAAGAGAATCACATATGTGGAGAAACTCAGTAAGGTCATGCCTCATAGATGGATTCTGTCCCCACTGTCTTTTAAATCTCACTGATTCTTTGGCAAGGACAGAATTGACAAGAAAACTATAATTATGCCTCCATCGTAAGGAACTTTAATACTTCATGGAATGAGGAAGAAGCAGAAATTACTGCTTCAGACAAATCTTTAAAAGATTCGATCAGTGTTAAAGAGTGCTAAATTTTGGGAGTTGTCTTCCAAGGCTAACCTCTGAAGCTATTGACATTTGTTTATTAACAGGACAAACTAGTTACTAACCTGATTTAGGAATGCATCCTGAAGAATTAAAGGCTCCTTTTAGTTGACAAAGTTTATTGTGAATTCAGTATCATCTACCCTTAATCCCAAAGGATTCCTCACACCTGGGCAATCACCCAAGTGTTATTTAAATTCATGTCTCCATTTAATTAAGTTAGGCTATACGTAATGAAAACTAGCAGCCCACCAAATAATTTTGCTTCATAAACATATCTAACAAGTGGAGGAAGGAATTTTTGTTTTTTTATGACCCAAAGTTTCCACTCAATGTCTCAGACAAGGCTACTTCAACACGTACGAAGGATGACTAGGAAGAATGAGACTCTCATAAAAGCAGAATAATATCAGTCAGTTTTTCCTTCTCAAGTAACTATTCATGTCATGTGCTTGCCAAAACCCATTCATTTTGGAAACATTTTTCTCCTGCTGTTCTCTCAACATGCATCTAACAAAATACAAGTTTGCTAAAAAACAGGATAACTCCAGTGGTATAATATATAACAATGACAAAGAAAGGAATTCCCCCCACACACATATTATGTCATTGTATCCATGTTCTTAAACCAAACTCAGCCCAGACCAGCCTCATTTTTTAAAACCATATTTAACAGGACATCAGGAAAATTTCCAAAGACAAGGACAGTACATTTCCTAGGAGAACCAGGAGTGTTTTAATCAGCAATATAACATTCTCAGAATACATATGTTGTGTTGATCCTGTGAAACACGACACTTACTAATAAGAGCTGAGAAAAGCAGGGGAAACCCTGTGTGACCACCCTGCTAAAGGTTCCGTTGTGATGGCTACTTCAAATCAAAATAAAAATAATAATTCTCAAATGGTAAAAAGTAAACACAGACTCTCAGGAAAAGTACACAGTGTGAGCCATGTTCAGTTGCTGAAACTTCCATAGTAATAATTTTCTTCTCACAAACACCACACAAGAATGGAGAACTTTGACATAGTAGGCAAGTCCTGGGAAAGCTGAAAGGATCTTTCTACCCAGCAGAAAAAAGCAAAGGATTTTTAAAAGTACCATTTTCTCTAAGGCATTGTTGTTTTAAGTTTAACTGATATTGTATGAATAAAATACATAGTTATATATGTCAAGAATTTATATAATAGGAATTTAATAAATGATAGTGTTATTCCCCTTAATATACTATTTAAAATGACATATATTTAAGCTGAATCTTTTTCTTAGTTTTAAAAGAAAAATCAAGGATCTTTTAATTTTAGATAGCACATAAAACAGAGAGATCCTCAATTGTTTCTCCCAACAAAGAAAAGAATAACCACGTACAGTGTCTATGGCAATTGTGTCAATGTGTAACTTATTTTTAACATGTTGATCTGAGTTTCTAAACTCCTAGGTCTAATGAAATAATTTAATTCCCAGAGTCCCCACATGTATAAAACAACATGAGGGCTTCACAAGTGATTTTGAGAGTGAAAACAATGTAGCAAGAAAAAGCATATACAGTCTCAAGTTCACTGCTGGTATTAAAATCTATATCTAACTCTAGGGTCCTTCATTAACTTTAAATGTAAGTTTCAGGGAAAATTCAATGGAATTCTGGAGGGGCAACAATTTCCAAAGAATTTTAGAAGAGCAAAATAATAATTTTATATAATAGTTTCCTTTATTTCAGAAACTGAGGCTTTAAACAGTACATACAAGGCTTATCAAGTATTACCTTATTCCATGTCACTTTGTGTTTTATCTGAGTACATCTTTTGCACCTGTCATATGAGACAATTTAGTCTGCGAAAAAAATCAAAGTTAGGTTTTGAATAGCAGCGTCATAATTCTAGTAGGATGCCCTTCTAATATAAATCCTTCCTCTGTTACCTAAAAATCAATGGCTCATTCTAAATCAATTAAATAAAGCATCTATAAAACCATGTATATTTTACCAATCAAATATTTCTCATGATACATTTCAAATATTTGATTTATATGCCAAACTATATTACTTAATCACAGAAAGTAATGGCCTTAATTTGAAGCTACAATGAATTCGAGATTTAGTGGAGGAACAAGTATGAAATGGTTTACTAAACTATCTTGCACAAATAAAAAGAATATTTTTAAAAATACTGAGTCACAGTGGAGTCTCAGGGAGCATGCTTAGAAAGGAAGAAGACATGATGAGTTTTTCATCCTGGTGGGCTCTATCCACAAAGGCCTGAAGAAAATGAAATTGACTTGAAAATTGACATGAGAGATTTGGGTTAGATACAAGAAAAAATGTCCTAGTAGTAAACATCACAAAACCATTGAATGTTACTATGCGTCGCTATTCTTTCACATTTGATCAAAATTTATAGGTCAAGTCATATCTGGCTTGGTGTTCAGCATTATTTCACATAAATTAAGATGATCTAATTTAAAAGTATTTACAAGCATTCACAACAAAGGAATTTAAGAGAGTATTTTGAAGTCACTTTCAGCCATAAACAAACAAAATATTTGTGGTGATCTTTCCCCTGGCTGGGTTAAACCCTCCCTCTGGGCCCTGCAGCATGCTGTACACATCTCTATCACTGCATTTACCAGATTATCTAATGATTTACTTAATGATGTACCTGGTTGCTCAGATAGATTATAAACTTCTTAAAGTATACAACTATGCCTTTATTTGTCTTTATTTGTATCCCCAAGGTTTGTGGTCTCATACAGATTCAATAGTTATTGAGCTCAGAATATAAGTATAAAAGATCTACATGGGGGGAAAAATGTGTCTATCACCCAAACATCTGTAGTAAAATGGAAAAAAAGTCATAATCCAATGAAAAATAGATGACTTCCAAAAGATATATCTGGGCTTTTATAATATCTATTTTATAACAGAAAAGATCTTACGATTTGGTGATTTTATTTAAACATTAATCTGGATCATAATATGCTATTCCACTTAGAAAAAAAAAAGCAAAAAGAAAGCAGTTGCCTTCATCCAATTTATATGAAAATACTTATATTTTATGAAGAATGTACATAAGGGGAAAATATGTTTTAAACCCACAAAATAAATATAATTTTTTTAAGCTAGATAGAACTTTAGGAATAGGTGACTTCAGGTTCTCATTTTAGAGTCGAGTAAAAACATTGAGAAACATTAAGAGGCATAATGGATGGGCCTCTGTGCAAATCTCAGCTCTGCAGGACTACGACTCTGGGTAAATTATTACATTTGCAATTTAATTAATCATACTGAGCTTTTAAAAATAAAATGGGGTTAAAAATATATTATAGGATGTTGTAAGGGTTGAGATGAAAGAACACACCAGGTCCATAGTAAGAGCTTAATACATGTTACTTATGAAGGAAAAAAACATATTATAGAAGAAAGAAATTTATTAGTTATTGAACCACTGGCAAATTACTTTTATCCCTCTGAATCTCAGTTTATTCATCTGTATAATGAAAATAATCAAACTTACTGGTTTAGGTTGAATAATGACCACCCAAAGATATCAAGTTGTAATCCCTGGAGCATGTAAATGTTACCTCATTTGAAAAAATAATCTTTTTATATGTAATTAAGAATCATAAAATTAAAAGATTAACCTGATTATACAGGTAGACCTTATATACCATCACAAGTGTGCTTATAAGACAGAGTCAGAGGGAAATTCCACACAGAGAAGAAGATAAACAAAGAGGAGGGAGCAGTGTGAAGATGGCAGCAGAGATTAGAGTGATGCAGTCAAAAGCCAAACCATGTCTGAAGCCACCAGAAGCTGGAAGAGCAAGGAACGGAATCTCCCCTAGAGCCTTCAGAGTAAGCAGGACCCTGCCAAAAACTTGATTCCAGGCTTCTGGGCTCCAGAATTATGAGAGAATAATTTTTTTCTTGTTTTAAGCCACCAGACTGATGGTAATGTTATGGCAGCCACAGGAAACTAATATAGGTACCTTGGATGATTTTTGTACATACAAATACAAGCCCATCATGATGGGAGAGAGGGCTGCAAACATCATCTACACATACCTATAGTACAAAAAACTCAAAAGCAATTCTAAATTCTGACCAGATAAGTCCCAAAGAGTCACAGTCAAAGAAACTTGAGCAAGTAGGGTTTATGATGGGGTTCTAAAGCTCCATATGAGATCAGACAGTCAGCTGTAGGAATATCAAGGACCATCAAGAAGAAACAGGCAGGAGGGAAGCTCATCTGAGTAAACACAAGACAGTGAGATGATATTTCACCTGTTCTCTGAAGTGTTCCCATTGGTTTGTTGCAAGGATAGGCTATACTCATTTCTGTAGAGCCGAGGATAAACAGTTGAGGAACATAACTATTTCATTAAAGTCCGCATATGACTATTAGATCCCCCCAAAAGTGGTAAATAAATATAATAAATAGTGGTGCAGTTATTACTGTGATTATTATAACATCAAGTTATAATTTGTTATTAACATATTAATGGAAGAGTAGAATAAAAAGAAAACGTGTTCTATCCAGAACTCTGTGCTCTCCATTTCATTATGCTGTCATCTATACTCTCCTTTATTTTTCATACAACTTATGATATGGCTTTAATCTACTTTTCTAATCTCATTTCCTGCTACCCTTCAACAGATACATACATCCTGTGCTCTAGCCTACCTCCTACACAAATAGCTTCTGAATTTTAACATCTGCAAGTCTACAGTCAAGTTTTTAACAGCTCCCTCTGCCTGGGATCTTCTACTTTCCTCACTCTTTACTTGATGAAATCCTGCTCTAAGAGATCTTCCTGGTCATTGTCTTACCACCTCCATCACATTCCCAGTTTAACTGACATCTCCTCCTCTGTGCAAGAATCATAGCTCAGTCATTTAACCAGTGTTTACTGTAGGTCATCTATGTGTTCTGTTCTTTTTCTTTTTCTTTCATTCTTTTTCTTTCAAGGCTTTATTATATGATTGTTCAGCTTGTGGTCCCCGTTAGAATGAGTTCCTCAATGACAGGTATGCTCTTTTTTGTTGTTATTGATTTCCAAAGCAACCAGACATTGCTTTGTCTAGGGTAGACATTCAGATTTTCCAAATCCACCTAGAGCTTCAGACACGGATGGTAAACTTAAGGTTTACACTAGACAGAAAGCCAAAAAAGAGTTCTTTGAAGAAGAACTAGGAGTATTGTAATATCAGGCAACATAACTATGTTATACTCAATCCAAAAGTGTACTTGAATTTTCCAAGTGAGACAAGTCCCAAGGCAAGCTCCTTTACTAATTTTTTAAATGAGCAAGTACAATCATTTAAAAAATGAATGCTATTTCTGTACTTTCAGTTACTAATGCTAGCCTATCAAATATCAAGTAGAGTACTCACAGAGAGAGAAAACAGCAGGAGATTTTACTTGCTTGTCAATATGTTTTGGAAACACTGGAACGATCAGAGTAAGGAACCAAGAGGCCTAGGTTTAAGAGCCAATTTGTTTACACTGGTGAGTCTATCTTCAGTGTGAGTCACAGAGTAGAGCCAGGGATGACTGAGAAGAGAAGAGTGTGAATAGAATTTATCTGTACAAATCCCCAAAGCACCCTTGGCATGATTTGTGTAGATCTGCAGTTCTGGGAGGAAGAGGCAGGCTGTTACTGAGGCCTGAAGCCCATTTCAGGGAGCTCCAGAGACTCTCAGGTTGGACTCCACCCTTAAAACCTGAAGTAGGATGGTCAGTTGCCCAGATCAAGCCTATGGGAATGAGTCAACTTTTCGAGAACTACAGGAGAAAAAAAAAATTTAGGAAATTTGGCCAGCCTTGAAAAGTAAGAATGAAAATAGGCACCTATTATGACAGCACTGCAGGAAAAAAAAATCTTTCCGCATGGACGTCTATTCTTCAGGAAGGATTTATTCCTAAAAATCAGACCCATTTACTGCTGGGGAGATTAAATCTCAGGAGAAGCCATTTAAGGACTCCTGGAATAAGATTCATAAAAAAATTAAGCAGGGGAATTCATGAGTAAAGAGGAATACCTTAACATCACTAAATATTCTAGACAGAATAGTAACAGCATGTACATTCTTTTCTTTTTTAATTAATTAATTAATTTATTTATTTATTTTTGGCTGTGTTGGGTCTTCGTTGCTGTGCGTGGGCTTTCTCTAGTTGTGGTGAGCAGGGGCTTCTCTTTGTTGCAGTGCACGGGCTTCTCATAGCGCTGGCTTCTCTTGTTGCAGAGCATGGCCTCTAAGCTCATGGGCTTCAATAATTGTGACACACGGGCTCAGTACTTGCGGCTCGTAGGCTCTGGAGTGCAGGCTCAGTAGTTGTGGCACACGGGCTTAGTTGCTCGGCAGCATGTGGGATCTTCCGGGACCGGGGCTCGAACCCATGTCCCCTGCATTGGCAGGCTGATTCTTAACCACTGCACCACCAGGGAAGTCCTAGCATGTACGTTCCTAAGTAATCCTTATTCTGTATTAACAAATCATGTAAATATATAAGATTTAGCAGGTACTTTTCATTCAAATTTTCTCAGAAAATACAATAACGAAGCTCTCCTTAAATTATTCCTCAATCACAGTAATTTGTGTCAATCATTTCTTTCTAAAAATGGCAATATACTGTTATGATAGTTAAAACCAAGAGTGGAAGCTGCCATACATAGGTGTGAATCCCCCTTCTGCCACCTACCAACTTAGGACCTTGGGCAAGTAACTAAATCTTTCTTGAGTTTCAGGTTCAGTTGAAAATTAAAAGAATAATTCCTAAATTGAAGAGTTGTTCGAGAATTAGCATATGTGACACTATTGTTAGTATATCCAGCACATAGTAGGCACCTAATAAAAAGTAGTTCTCATATTATCAATAATTAATTATGCTAATACTAGCTGTAGTAAAAAATAAGTCCCCAGATTCTGTGGGTTAACATAATAGAAGCTTATTGCATATTATCCAATTCAGGTGTCCCTCACTGGAGGAGGAGTTTTTTCACTATGGTAACTTAGGAACCCAGGCTGTTTCCATTCTGTGGCCCACTCATTCCCTAGGATTGGAATCCTTTGTTCCAATTAAGCAATAAGGGAAATAGGCTGGAAAAGTTTCAGCCACTATTTTAAAAGCCCAGACAAATATTACTTCCATAGATATTCCATCAGCTAAAACTAATCATATGATCCATCTGGATGCAAACAGGATTGGAATAGCTTGCTTCTAGTGGTCACTCAACAGTATAGAGAGGAAACACAAATTCCATGTGGACCACTAGCCACCTCTGCCACAGTCAACACCTTTGGCTATTAAATATGGTTGTGCACTTTTCTTTCCCACCAGAACACAGTCACCCCTGCCCCAGGATATGTAATTCCAAGTTCCATCCAGTCACAGCATCCAGCTCAAAATCTAGGAGTTCTGAGAAATACACAGCAATCTCCATCAGATCCATATGTGGCAACTCATGGTCTGGTAACCTATGAATCAAAAAGCAAGTTGTCTTCCTTCCACACCCCTGATATCCAATATACAATGTTTCAGCAAGAACAGGATAATCATCAAAAAAACTCCCACTGGCAAAAGGGAATGATGGAAACACATGGTATCCCTGGTCCACGGCAATCATGAAATCCTGCCAGGCAGGCATTGTGAAGACCTCTACCCTGGCAATGATCGAAGTTCTCTGATTAGTCTCTGGATCAAAATTCCCTTGTCAATACAATCCTTTCAAAGTTAGTAGGCTTCTGATCTGTTTTCTTCTAGTGAATTCCATGTGTCAATAATGGCAGCCAAAGTTCTTTTATCTTCACTACAGAGCTGAGCCTAACTGTTTAGCTGAAGTCTTAATGAGACTTTCTCAATCTTATCTCATCCAATTGGGGTCCAGAGCCTTAAGCTTTTCCAACCCTTGTGAGGTCTGAGATTTCAGGATTTTATCTATTCCCTTTTATTTATGCTCTCAAAACCCAGTCAAGTTTTGCCTGAATTCATCTCTTTCTTATCTTATCTTATAAAATGCAGCAAGTAACAGCAAATACAAACTATATTATTCTGTTTTCCAACTTCTGGCCCTAGAGCCACAGGCTTGGAAGGCATATGGCCTACCTTCAAAGTCATCACAGGCAACATTTTATCACAAGTTCTGCCACTGCAAAACATGCATCTCCATTTCCCCAGCCTCTAATATCTCTTTTATCACCACCCAATCTTGACGTCAATCCTACATATTTATGCTTTTTGAAAGCAGCAACCCCATTTCCAGTACCAACTTTGTTAGGTAATACTAGCGGCTATAACTAAAAACAATTTTGTTAACAGTAGATGTTCATTTCCCAGAAACATTCCAAGTCTTATTAAATAATAAATCTGTGTCCCAGTCTTATCAATCAAGTGGTTCTGCTAGCAGATGGGAAAAACTATATGGAGATGCCCTGTCAGCTTCTTAGAGCCAAGGCCTGAGTGTGACACAGACCACTGCTTTTCATATTCCAGTGATAAGAATGAACCATATAGCTATACCTGGATGCAATAGTAAATGTGAATTATAGTCCCTGGCTGGGCAGCGATCTACCAGACTAGCTACCAAAGGGAGAGCATGAATTTTTGTTGATTAGCTAGCTTTTGGTTTCATAAATAATTAATTAATAGCACTAATATTATTATTATGGAATAACTGATCATAATAAAAGAGCAGGATATAGGATATTAGAGCACAGTTCAACGTATAGAGTCTTTCTAACCTGTAGCCAGAAAGAAAAGATTTTTAATTTCCCTAGGAAAACAATTTCCCTTTTAAAAAGAGGTTAGGCTCTTGAGATTCATCAGGGAACAAATCAAAGGTCCCTGCCCTGGTGAAGCTTATACCTAGCAGGATGTTTAATATTTTACAGATAGCATGAATCCTGTAAATACAGTGTTAATTTTCGAGGCAGTGTGTCTTTAAGATTGGGGTGAGCCCCAGTCTGCCCATTCTTATCCATACTCTGCCTATTAACAGAACTGCATCCTTGGGCAAGACATGCAGCCTCCCCAGTCTCTAAAACTGAAAAAGTAACATCTCTCCTTCTTACTTTATACATTTGCTTCAAGGGTCAAAAGTGATATTATATGTAGAAAATCACTGAACATTCAGGTGCGTTAAGAACCAGTGATGAATAACCTGTAGGCCATCCAGCTTCGAGAAATGGAGAGATATATAATTCAGGGTAAGAGATTATAAATCTGTCCAGATCTTAAGATCTTCTTTCTCTAACCAAAATTCTTAGCATGATTTTTATTTCACTCTTTCTTATCTCACAGTCATTCCATTAGAATTTCTGTCAGCACCCACATCAAAATATACTAGTATCTGGATACTTCTTACCACTTTTATCACAAAAATCCTCATTTAAATACCCATTATTTTTCACAGGTTAGTTACAGTGGCCTCCTAACTAATCTCCCTGCTTCAATTCTCTCTTATGGCCACTGTCCTCAGGGTAGCCATAATGATTTCATTCATTGTTTGTCAGAGCTCATCATGATTATTCCTCAAGAGACTTATTTTCCTCAGAAGTGGTAGATAAATAATATATTCTCTTCATCCTTTCACAAAATCTATCCAGAATCCTAACATTTTTTACCACCTTTACTGCTCTCATCCTGGCCCTGAGCCTTCTCATCATTCCCATGAATTGTCACATGGCCCCCGTTTAGGTGTCTTGCTTTCATTTTGTTCTATAGTCTATGCCCTGCATAACAAGGAATTAGACTCTTCTGCTCAGAATTCTTCAGCGATTCCAGATCGTGCCAAATAAACTCTGAAGTCCTACCCATGTCCATCAAGACACCTGTGATCTTCCCCCTGGCTCCCTCTCTGGCCTTAACTCCTTCGGTCCTCCCCCTTTGCTCACTCTACTCCAATTTGGCCTCTTGGCTTTTTTCTATAACACTGGCTCAGGTGTGGCCTCACTCCTGCTTCCTTTTGAAATCTTGGCTCCCAGATATTTGCAGGGCTTTCTCTCTCACTCTGCCCAGAAATAAAAAGAGGCCTTCCCTGACCAGACCCATAGAAAAGAACATTTGTTTGGAACTACCATTCACTATCTCTTTATCCTGGTTTAGAATTTATCCCCATTGCACATGTGTTGTATTTATTTGTTTATTGCCTATTTCTAACTTCCACCAAGAATATAAGCTACAAAAAAGAGATTTTGCCAGTTTTGTTCAGTCACTAGAATAGTACCCAACACATAGCACACCCTCAATAAGTAACTTTTTTTTTTTTTTTTTTGCGGTACGCGGACCTCTCACTGTTGTGGCCTCTCCCGTTGCGGAACACAGGCTCCGGACGCGCAGGCTCCGGACGCACAGGCTCAGCGGCCATGGCTCACAGGCCCAGCTGCTCCGTGGCATGTGGGATCTTCCCAGACCGGGGCACGAACCCGTGTCCCCTGCATCGGCAGGCGGACTCTCAACAACTGTGCCACCAGGGAAGCCCCTCAATAAGTAAATTTTAAATAAATAATTGGTCTTTGAGAATATCAATTCCTATTCACACTGTTCTGTTTAATAAAGCACATATTCTAAATTATAAGAGAATGATCCCCCCTTGCACACTCCCCCCTGCGCACCCCCCTACCCCTGGATTCAGGAGAGATATTTTTATTTTAGTATTTCTTAAAATTTTTATATAATTTTTTAAAAATGATTTTTTGCTGCATTGGGTCATCGTTGCTGTGTGCTGGCTTTCTCTAGTTGTGGTGAGCGGGGGCTACTCTTTGTTGTAGTGCACGGGCTTCTCATTGCAGTGGCTTCTCTTGTTGTGGAGCATGGGCTCTAGGCGCATGGGCTTCAGTAGTTGTAGCAGGCGGGCTCAGTAGTTGTGGCTCAAGGGCTCTAGAGCACAGGCTCAGTAGTTGTGGTGCATGGGCTAAGTTTCTCCACAGCATGTGAGATCTTCCTGGACCAGGGCTCGAACCCGTGTCCCCTGCATTGCCAGGCGGATTTCTAACCACTGCGCCACCAGCAAAGTCCCAATATTTTTATTTTAAATTAATAAAAATATTTTCTATAAATATTTTATTCTTTCTGAATCAATCCTTATATAAAGAAGGTTTCTCATAATCATGCTAAGCCACTGTATGTTATTATTAGAATAAGACTATCTTGATGTGTGACCTTTATAAAAGTGACTTTTTAGTCACATCCAAATGCATGGGACATCTTGATTTATATTATTAGTTCCATCATCTAAACTAAAAGGTCATGATTTCTCCAAAGAAGATATACAGACTGCCAACAAACACATGAAAGGATGCTCAACATCATTAATCATTAGAGAAATGCAAATCAAAACTACAATGAGATATCATCTCACATCAGGCAGAATGGCCATCATCAAAAAATCTAGAAACAATAAAACCTGGAGAGGGTGTGGAGAAAAGGGAACACTCTTGCACTGCTGGTGGGAATATGAATTGGTACAGCCACTATGGAGAACAGTATGGAGGTTCCTTAAAAAACTACAAATAGAACTACCATATGACCCAGCAATCACACTACTGGGCATATACTCTGAGAAAACCATAATTCAAAAAGAGTCATGTACCAAAATGTTCATTGCAGCTCTATTTACAATAGCCCGGAGATGGAAACAACCTAAGTGTCCATCATCGGATGAATGGATAAAGAAGATGTGGCACATATATACAATGGAATATTACTCAGCCATAAAAAGAAATGAAATTGAACTATTTGTAATGAGGTGGATAGACCTAGAGTCTGTCATACAGAGTGAAGTAAGTCAGAAGGAGAGAGACAAATACCATATGCTAACACATATATATGGAATTTAAGAAAAAAAAATGTCATGAAGAACCTAGGGGTAAAACAGGAATAAAGACACAGACCTACTTGAGAATGGACTTGAGGATACGGGAAGGGGGAAGGGTAAGCTGTGACAAAGCGAGAGAGAGGCATGGACATATATACACTACCAAACGTAAGGTAGATAGCTAGTGGAAAGCAGCCGCATAGCACAGGGAGATCAGATCAGTGCTTTGTGACCGCCTGGAGGGGTGGGATAGGGAGGGTGGGAGGGAGGGAGACGCAAGAGGGAAGGGATATGTGAACAGATGTATATGTATAACAGATTCACCTTGTTATAAAGCAGAAACTAACACACCATTGTGAAGCAATTATACTCCAATAAAGTTGTAAAAAAATAAAATAAAATAAAAGGTCATGAACACACACAGAACTGTGCACATATACATGTATTTCTACATCTATAGATTAAGTAGGTAGGTGGATAGATTGGTAGATAGATAGATAAATAGATAGACATTTAAATATCTTTCTCTTTCTCTTTGGGTTTCTATTTCTGCAGTGGCATGGTGGGAAAGAGGAGAATATGTGCTTCTGTGTTAAGTACGTATCTCGGAAACCTCAAAATCTCAGTATAAATTCTATATAGCCCAGGAAAGGCAGATTTTCATTAATATATATATATATATATATATATATATATATATATATATATATATATATATATATATATATATATATAATCTTTATTAGAGTATAATTGCTTTACAATGGTGTTAGTTCCTGCTTTATAACAAAGTGAATCAGTTATACATATACATATGTCCCCATATCTCTTCCCTCTTGCATCTCCCTCCCTCCCACCCTCCCTATCCCACCCCTCTAGGTGGTCACAAAGTACCAATCTGATCTCCCTGTGCTATGCGGCTGCTTCCCACTAGCTATCTATTTACGTTTGGTAGTGTATATATGTCCATGCCACTCTCTCACTTTGTCCCAGCTTACCCTTCCCCCTCCCCGTATCCTCAAGTCCATTCTCTAGTAGGTCTGTGTCTTTATTTCTGTCTTGCCCCTAGGTTCTTCTGACCTTTTTTTTTTAGATTCCATATATATGTGTTAGCATACGGTATTTGTTTTTCTCTTTCTGACTTACTTCACTCTGTATGACAGTCTCTAGGTCCATCCACCTCACTATGAATGACTCAGTTTCATCATTAACATATATTTTTGAAAGTAATTTTTTCTCTCAGAATTTGGTACTTAATTGTTATTGCTTCTTTGTTTCATAAAATTACTGGAAACTCCTCACCAGATTTTGCCTAATTTAGTTATTCCTGTAATTAAATTTTCTGTTGAAATTCTTGGATTTTTGCTATCAATCGCCAAATATAGCGCATTTCAAGAATGCAATATCAGCAAACAAACAAAATTAGCTGTAAGATAATCACTGCCCCCTTCCCAAAACAGAAAAATGGAGAATACATGGCAGATTAGCTCCCAAAATATACTCTCCATGTCAGAAACCTGGGTTCTGCATGTTAAAACACAAATTCTGACATTAATAGATTCCCCAGAAGACAATGCTGAAAAGACACTGGACTTCTGCTTCTGGGAGCCACACTGGCTCAAGTGTTATGAGACCATTAAAATCACTATTTGAGGAATGAAACAACTCATAGGTTCTAGATTATAGATAGCTGTCCTTTGGAACACTATTTTAAAATTTAGAAAAGTTGGGAAATATTTTATCCCCCAGTAAGAACTAAACAAAACAAAAATCTATGAGAAAATGGAATGGAAAAAAACCCTTTCTATTTGTCTAAGTAATTTGATTACTTTGGAACTCATGTTGTGAAAAAAAAGTAATAAAACAATTAAAGGTACAGCTGTTCTAGCCATACACTTCTTAGATGGGATTCCTACAAGCTGGATCAGAAAAAATAAAAATTCTGTTGACCAGGTCCCTTGCTTCCTTCCAACCCCTTTGATGCTGTTTACCTATTGGCTCAGCTCCTCATTTTCTCTCCCATCCCATTCAAAATCACCCCTACCTGACTTTGTAGCATACCAAATTGAAAATGCTTCTGGGTTTGTGTATTTGTTTCTAGTCTCAACTCTTCCTGATGTCATTTCTTCGCAGTCATTATATTTAGCTATCTAAAATATTTAGTTATCTAAAATATTTTCCCCAGTATGGCTTCTTCAGCATTGACTCACTCTATCTCCCTCACTGGCCTATATGCACTCAGCTGATTTCAATATCCCCTGTGATTCTCAAAACAGAAGTCACAAGAAAGCCACATCAAAGGAGCTTTGATATAATTGAAAACATTTCCATTTTAATATATATAATTCATTCGTGCATCTAGTTAATAAATGAGCTTTCTGTATTTGGCACTGTAAGGCATATAAACTCATGGAAGACATGGTTTCTCCACATCAGCACAATTATAATTAAGTCGGCAAGAAAAATGCTCAGAATCTATCTAAAAGGTAGTGTCAGATAAGTGCTATAAAGTGGTATGAGCTAGTTCTTATAACGGTACAGAGGATAGAGCAATTTCTGTGGCTGGGATAACTATGGGCAATAACAAAGGAGAGGCAGACTTTTGGTTCAGCCTTAAAGGAGGGCTAGACTTTTAACAGAGGACTTCATAATAGCTGAGAGATAGGTGTGAACCAGAGAAAAGAGGTGAGAAACTGCCAATTTAAGTGCCCAAAGAAGGGTGGTTAATCTACACCGACTCAGGCTTGCTTCCTGATTTATGGTAATAAAATAAAAATGTCAGACAAGAGTGACATAAATGCCAAAACCCCAGGTAAATAGGTTGGGATTTAGCATAGGATAGTGTTGTTTAAACTTTTTTGTTCACAAACTACAAAGAACTTTGAAAATTAGATACCCCCTCACATATTTTTTAAGTTAACATCTAAAGTAGTCATTACAAATCGAAATAGTTGAAGAGGATAAAAGTTCCAGGTAATTATATATGTTGGCTTTTAAAATGATGTCACATCACTCTTTTAAACATATCCAATAAAACCTGAGTGACACTTAGACATATACAACTATCATCCATTTAAATAAACATGGACGATCTCTTCTTTAAATTTTACATTGTTCATATTTTGTCTCGAACTCATGTCAATTCCCCCTCTACAACATAACTTTACCTAATACAGCTATATGCTTGAAAGCATTATTATTCCAGAACCATAACCCTTCTCTGACAAAAAAACACGAATATAAATAGAAAGCAATGGAATCTATTTCCCTTGTATTTGAAGCCTCTAGGGTTAAAATTTAGTGTTCTATATTGAGTTATTAATACTAGTAGTAGTAAACAATTTGTCAAAACAGCATACCTAGATTACAAAGGTTGATAAATAATTATTAAACATAAAAGCAATTTCTTTTTGAAGTTACTCCCTCAATGACACAGGTTTTCTTCAATTGGTTCATTATTAAAAAGTAAATATCATTTTTACTAGAATGAAACCAGGCACACATCAATTCTATCCTATTTTTCACCTTTAGAAAGGTAGCATAGGAAAAGTTCATAAAATAAGGAGATGGGAATGGAAAAGTTGCTTTCACAGAAATGTCACAAACTTCTTTGAACTCTATCAGTGCTTCATGCTAAAATTCACATGGTGATCTATCAACAAAAATCATTTTTAATGATCTACCAGCTGACAACAAGATTAGGTTTTCCTTCAGTTTTGTTGAATAATAGGAAACCACCTGCCTTGAAAAAAGGATGGGGGAGATCTAATCATGCAAAGAAGCCCTGTGACAGACTACAAAATTAAAGAGCAGGAACCAAAGGGCATTTTCATTCCTGTGTATCCAAACTGGAAAGAATGTTCTCCTATCCATTTCAACTCACTTCAATGTAAATGCCAGCTGCAGCAATAGCAGAAGCAGCAGTACAGCCATTTATGAATATAAGTGATAATAATATGCATCTAAATGCTTAAATTAGTGAAGAGAAATAGAGTTTGAGTCATCTTTGTCATTCTATATAAGATAAAAACCACTGTTATATTGCAAAAAGGAAATAAACACTTCTTTATGAAAGCTTTCACATTAAAGAGAAAATGTATTTCTATAACTTTTTTTGAATTTCAGTTATCTTTAGTTTACTCCTTTCCAGGAAAACATAAATCACACAATTACATTTTTTCTTTTTTGGTAGAAAAGGTGGTTTACAATGTGCAAACAAGATTCCTCTGTGAAATGTATTCGTGCCTCCAGAACTACCAAGAGAATTGAAAATAAAAGCAAACCAAAGTCCCATAGCTAAGTTGAGCCAAACTAATTCTGAGATGTGCTCCAAACTTAGAGCAGACAATTTTTGAGTGAACTGTATTTGAAAGTTGGCAAAATAACTTCACTCCTCTTCCAAATAGAGAACAATGAAATTTGACTTGGACCAGTAGTCTCATACATTCTTACTTTGTGACTAATTCAAACTAGTTTCCCACCACCTTACTCTGAGAATTATTCATTTTACTAAGGATTAAAATGTAGCATTTTCATTCCAGCACTTTTTACAATATTTTAAAGAGATAGACATGGACTCCATAGAAAAAGTAAAATGAAGCAATCTAAGGAAATTTTACTTCCAAGAAGAATAACAAAATATGTGAAAGAGAAATAAAACTATGGTGAGGAAATGTGGCAGCATGCAGACTGATTTACATTTCCTTCTATGCCAGTGTGCTAAACTTTCCAAATTAAAGGCCCCCTGGGGTACTTTCCAACTGAGTGCTCCCAGATCTACCAACATTATCAACTTTATTGAATTTTCTTTGCAGAAAACTAGCAGGATTTCCATTGTAGATTCAACTAGATCTCTCAGTAAATTCCAATATCGAAAATTAAGGAAATGAAAGATGAAAATGTAAAAATCCATTTATTGTTAATTAACGCTTATAAAATCCATATTTTAGGAAATTGAAACTTTTCATCTGAACCAAAAGAACAACACATAATTAATAACTAGGGGCAGTAAGTGTAGCGTGTTTCTTATATTATTTTTTGCACTTTTATGAAATTAATTTCCCAAAGGAAATAGAAAGAAAAAAAAAAGGAAGAGTAATACATTGCCCTCCCAATATCTAAATATGTCTAACACAAAACATATGCACACACACTTTCTCGTCATTGAAAATAATTCAAAAAGAGCATATGACTACTCAAAGATTCAGAGATGATAGGTTTGATTTGATCAATTTAAAAATACTTCACCATAAATCATATCAGATCTGCATCTATCTATGAATTCATTTGGTAAGGTTCTAACTGTGGCATTGATTGATGCTATTCTACCAGAGAAATTAAAAATCTTTGTTCTGGGTTATACAGAAGGAAGATGTTAAATAGATCAATATATGCGGTGCTGAGAGAGCTATTGGAATTATACACCTCTGGAGGATTCCCTTTTAATTAATCAGACTCTTCACAGAAGGAATCTTGAAAGAAAAAAAAATCCATATATCCAGACATTATTCATTTGATTTGTGGAAAACTAAGAAATATGAATTTGCCTAAAGTTATTTTTAGATAAAATTGAAGTTGTTGAAGAATATTCAGGAGTCTTAAAGCACTCAGAGAAATGTAAAACAAATGAAAGATCTGTTATAAAATTTATATTGCATGTAGAGATATCTGATATAAAAACGCTGAAAAAAAGTATGAATTAGAATAGAACAGAGTGACACAAATGTAACTAAGTTTTGAGTCTGATTCTAGCATAACCATAGAGAGACAGATTACCCAATTACATTTTCAAAATTCACATGTTTAGCTCTCTTTAAAAATACATATCCAACAAAAGAAACGATCATAGCTTGTCTTACAAAAAGAGAAAATAAATATCTCACACCACAGAAGAGATCGTTAGGGCCTTTCAGTGATTACTGTATTTCAGAAGCCTTGAAGAAAGATATGGATATAATTAAGCAAAAACAGCTCTGCACATTGACTGGTTCCACCACCCTCCGTAAGTATCCCGGGTTTTCTTTAATAATGTTCTCAGAAAAAAAAATCTGTTTCAATTTCTGTGAAAATACGTTCAGTCCTGTGTGTGTATCTTGGTTAGTGCTCTCAAAACATTCAGGTTTGGTGCCCTTCCAAATACTTTTTAGAACCCCACTGCTCCATGACACTGATGGATTTAAACACAGGGGACTGGTGGCAAAAAAAAGGAAGGTGTAGTGATTGAACACTATACACAGTTTCCAAGGTAATCCAAGTAAAAGCCTTAAACCAGCCAACATGAGATAATTCAGAATCTCATGGTTATTGCCAAAAGTAAGGCTTAACTTATTCTAATTATATTCATTTTCTGTTGTTGTTCAGAGTTTCTCATCAGTCATAAGATTATAGCACAGAGGAAAAAAAAACCCTCTGATCATGTTTTACCACAGAGTTATAATTCATGTCATCAATAGTCCAAGTCATGTGAATAAAACACATGCACTAATTGAAAAATAGCTAGGACAATACCATTAAATTTTTATGTGGACTAATTTCTAGCTGATAACACACACTTCATGTATAACTCCAGACTCCCACCAAACCAAAGAGATGTCCCAGCAGGGAATGCTTGCTTACCAGAGAAAAAAATACTTTAATGACAGCACATAATGTATACCCCATGAACAACCCACAGGGAAGTCTGATTTTTTTTAACCCCTTTAGATAATATTCACAGTCAGTGGATTAGTTGTTCTTGTATGCTTCTGAATTCTGAGAGTTTTCCTTATGTTTTTTATCCCCTTATTGACCTCAAGTTACAATTTTTAATGTATCTGTATCTTATAATTCTACAGAAATTCTGATAGTGTCCATTTAAATAGTGGACACATTATACTGTGAGTTTTAACTCATAACAGTAATATTTTCTGTTTATTGTACTTTCTGACTATATTTAACTGGCTTATTGTTTGCTAAAGTAAAAATAGAACTGCCAGACTTGTCTATTCTAGCTATCAAAGTGAATTTGGCTAGCTTAGGGTTCTCTTAGCTATTCAAATCTAAGGCCTTGGGTGTAGTTGGAGGTGGAAAGGAAAATCACATTTATATGCTGAAGAGAGTTCACTTAAGAATGTGTTCCAGCTCTAGATTGGCAATGGTAGCCATGCTGCAAGGGCTGATAGAAAACCTCAGGATTATACAATATGTTATCATCTGTACCAGAATAACATCCCTCACCCACCACCGGGCCATGTCAGCTGTAATCTGGGGCCTCCTTTAGAACAGCTTCCTGATTTGTAAGGTAGCTGACTTGGAGACAAGGATATCCTTTGTCATTACAAAGAAAAACTATTTATCTTCTGTGAAAACTGGCAAGTAGTGGAACTTTGTGTTTTAGTCCACCTTTGACACTCACACTACACTTTTTATCTCAGTACTTAAGCACTTGTGAAAATACATCATTGACACACCCCTGGTGTGAGGCAAACAGTAGAGTCATTTGGCAGCCCTGTGAAAATGGGTTATAAGAAAACTGGAAGATGCTTATCTTTCATATTTACTTTTCTTCCAAGGCCTTTTAGGTGCTTTCTGTCTTGTTCATTCTCATAGCGTTTGCCATAACAGTGAACACACATTGTTTGTTGTGGTTTTGCAGACAGACTGGTTTAATCGCTCTGCTCAAGCCAGAAATATCATATCACATATTAAGTCTCCTCCTGCTCTTACACTGAGTAAACAGATATAGGACCTTCAAATTTTTAAGTTACATTCTTAAACAGTGGTATGTTGCTAAGAACTTTGCATTTATCAAGGGTGACCGTACAGCATATCTCTCAAGAACATTTTAAGTGTGATCCTGGTTGATGGCAGGGGATGACCAGGCAAACAAGCAGTGCTCCTGGGGTGAAATGCCACATTTAGGTGACCTTTCTTCACTGTCACTCCTTTACCAAATGCTGTGAACCCCTTCATAAACGTTGTGTGTTTTGACAATATCCCCTTTCTTCTCTCACATATCATCCTTTAAAGTAAAGGTGGGAGAAAATCAAAATGAGTTATCCCATGAAGAAAATATATCTGAGTACACATTCTACTCTAGGAGAGATTGTGTTAAAGAAGTTAGTCAGAAGCCATCCATTTATGTCTTGATGGGGAATAAAGTGTCATTCAGAGCAGCTCAATACTTTCTGAATTCTCAGTCCTCAACCTGTTCTCAGCCCAGCCCTCTTGGGTGGCTATCTCAAAAGTCCTCATTCTTCTAAAACAGGCTCTGTTTCTATCCTTTACTTCAGTTCAAGTTATCTCCCTGCCTCCCTCCTTTCTTCCTCTTTCTCCACAGCATTTCTTGATTAAGAAAATAAATATTTTTCTTCCTTCTTTTTTTTCTTTCTCCCTTTCATCCTTCTTCCTTCTGCAGCATGATGGATGTGATTCTAGATTCCAGGGATAGAAAGATTAATAAGACAGAATTTGTCATTTTCTCTCCCTGACTGGTGTCAAATGACTCCCTGAGATTTCCATGGACTTCCATAGCCATAGACTCAAAGGCTAAGCCAAGGCATTGAACCATAGCTCTATTCAACTCAGCACAATCATGAAGCCTTTGCTGAGTACTTACTACATACCTGGCTCTCCACTATTCACAAAGAATACTGAAATTATGGTACAGTGAGAGAGGCAGGCACTTAATTAAAATAAATACAGTAAGTGCAATAGAAAATTATACGGAAACTTGTAGGAAATAAAGAGGGACCATGTACGGATTTTTGAAGGAGATGACTACTTGATCTAACTCTTAAATAATGACAAATGGTTGACCTGAGAAGGTGCAGTGAGCGAGGGGGAACATACTGTGTATGAGCATTATCCACAAGGGAGATAGCATGAGAAAATGCATCACGGTAGGAAAAAACACCATGGTGGAAGCAGGCAATCACAAGCAATTTGGTGTTACTAGCACAGGTCACAAATTGGTAATCCTGAGCCAACCTTGCCCTGAAGATGTACTGCGCTAACACAAATATATTCAAATGCTTCATGGGGGACTTGTATACTTCGGATTGCCATAGTTCCTAGCATCCCTACTTCTTATACTCAGTCCACTTCACTTATTGAAGTTAACTGTCTAGGCCCTGAAAGAGGGTCTAGAAACATCATAATAGTGGCTAGATTTTATCTTCTAGGCAATGCAGAATCACCTTAGGGACGAAAGTGATATGAACAGATGAGACAGAACATTTTGTCAGTTGTATAGTAAACAAACTGAAGGCAGGGAGACCAGGCTCAATTTACTTTGCCTAAACCGAGGAGGAACATGTGATTGAGACCTGAATTAAGGCAATGAAAGAAGAAATGCAGATTGAATGGGGATTCAAGGAATATTTTACAGGTTAAATTTGGCAGAATGTGGATGAAGAAGGGTGAGCAAAGGAGACCCAGTGGGAAGACAGAAGTAGAGTTATCTTGGACAGGTTTATTAAGACAAAGAATGCAAAAAATTATACAACAGCTAAGAGAGCACAGAGTAGAGGGTGAAGCCTTCAGTGGTAGAAGGGAGAGAGCACGTTTACAGGCGTCACTTCTTTGTGACTTATCAAAGCTAGCTAACTCCAATAACTACATACTAATGTCTAACTTCCCTTTTTCTCCAGTTGTTACATACAAACCTTGAGCCTTGCATTTGACTTATTGTCTAATTGCCAGCTTGAATCCTGGCCAAACATATACCCATTTCAAATTAGCATATTCAAACACATTCACTTACAGGGCAACCTCTTCTTCGAAATATAACCAAAGACAGCCCCCCAGAGATTCTCACTGGATAAAGTAAAGCCAGCCTGATATTTGAATAATTACTGTAAAAAGTTTTACTAAAGACTTCCACAACTATCATATAATATTTTAACAGCTGAGGAATATGTAATAACACAAACCTAATGCAACATTCTACAGTGACAAAATTCTCATTTAACTTATGATAATGAATTATCACATCTGATTAATAGTACCATTCTACTTAAGAACCTGTTATGGTGTTAGGACAGAAAGTTAAATCGTTTCTATTTTATATTTTATATTGTTTCAGTCATAGCCAAAGAAAATTGAAAGAGAGGTATTCACAAGTTCATGTTGAATATAGCTCCATTTAACCATTACAAAGTTCACGGAGAGTACAGGAAGTGAATTACTTATTGCTTACATTGAAAGGAACACTTGATGTACTCAGCCCCCTCCCAGATAGATGTCTAAGCTGCAGAGAAAAGGAAATAAAGCAGATATTTCTAATACTAATTAGCTTGTGCTATATAAACACTTTATACTGAGAAAGGACTTTGTCATTTGAATTTAGGGACATTTCAAATCTATGGCTCTTATTAAAGGAGATAACTTTTGACAAACACCATTGTTTGATTCATCCTTTCAATGTTAATTCTCCTGTGCTGGGCTTCTTAACTCTTGATTTATGCACCACTCTCAGTGAGTAACCAGGTTATTTATACTACATGCAAAGTTAGATGAAACGATCATTAATATCCAGTTCTTCAAAAGATGACGATCCCTAGTAAGTCCAATCAATGACTCATAAAGTAGAGGTACCCTCCTCTTATTGCTAATCAAGTTTATCTTCCAGTTACAAGTGGGAAAATGTTGATTAGTATACACTATAAATTATCAAATAGTATAGCACTAAATTATTCAGAAAGAGAAAAGATAGATTTTCCAGGGCAGGAGAAGCAGCTTTTTTCCTTTCACAGAAAATTCTAGCAACATTATGATAACTTCACATTTATTTATAAATTGTTGATACAACTTCATATTTCTCTCAAAGTATCAGACATCTCTCAAGATAGTTGTTCAAGCTTATATAACACTAATTTCAACTATTGTTCTTATCTAAATCTAAACCAATGTCTTCACAAACTTGATCCTACAAACTTGATCTGTGAACTCTAGGCAGCCCTTGCCCAGTTACATGGCTCTCAGTTTCCAGGTCAAGTCAGAAAAGCTGACATGAACAAGCCTCTCCGTGTTTCCTTCGTTTCTGGCAAGAACTTAGGAGGAAAAAAAAAATGAACAGGGTAAGATTAGAGTCCCTTTGAACCCCAGTATGATCCGAGACTCTGGTTTGAGTGAAAGTGGCTTCGGGTGATGATGTCATTTACACATCAATGTCTGTTTCTCCTGTTATCATTGTTCCACAGGGACTGTTTCTGTTAGAACTTCAAAAAGTCCTTTATGGCTTACAAGTGCGTGCAAGCTATCAACAGCCAGTTTCCTTATTTGTCCTTTTCTCCCTTGGCTCTTTTTCTTCTCTTGACTATTACATTAAAACAGACTTGAGCTTACTGGGTAGTTTTGTTCTAATAATGCTAGCACACTCTGCTGTACACTGGTAACATCACAACACACTCAGCACTTACTTTGACATTATTCTGCAGCTCAACATAGCTGATATTCATCCATCCTTTGGCCTTGGCAGCATTTCAGTAACCTTTTTTTCGTTGTTGTTCTGGCTAAATGATCATGTTTTATAACTTTTTCTAGCATTTTTTTGGTACAATTTTCTCAACATGATTCGTTAGCATCAGATATAAAAATGAACAGGTCACTTTAGTCTTTTTCATCACCCCATTTATTTTGTCTTCTTAATGAGATGTATCATGACCTAACTGACTTTCACTTTCAAATCTCCTTCTGTCCTTTTATTTTCTAGACTCCCCAATGCACCCACACATTTAAGCATTCTTTACTAGAAGAATGCTACAGCTGGTTGTTTCGGTGCTTTAAACTAAAATTCTCTCTTAATAATATCAAGAAAGGAAAACTAAAAAATTTTAAGTCTCAAGAGTAATGTCATGGAAACTTTACCTGCTAGAGTGTAATGTGAGGAAGGGTAGCCTGACCTATCGACAGATCTTTGTTACAAAAAAATCATGAGAGTCACTTATTGAGACTACCCATTGGATTCTTCAGATATATTATCAATGAATATTGCAAAATAATTCAAATGAAGAATGCATATCTTTCCTTTGAAATCACCCTAAACCATTAATAAATAAATCTAAAATAAATTCATTCAGAGATACTGAACAGTACACCAATCGAGGCTCCCCTGTACATACTTCTACAGATTATGAGAAGGAAAGTGAAAGTGAAATAGATAAGGTGCTATGAGAGATGGTCAATGGAACCATAACTCTGCTTTTCTGAAGTACACTTCCTAGACTCAACATCACCAGAATCTCATTATTAAAAGGATCAAGGTCTACGTTTAAAGATCTTGTAATAGGTCAGACCATACTGTAAATCCCTCTGGAATGAGGTAAGCTTATGTAGAACAAGATCATATATGTGTTTTATATTGAACGTTTTTAAAGAATGGGCTCCAATGGGTAAATCTCAAACTACTTGTTTTGAGGATGCAAAACACATAACAAAATACAACGTATTAAAATTATTATATCAAAAATCATAGTCAGCAGCATTGTTGCTGAGCCAGCTAATGAGGGCCTCTGCTCTGGATCTAACTATGCCAGGTGGCACCAATATGAATAGGAAACAAAGATGTTTCATTTCCTCCTCCTGGAAAATCATTACGGCCCATCTGCTAAGCTTTCTCGTCTCTAGTAAACATGATTTCCAGATTCTTACTTGCCCTGTTAGCAAATCTTACAGCATTAAAGAATCTCTTCTGTCTTGGGAGTACTAAGAACAACTTATAGCACAATCATGTCATTTACCAGCATAACCTCAAAATTTCAGCATAAATATTGATAAAATTAGAGACGTTAAAGTGGTTGATATCAAGTCACTGATAATCAAAAGATGTAAATAAGAAAGGATAGCAGTACTGTGACCTAACCAGAACTATCTGAGATAATATACATACAGAGGCCTAACATAATCCCTGGCACAAAATCTAACACCTCCCATCTCCCATCTGAAACAGCCCTCAAAAGTGCTTTAAACTAAGAAGACATTGAGTAGCTTTTATTTCTTCCTTGTTTGATAAATTAAATAGCTTTTGTTTTAACAAAAAAGTATTGTTCAATTATTCTGCCAACCTATAGCTTTTAATTCAAGCATTTAAATCAAATTAAACAACTGAAGTATGATCTGAATAATAGCTGGGACTATCTCAGACTCAAGACAGTTAGAATACAATTTACCTCTCTACAAAATAATTATAAACTTCTTAACTCACATGATTTACTGCTCACCAGAAACCTGAACTCAAATGTACATATTCTTCAAAGAGATACAATAATAATAAAGTAGTTCAGGAAGGATGCCACCTACTAAAACAAAAGGATGATGGGGAAAGAAATGAGAAAGTTTAATGGGAAGTTAGATATTTCTGAAATCTGAAATGGCACTTTACATTACCAGAATACATTTCGATAAGAATCTTGGCCCCAGGCAAATTGAACCATGAAAAATCAGCTCCCTGAATGCTCCTGTCAGAGGCCAGTGATGGAGGGATCCCTGTAAATTCTTAATCTGCTTTTTTTTTCGGGGCAGGACAATATAGCTTTGCTGAAAGGAAGGTCGAGCTGCTGAACTTCCACAGTAGGTAACCCAGAAAGCAATCAAGCTGAGCTGGCAGGGAGTGGATTCCCACTGAACTCTGTAGCCAGGGCTTTTCTCTCCCTCTGCAGGTACCATACAGAAGGGAAGATTCCTAGGACCTGTGGCTTAATTTCTCTGGCTACCGCGCTAATCGCACGCATCTTGTAATTACTGTCTTTCTTTCTTCCTCCAGACTGTCATTCTTCTGTCTCTTTGCTCCATCCCACAGGCAGGCAGTATCTATACAAAGGCCAAGCTAGTTAGCCAGCCACCTGAGGGAACTCTGTACCTCCACTGCGCTCACCCATGCCTTTTTTTCCCCCTTCACTTGTCACCCCTCCCAGCCTCCCTGCTAAAGAATATTTAATTTGCATTCTTTCCCAGCTAACGCAGAGTTAAAGGGAATTGCTTCAATAAATGAGACGCTTGTGCAGAAAAGCCTCAGCAATCTTTGCACTAAGTCTGGATTCCTACGGAAATAACCACATATCTCAGATACAGCCAGGATACCACAAAGAGATGCCTTCAGCTGCCTCGAGTGGTATCAGAGATAGCACGGCCACGCCATAAGCATCTTAACAAGTGTGACCTGTAACTCTTATCCCAACCTGAACACTGGAAGGTTTTCACATTGATTTATGGCTTTTCAATGGTCACAACTGAGAATTTTCTAGTCAAGTTTGTAAAGAAGTTATAACAATATGTGTGACTATAAAATTGAACAGGAGTGGGGCTTGTGCCTTGCCTACCAGGCCTAGTTTGCTTCCCGTGGGTCATGAATATCCTTCTCAGTCTATGTAAGTACAGGAAGAGGCTAACAAAGAGAATTCAAAAGGCTCTGGCTTGTAGAGCCATATACATCTTTCATTGTCATTTCTGTGTGTCTTCCTAGGACCCTGGGGTAGGTGTGTTAACCACTTATGTAAAAGATTGATTGGTTTCCAGTCCTGGAGCATCTGGAGGCATTGTGGAGACAGTTTATGGTAGCCCTGGAGGTGCAAAGCACCTCATACCGTGCTGAGGTGACCCCATTGGTAAAGTGTTAATTGGCTCTGAAGGGAGCCTCATCTGGTCATCCCAGATGGAGATGCAGATTTATCTCCCTAGATTGAAAATACCACAAAAAATGCCAAGCCACCTTCTGAGAAGAATGGAATTGATGCTAGGCAATAACAGATTGTCAATATAATGAAAGGTTAAAGAGCAATCAAATGACTTGTACTTCCCCCATTTACTATAATGAACAAAGCTGAAGTGCTCACAGAGCATAAAAGCCACTTAACTCAACCATTTTAATTTTGAAAAATATTTTAAATGCCCATGTCAATCAACTCTTGGGTTGTGGTCAAAACAGTAAAGTATACTCATTAATTATAAATAAGTCAGAAGGAAAAACGATGTATATAGACATAGTTTAATTCACACTAGGCACCGCCTGTATGCTTTAAGTCAATCATCTAGAGCTCGCTTAGAATAGCATATACCTCAGGAAGACATTAACGTGCCTTAACTCTGGCTTCCCCTAAAACTAAGCCTGAGAATTAAGAACCAGTTGTTGGTTAATTTTAAATATTACTGTTTTCTTGTTAAATCTCTAACTCCTCAGGTTTGAGAAATTATATCATAAGATGCCTGACACAACATCATCAATGTAAATGATTACAACAAATCTTGATATGTGGCACTTGGATCAGAATACGGAAGCGGTCATCTTTACGCTTAAAAAAGAATTAGAAAATAGATAAGGCGGTGAGAATACATCCTCTTCAATTGAGAGCACCTTTCTTCAAATAATGAATTTCATTGTGGCTGGAAGATAATGATGATGATTCACAACTATTACTTATCCCTCATCAGTCACTGAACTAAATATTTTCTGTAGGTTTATGAAATCTCAAGCATCACAACCACCCCTCAGAGCAGCTATTATTAACCCAATTCAGGTATCTAAAGCTCTAAAATCTTCAAAAGGTAGGTGAGAAAATATAATAAAATGTTTCAAATATTGATACCTTTAAAGAATTTGTTATTCTGCATTACAGAGTAACATTATTTATGACTCTTTGCTGGTACAAGTACATGTCTGTTTTTCCATTTTAACACCAGACCTAACATGTGGGAAAAGAGCCACAAGTTTAATCTTTACTTAGGTGACCTGTGAACAATACTTACAATAGAACAAGCTATACTCAGCTCTTGGAGACAGATGGGATCAGCTACCACTGAGAGAACAGAGACAAGTTGGGACACAAAACCTCGACTATCCCTTTGACCCCTTTGATGTTCTCTGCACTCCAGCTTGGATTTACACAGTGAAAGGGCTGGTACAATCCTGTCTGTTACTGCTGCTTCAATATGCTTCAGGTAAGCTGGTGAGGAAATTTTCCTTACCTTGACTATTCCGCTCAATAGAAATTGTTTGGGAAAGGCTCTAACTTGAAAAGTTGATGTGGAATTTGATCAGTATGCTAGGCTCACCACAGAGGTTTAATTATTTAGTATTCTGTTTGTTCATGTGAAGAAAAATTAAATGTGTTTGTTTGACATAGTTTCTCACTGCACAGCCTCAAAAGCAACATAATAACTAAGAATGGGACCACTGAAGGCTGCATTTTCTATGACCCATTTCCCCCTCATCCTTATACATAGGAATTCATTTTAAGAAACAGTTTCTTGGTTTTTGGTTTTATTCCCTGAAGAATTAAAGTACTACTTCACTCATCTAAGTATTCCAGAGAAATAAGTATTTAACATCTAGATGAGTTTTCTATATCATTGAAGCTTACCCCTGTGAAAGCCAAACTTTTTTAAAAACCAGTTTTGATCAATGTTTTTCTAAAACCTCCATCTGAATAATTAAATCTTTTGAAATTAACTTGAGTAAGAACAAGAGAGCGTTCATATATAATCAGTCATGTCCCTTGTAAAGTCTTTCTAAATACAAACTGTATATATTGAATCTAATTTTCCCAATAAAACAATAAGCCAGTTTTATATCCTTTACCAGAGGCCCGAGGTTGATTGAGGCAGCATCATAATCATGATCACTCACACACTTTAAAGCAGCAACAATAACAAAACAAAAACAAATTTAGGATATTACAGAAACTTAAAATAATGTACTACTCTATAATTAATGTTCACCATATACTGTATTAAGCTCATATTGTTTTGTCTATAAAAAGAAAACATGAGATAAAGTAACACTTTCAATCAGAACAACTTTGGGGAAATTTTATAGCAATCATCAGGGAAGGTTTTACCAGGGACATGAGACTAGTTACAGCACTTTTTAACACAAGCTCCAGAACACATATTGTGCTGCCTTTTAACATTCTCATTGCACGTTTTTTTTAAGTCAAGTGTAGACATTCAAGATAAAATCATTTTTTCCACCTTTGAAATAAATGTTTTTTATTCTTATACTGCCCTTTCATCAGTATAAGCAGCTTTACCTTGTGCCATTATGAAAGTGAGTACTTCATATGAAAATCATATTTGCACTCAATTTTATATCATTTGGTTACCTATTATTGAATTGTCTTTATAGGCAACTCAAAAGCATGTGATATTGAATTTAACCGTTAAGTCCACAAAATCAAAAGTCTTTGCCTCTTAGTGAGGCACTTTTGTACAGCCATTTTAAAGAACTATTAGAGCTCAGTTATGTTGCATCATTCTAAAGTACTGAATTATTATGAATAGTCCAACCAGACCACAGAGCTGGATAGCCTATGAGAGGCATTAAAGGTAAACAGGAGACAGTTTTGAGGGGTTTGTTTGTTTGTTGGCATTCTTGTTCACATCTTTTAAAAAATTACATTTTGGGGAACTTTCCTGGTGGTACAGTGGTTAAGACTTTGCCTTCCAGTGCAGGGGGTGCATGTTCGATCCCTGCTCGGGGAGCTAAGGTCCCACATGCCTCAGGCCAAAAAACCAAAAACATAAAACAGAAGCAATATTGTAACAAATTCAGTAAAGACTTTAAACAAAATGCTCCACAATAAAAAATCAAATTTGTGAAAATGATGGTCTAATTTTGAAGATGATTCCTCAAAAAGGAAACAAGGTAAATGCCTTAAATACTTATATACCTAAAAAATATTCACAGATAATATCAAGAATCAAGAAGGAAATAGACCAGTTAACTTAAAGCTAGTATCACTAGAAATCCTTGACAAACTAAATGCCCAGCTGCAGAAGCCAAATAAGTTAACCATTCAGCCACCACAGATTGTCAGGAGGTGTTTCCAGAAAGAATCACAAAGATCTATAATCCCTTATAGAGTCATGAAAGAATTGAAATCAAAGTACTGGTCCTATGCACTGCAGATATATACTGTTTTAATTCCTGTACAAGATTCCAGACAACCATGTGTTAAGTTAAAAAAAATCTGTATTTTTGAAGATGGTACAAGAATTTGGAAAATATCTCCCTAATCTTTGTCTTTGAGGGAACAAATCATTCTAAAACACAAAGGAAAAAATAAACCAAGACAGAAGCTAAAGAGAAAAAATTCAGAAATAGCAGAAAGAATAATCAAAGCCAAAAAGTTTGAGAGTGAAGAAATGTGACACTATGACAGATATAAAAGCAACTGAGGTTAAACAATATTAGAGAAAAAGTATGACAGAAATCCCTAACCTCCAGTTATGGCAAGACAGAGGTATGCCTAAAGTTCTCCTGCTAAAAATATACAGACGTGAAAAAAATAATAATATAAAAGTATTATAATTATTTTGCTGAGTTTTCAAGAAAGAAAGGGGAATACCTAGGCTAAAAGGAAAAACAGAAAAGGAGGAACTGAACACAGTAGCAGTCAGCTACATTTGTGATTTCTATAATACAAGGTGGTGAAATGTAGGTGAGAGGGTTAACATGGGGGTGGTAGTCAGTATTTCTCACCCAAAGCTTTTGGTTGTAAAGTTTACACATGAAGAGGAGAAGAGACATTGTACCCCGCTGAGGGAGGAGTTGAAACACATGAATAAAGGCAGGACCCTCAAAGGGATACGTCCTTGGTATAAGGATGGACCAGAGAAATTGTGCCCACCACCACTGGGAGATATTGAGGTAGGTGTTTCTGTCATGACTTTGGATGGCCAAAATAAAATTTAAAAGTAATAAAAATAAAAGCTTCTCTGAGAATTCTGTACATGTGCCCCATGTTAACTTGAAGTTTAAATTATAATCTCTTTATGATCTGGAAAACCTTAAGTCAAGAAATCAATTTTTAAATTTATTTTGGGCTCATAATAACACTGAGGCATGTGGCAGAATGTGAAGCCACTTCAGAGTGATAAACCATTAATTCAGGTCACAAAAAATCCCCATTGATAAAGTCACAGTGAACATAAGTCCACAATTAAAAATCACAAAATGTATAAGAAAACAAACATGTGATAATGAGCTAGAGTAACAGGAAAAAAAAAAAAAGCAACCAAGGGGATTAAAAATTCAAGAACTTGAGATGGCAAAATAATCAGTTAGATATTATAAAATGTGTTTTGTTTTTCCAGTTTTATTGAGATACAATTGGCATAGAGCCCTGATAAGTTTATGGTCTACAACATAATGATTTGACTTACATATATCATGGAATGATTATCACAATAGGCTTCATAAACATCCATCATCTCATATATATGTACGTTAAAGAAAAAGAAAAAAATTTTTCCTTATGATAAGAATTCTTAAGACTTACTCTTAGCAGCTTTCATTTATAATGTACAGCAGTGTTAATTATATTTATTATGTTGCACATTATATCCTTAGTACTTCTTTATCTTATAACTGGAAGTTTGAACCTTTTGACTGCCTTTATCTAATTCCCCTTCCCCCCACCTGGCCTCTGTTAACCACAAATCTGATCTCTTTTTCTATGAGTTTATTTGTTTGTTTGCTTGTTTTTGAAGTATAATTGACCTACAACACTGTTAGTTGGTAAACAAGATAGTGATTTGATATTTCCGTACATTTCAAAATGGTCACCACAATAGGTCTAGTTATCATCTGTCACCATACAAAGATATTACATAATTATTGACTATATTCCCCACACTGTACATTTCATACATATGACCCATTTGTGACTGAAAATTTTTATCTATTAATCTGCCTCACCTATTTAAAATGTGTTTTTTTTTTTGTTTGTTTTTTTTTTGCAGTATGCGGGCCTCTCACTGTTGTGGCCTCTCCTGCTGCAGAGCACAGGCCCTGGACGTGCAGGCCCAGTGGCCATGGCTCACGGGCCCAGCCGCTCTATGGCATGTGGGATCTTCCTGGACTGGGGCACGAACCCGTGTCCCCTGCATTGGCAGGCGGACTCTCAACCACTGCGCCACCAGGGAAGCCCTTAAAATGTGTTTTGAACAAAGACATAAATAAAGGAATTGTAAAAGAAAGCACATGTACACACATGCACAGAACTCAGAAATAGGAACAAAAAGATGTGAAAAGGACAAAGAAAGCCCTACAAAAGAAAGATATGGCCACTGAAATTTAAAAATAAATAGCAGAGTAGACATAGTTGGAAAGAGGATTAATAAACTGGAAAAAACATTTCTGAGGAAATTACACAGAACAAGTACAGAAAGATTAAGAGACAGTAAACACAAAGAAGAATTTAAGAGGTATGGAACATAAGATGAAAGGATCAGCTTACTTCTAATAGAATTTACAGAAGGAGAAAAGAGATAAATGATAGGAGAGAAAATATGTAATGAGATAATAGCACAGTTTCAAGAAGGAGCACAAGTCCCATATTGCATAAATGAAACTGAGTTCCTTTCTAGACACATTGTAATGAAACTACTGAAAACCAAAAATAGGTGTTAAAACAATACTGAGATAAAGATTATACATAAAATAATATTTAAATTCATAACCAACTTTTTACAGCAACAGAGAGTCAAAGACAACAGAAAAATAGCTTTATAACACTGGTGGAAAATACCTGTCAACCTTGAATTCTACAACCATATAATAATTGTCAATTACTATTGAAGATAAAATTAAGATGTTTTCAGTAAACACTATGCTTGTTATTAATTATGATCACCAAAAACTGCTAAAGAATGCACTTTAGGAATAAAGACAATAAAAGAGAGAATTCAAATTAACAAAATACAAAATGAAAAACTAGAAAACATCCACAAACACAGCAATTAAAATAATAATAAATATTATGACACAAATATAAACCAAAATTGGTTTTGTGAAATCCAAAGGAATAAACAGAGACTCAGTGCAGATCACTTAACCAGTTTTCTGGGTAAAAGAAAACACAAATATTAATCAACCCACAAATATAAATATTCCCCTCCACTCTCAGTAACCACCTAGAAAATATAATAAAAACTAAGATGCCACTATCAAATGCAACAAAACAATAAACCATCTACAAATTAATATAGCAAAAATCCTCATGGAGAAAATTTTTAAAGTCTTTGAAATGGCATAGAAGTGGTTCTTAATAAATGGAGGGATATAGCAGTCATATAGAGCTACTTGCATCTCCTAGCCCATGAGCCTGACCCTCTTCATGCTTTTTGTGTTTTTTAACTGATGTATAGTATTCAATTACAGGAAAATAGATGTTTAATTATGGGCCTATAGGTCCAAACCCAGTACTATAAAGGTATTATCCTTGAGTTCATCTTAAATTTTAATACTTTGATTTTCAAATTTACTTTTAAATAATGTGGAATTGATGTTTTGTGTATTGCTAAGATAGACGTGTAATTTTATTTTTTTTTACTTTTGAAAAATTAGTTTTCCCAGCATCATTGGTTGAATAGTTCATCCTCTTACCACTTATTTGTAGTTTCTCTTCAGTCATAAATTAACTTACCATGAAGTGTTTGTTTCTCTTTCCTTTTCCATTGGTTTTAATGTTTACTCCTGTACCAATAGCTCACTTTCTTAATTATGAAAACCTTACAAAAACCCTTGATGTTTCTCAGAAATTATCCTGATCTATTTCTTCGTTTTAAAAATTGCCTTAGTTATTCTTCATCTTTAGCTCTATTTTATAAATTTTTAAGAGGAACTTATCAAATCCTCCCCTTCCCCCACAAAAATATTTTGTGATCTGAGTGAAATTACATTTAATTTATAATTAATATGGTAGGAACTCACATCTTTAGAAGATCGAGTCTTCCAATTTGTGAACACAATATGGCTCTCCAATTGCCCAGATTTTCTTTAATGTACTCAATAATTACATTTTTTCTAGAAAGTACTTAGAGGTTTTGTTGCTATGTGAGTACTATATAACATTTTTGAATTAGTCATTACTAGTGTTTAGGAATTCTGATGATTTTATTAAATGTTGGTCTTCTGTATATGTACAGCAATCTCATTGAATTCTCTTATTAGTTCTCAACATTTGTCTGTAAGTTCTTTATATCATCATCACCAAATAATAACTTTTTTCTCTTATTTTCCAATAAACTTTCCTATTTTTTTGTTTTTGTTTTTCTTTTCTTATTATTTGGCCTAGGGACCTACATTGAAATATTTAATAGAGCAATGATAGCAGGCATCCTACTCTTGTTTTTGCCTAGAACTCTTGGTAAGGCTTCAACATTCCCAATATGATGATTATTTTGACATCTATAGAATCACTATGTTGTGCACCAGGAACTAACATAGTGTGGTAGGTCAATTATACTTTAAACAAACAAATGAAATCATAGAAAAAGAGATTAGATTTGTGATTACCAGAGGCAGGGGGTACAGGTAGGGGAAATTGGATGAAAGTGGTCAAAAAGGTACAAAGTTCTAGTTATAAGAAAAATGAATACTAAAAATGTAATTACAAGATGATAAATATAATTAACACTGTTGTACATTATATATGGAAGCTGTTGAAAGAGTAAACCCTAAGAGTTCTCTTCACAGTGAAAAAATATATTTTTCTTTTCTTTTCTTTTGTATCTATATGAGATGATGGATGTTCACTTAATCATTTATTATGGTAATCATTTCTCAATATATGTAAGTCAAATCTTTGTGCTGTACTCCTTAAACTTATACAGTGCTGTATATTAATTATATCTCAAAACTGGAAGAAAAAAATAAAATAAAATAGCAATACTTAGCAAATGGGATCAAGGGAAATTTTTTCAAGCAACAAATGTGCTCTGAAACTGGATTGTGGGAATGGTTGAACAACTGCATAAGTTTACTAAAAATTATCAAACTGTACACTTGTAATGGGTGAATTTTATGGTATGTAAATTGTAACTCAATAAAAAATGTTACAACTAAAGGGACAAAAAGAGATGTGTTATCAAATCATGAAACAACTTGAAGGATCCATAAATGCATATTAATAAGTGAAAGAAGCCAATCTGCAAGGGCTATATACTGTATAATTCCAACTATATGACATTTTGGAAAAGGCAAAATTATGGAGACAATAAAAAGATCAATGGTTGTCAGGGGTCAAGGGGAGGTGGGGTGGGAGAGATGAACAGCAGAGGACAGAGCATTTTTAGGACTGTGAAAATACTCTATATGGTATTATAATGATAGATATATGTCATCATACATTTGTCCAATCCCATAAAATATGAAAGGCCAAAAGTGAACCTTAAGGAAAACTATGGAATTTGGGTGATTATGATGTGTCAATGTAGGTTCATCCTTGGTAAAATATGTATCATTTGGGTGGGTAATGTTGACAATGCAGAAGGCTATGTATGTGGGGTGCCACAGGATATAAGGGAAATCTCTGTACCTTCCTCTAAATTTTGTTGTAAACCTAAAACTGCTCTAAGAAAATAAAGTCTTAATTTAAAAAATCAATTATTCACTATATTAAAGGGTAAAACAGAAAAACCTTATGACAATCTTAATAGATGTGGAAAAATAATTTATTAAATTCTACACTTGTTAATGAAAGAACCATATGATGATCTCAATAGATTCAATAAAAAGCATTTGATAAAGTTCTATACCTATTTGTGATTTTTTAAAAAAACTTCAGTAATTAGAAATAGAAGTGTACTTTACTAATCTGATGAGGGATCCAGAAAAAATACAGTAAATATTAAAATTTGAAGGCAACTGAACAGGGGTAAGGAAACAATATCAATTATCAGTGCTTCTATTCAACATTTTACTGGAAGCCCTAACTGGTTCAATAAGGCAGGAAAGAAGATAGAGAAATGGAAGTCATTACTCAGAGATTATTTGATTATGTCTGTAGAAAATCCAGAAGAATCTACAAACTATTAAAAGCAAGGTCACTAGAAACAAGGCCAATATATGACAACTGACTATATTTCTCCATACTAGAAATAATTGGAAGATATAATTTAATAGAAAAACAATACCATTTACGATAATATCTAAAACATCCACTACTTAGGAACACATATATAAAAACATTGCGAGACCTTCTATTTGAGAACTACAAAATATTTGTGAGAGAAAATAAAGACAAAAATAACTGGAGGGAAATACTATATACATTGATTGTAAGACTCAATACTGATAAAATGCCAATTCTCTCCCAAATTAAGTAATCCTTTTCAAAATCCCAGCAGGTTATTTTGTGCAAATTGACCCTTTATTCTAAAATGGAAATGGAAATGTAAAGACTTAATATAGCCAAGGCTACACTGAAGAAGAAAAACTAAACTGAAAAAATTATACTACTAAATATCAAATGTTATTGTAAAGCTAAAAATAATGACAGTAATGAATTAGCACAATAATAGCTAAGTAAACCAATGGAACAAATTAGAGAGTCCAGAAACAGACCCATTCAAAAATACTAACCTGGTTTGGATAAAACCCTACTGCAATTCAGTGTAAAGGATTATCTTTTCAATAAGCGGTTCTGGGTCCATAGGAAAAGAAATTAACCTTAATCCCTATGTAATATCATATATAAAAATTTAATCAAAAACCATCAAAATCTGAATGTGAAAGGTAAAACAATAAGGCTTCTAGGAGAAAACATAGAAGACTATTGTTATGACGTTAAGGTGTGCAACCACTTCTTAAACAGGATATAAATTGCACTCACCATAAAAGAAAAGATTGAGATAGTAAACTTATATCAATAAAATCTTCTATTTATTAAAAGTCACCAATGACATAGTAAAACCACAAGCCATATACTGGGAGAAAATATTTGCAATACATATCTGACAAAATAATCATATAAATATATACATATAGAATGAATGTAAATATATAAGTAAAAACAGACAATACAATAGAAAAGTGGCAAGGAGACTTCAATAGGAACTTCACAAAGTAGTATATCCAAATAACCAACAAGAATATGAAAATATGTTCAATATTGTTAGTCACCTAGAAAATGCAGGTTAATACCAAAATTTAATACCATTACATATTCATCATAGTACTAGAATTAAAATGACTATACCAATTGTAGTGACGATGTGGAGTAATTTGAACTCTCAAATGCTTCTGACGGAAATTTCAAATTGGTTCATCCACTTGGAAAACTGTTTGGCAGCTTTACAGCAAAATGTGCCTAACATAAGACCCAGTAATTCCATTTCTATATATTCACCAAATAAAAATAGTGCTTACTTTTATGAAATACAAAATTCAAAATATTCAAAAATCCAGAATTCCATATTTGAGTTCAAATAATCTGAAATCAGACACTTCAATGAAGTATATCCCAATAAATATGAGAAAAATATAGGGCGCGGTAGAGAGAAAACAAATACAATACTGAAGTAATGAAATAAAAAAAGTAGTCATAATCACAAGGGAGAAGTCCATTAGACATACTTGTAATATGTGTATGCAACAGTAGTGCAAACTGAGGCTGGCTCTATTTGACCCAATGATCTTATTACCAAGCTATGTGTGGTGGTTGAAGTTTTTGGTATTCTCTTGTTCCGTGGGGTAAAGAAATTTAGAGTATAAATGTTTCACCTCTGGTAAAATATAACACATTGAATGTTAATGTACTTGCTGGAAGGCACTCATCTGGCTTTAGAAGATATGCTTATTTTATTGAGCAGATCATATTTTGCCCTCAGAAATGCTGGACTGAGAAAATCAAGCTTGGTCAAATAGCCCAAGAAAACTATGGCATCCAGTAAGTTTAAGAAACATGCAAGTCAACGTACATTCTCTGAAATAAAAGTTTTCTACAACAGAAAAGGCATTTAATGCTAGGGAGTTTGCCCCCAACATTTTGGGATGTTTTTAATGAGTACTTGCATAGTGTTCATCTTCCCACTCATTTTGTGGTATTTGAGGTGAACTATCAATAACAAATTAAATATATTATGATTCTAAAGAAATCAGCATTTCTTAGATTCCCAACTAAACTTTAGTGCATTATTTATTTAGCTGAACTGTCACTCAAATTAACGATCCCTTTGTCTACTGGAAGTCATGAGGTAAGTGAAATGGGGGTATCAAGCAATTTGTCCATGGCCACCCACATAGTTAGTTGTCCTGACTAGTATAAGTTAAGAAAACTTTACAATTCCCTGCCCGCTGTTCATAAGACCACAAGACCGTACCTCATAAACCAAAATGGTGAAATTAAGTATCATAAACGAAAAGAATATTTTTATTTCCTCTAACCTTTTCCTTGCTACCCTGGAATTCCTTTTCTCTGTATGTCTGTATAGATAAAAAAAAAAATTTTTAATAATAAAGTTAAATAATAAAGTGGGTTTTCTTTGCCCTATCTTTTTATCTTATAAAAACGGTGGTAAGGAGAGGGGGTGGGGTTAGGTAGGAGGATAAGAAGAGAACTATAACCACCACTAACCCTTACATGTATGCTCAGGATGGGCCTCTGGTTCACACCCATGTCATCAGTGCATGGTGGGAGGTCAGTTTGGTCAGAAGAGTACTTATTTTTAAGACATTGAAAGCTATATATTAAGTGGTTGTGTAAGCAGTTAGGAAAAGCGTTAGCAAAGTTTTCTCAGGATGTTAAGAAAAAAAAGGGTAAAAATAAAATAAAATGATGGAATCTGGAAGACACTTCTTAAAATTATAGTGTTCTCATGTAACAAGTGGAAGATTATGTATTATAGCAAAAACCTGAGAGGAATTAAGATCCAAATATAAACTCTTGCTTGCTAAAAAGAAAACCAATCCAGAAAATGGGATTTGAAAATGTAAGGGAAAGAGGTCTGTGCTCCCTTTCTCCCATACCACTTGCTTTTCTTAATAGGCTGAAGAATATTTGGGAAATAAAAGGACACATTTTAGAGACTGATAGAGTACAATATAGAGGGGGAAAGGAAACACAGATGT
This sequence comes from Hyperoodon ampullatus, assembly GCF_949752795.1. Taxonomy (NCBI): domain Eukaryota; kingdom Metazoa; phylum Chordata; class Mammalia; order Artiodactyla; family Ziphiidae; genus Hyperoodon; species Hyperoodon ampullatus. The sequence goes on along the minus strand of NC_136925.1, from coordinate 54,244,678 downwards.
GTCCCCTAATGTTTCTGGGGCAGGGCAAAGAGATGAATGATAATGACTGCTAGTGGGAGAGAGAATTTCAGGGGAAAGGAGATGAAGATGATGAGGTCACTTTTAATGAGGTAGAATCAAGATACTCATGGACTACCCAGGTATGATATGTATGTAGCAAGTTGGCACATGTGAGGGTCTGGAGCCCAGGACAGAGATCAGTGTTGTAGATAAAAATCGTAAAGTTATTTGTTTAGAGTTACTATCTGATGACACACGGTAGAATGGGGCTGCCCGGATAGGAGGTCAAGTAGGAATCGAAATGGATTAAAGACTCAGAGCCCTAGGACAACCACCTTTAAAGGGAAAGTAGAGGAAGAACAGCTTACAGTGAAGACTGGCAAGAAGAACCAGAGAGCAAAGAGATAAAACTAAAGAAGTGTGACACATAAACCAAGGGACACTTGTTCCAAGGAGGAAAGAGTACATTGCCTGCAGCAGGGCCAGGACTCAAATGTATGCAGGATTGTCTGAGGAGCTGGTAGAAAGGGACATGAGAAGGTTTATCCAAGGGATTTTGGCTAAAGGAGAGGCCTTTCTTCACATATGCACCCTGTCAAGAGAGAGGCAGCTGCAGAAGCCAAAGGAGTTTTCATTAGGAACTCTGAAACATGGAAGACCAGCTGGGCTGCTTTTCATGCCCAGATAACAAACTGAGAAAGAGCCAAGAAGATGCTCCAACTTCACAAATTATAGCATGGCTGTGGGACATTTGATGATATCATCTTCACACAGATATCAAGGGTCCAAGGAGGACACCAGTAGCAGTGAGCAGTACGTAGGGAAGTCAAGTCTCTTAAAAATGTAAATGACAGAAACCCAATTGCAGCAAGCTTAAGCAACATGGCCTCTGTGGCTCACAAACTAGGAAAAGATTCGGGGACTCATATATTGCTTTCAGAGCACACTTCTTTTTCTCCACCCCTAGTTTCAGCTGTCTCTATAGGGCTTCATTTCTTTATCTTCAAATGGTTTCCTCCGTGTATTACAATTATGTGCATGGATTTGTGTGTTTGTGTGTGTGCATTCTATTTGGAAGGGGGCGAAGACAGATGGCTTCTGGCAGACCTAGGTTCTTCTTCCAGTTTAATGACCTAGACAAAATATGGGTATTTCTCTTCCTACTTTATTATTTAGTAATCCCAGGGAAATCACCAATTCACTCAGATTGGCCATTTCTACTAAATACTTGTCTGACAGTTTGATTGAGTAAACTCCCCTCCCCAAGTCAAGGGAGTTAGGGAGAAGCTGTCCCCGCAATGGAAGAGCTGGATGTAGAAAAATGAAATATAGGTTATTCCTGGAAACATGACCAATTGGCATCCACAGCCTGGTGAAGCCAGGGGAAGCTTGTATTAAGAGGGTTAAGTTCTGGCTGGGTCAAGTAAGGCAAGAATTGAAAAGGACCTGTAGAATTAAGCAATTAATGGTCATTGTTCATCTGTAGACTAAGCAGCTTCAAGCAATGGTGAAAGCAAAAGCCAGATGGCAGTGATCTGAGGAGTAAACAGGAGGTGAGGAAGTATAAACACCACCAGAAAGGACTCTTTCTAGAATCTAGAAACTTAGCTATGAAAGAAAGCAAAAGGGACATGCTGAATCAAAAGATGATTTGGGGGAATTAATTTTGAAACATCTTTTAAATGTTATCATTTAAAAGTTTCCTAAAACTACAGTTGACCCTTGAACAACATGGGTTTGAACTATGTGGGTCCACTTATACACTGAATTTTTTCAATAAATGTATTGAAAAAAATTTTTGGAGATTTGTGACAATTTGAAAAAACTCACAGATGAACTGCATAGCCTAGACATATTGAAAAAAATAAGAAAAAATAGGTATGTTGTGAGTGCATAAAAATATATGTAGAACCTAGTCTATTTTATCATTTATTACCATAAAATATACACAAATCTATTATTAAAAGTTAAGATTTATCAAAACGTACACAAACACTTACAGACCATACATGGTGCCATTTACAGTTAAGAGAAATGTAAAAAAAAGTGTAAAGATATAATATTAAATCAAAACTGCATAAAGTTAACTGTAGTACACACGGTACTACTATAGTAATTTTGTAGCCACCTCCTGTTGCTATTGCAGTGAGCTAAGTGTTGCGAATATTCACTTAAAATGCTGTGTGATGTTAATCATCTCAGCATGAGCAGTTCATCTCTCCAGTAAATTATGTATCACAGTAAAAACTGATCTCTTGCAGTTCTTGCATAATTTTCATTGTGTTTAGTGAAATACTGTAAGCCTTAAGTAACACCATGGGACCCAAATGAAGTGCCACTAGTGATGCTGCAAGTGCTCCCAAGAAGCAGTCATGACATAAGCTGAATTGCTTGATATGTACCACAGATCAAGGTCTACAACTTTGGTTGCCTGCCATTTCAAGATAAATGAATCCAGCATAGGGACCATTGTAAAAAAAGAAAAGGAAGTTTGTGAAGCTGTCTCTGTAGCTATGCCAGCAAGTGCAAAAACCTTGTATTTTTTGCAAAATACTTTTTTTACCTTGTATTGAAAATGCAGCTTTTATGTAGGAGCAGAATTGCTATAGGAAAGGCATACCTATAGTCTCTAATATGATTTGAGAAAAAGCAAAGATATTATATGAAAACTTAAAGCAAAAGGAAGGTGAAGGATCTAAAACTGGAGAATTTAATGCCAGCAAAAATGATTTGATAATTTTAGAAAGAAGTTTGGCTTAAAAAATGTCAAGATAACAATAAAAGTAGGTGCTACTGACCAAGAGGCAGCAGATGAATTCCCAGATGCCATTAAGAAAATCATTAAGGAGAAAGGATATCTGCCTGAACAGCTTTTTAATGCAGACAAAAATGCCCTATTCTGGGGGAAAAAAAATGCTACAAAGGACATTTATTAGTAAGAAAGAGAAGTGAGCACCAGGATTTAAAGCAGGAAGGGTGATTCTAGGCTGACTCTACAGTTTTGTGCAAATACAGTCAGGTTTATGATCAGGACGGCCCTTATCTATAAAGCTGCTAACACTGAGCCTTGAAGGGAAAGAATAAATACCAGGTGCCAGTCTTTTGGTTATACAAGAAGACCTGGACAATGAGAACACTTTTGCTGGATTGGTTCAATCAATGCTTTGTCACTGAAGCCAGGAAGTACCTTGCCAGTAGGAAACTGCTTTTTAAAGTACTTTTGATATTGGACAATGCCCCTGGCCACCCAGAATCCCATGAGTTCAATTGAGTTCAATACTGAAGGCATCAAAGTTGTCTACCTCCCCTCCAAACACAATGTCTCTAATTCAGCCTCTAGTCTGGGGGTCATAAGGACCTTTAAGGCTCATTGCACCCAGCACTCTATAGAAAGGATTGTCAATGCTGTGGAAGAGAACCCTAATAGAGAGACCATCATGCGAGCCTGGAAGGATTACACTATTGAAGTTGCCATCGTTGTTACAGAAAAAGCTGTGAAAGCTATCAAGCTCAAAACAATAAATTCCTGCTGGAGAAAACTGTGTCCAGATGTTATGCATGACTTCACAGGATTTATGACAGAGCCAATCAAAGATATGATGAAAGAGATTGTGGATATGGCAAAAAAAAAGGTGGGGTTGAAGGGTTTCAAGATATGGATTTTGGAGAGATTCAAGAGCTAATAGACACCACACCAGAAGATGTAACAGAAGACAGCTTGAGGGACTTCCCTGGTGGTCCAGTGGTTAGGACTCAGTGCTTTCACTGCCATGGCCTGGGTTCAGTCCCTAGTCAGGGAACTAAGATCTTGCAAGCAGCATGGCATGGCCAAAAACAAAAACAAAAACAAAATAACAAAAAACACAAAATGACAGGTTGATGGAGATGAGTGCTTCCCAACAAGTGCCAGACAATGAGTGAGGAAGATGACGAAGAAGCAGTGCCAGAAAACAAACTGACATTAGACAATCTGGCAAAAAGGCTCTAATTCTTCAGAGCTTTCTTTTACAACATGGGCTTTCTACAATATGGGTGCTGAAACTAAAGCAAAAAGTGGAAGAAGAATTGGAACTGCATGAAAACATTTTTAGAGAAATGAAAAAGCAAAAACATCAGCTGTATCTCCATAAAGTCGCACAGAGTGTGCCTGTCCCTCCTGTCTCCCCTTCCTCCTTCTCTTACACCTCTGCCATCTTTGGGACAGCAAGACCAACCACTCCTTTTTCTCCTCCTCCTCAGCTTACTTAACATGAAGACAATGAGGATGAAGACCTTTATGATGATCCACTTCCACTTAATGAATAGTAAGTAATCATCATGCCATAGTTAATAAACTTATCTGCTGTGTATATATGAGCGTCTTTATGTGAAAGTCTAATAACTGTATGGCAAGAACTGGCTGAGATGTGTTTGTACCATCCTCCTCCTCCTCACTTAAGTATTCATGTGTAGAACATCATGTGCAAGACGTATTGAAGTGGATAACCTATCCTTACATAGCTATAAGTTGAGTGGTGTTTAATATAAATTCAATAATGTGTTGGTTTTCTCACTCTTTTATAACTTTTTTTTTTTTTTTTGCGGTACGTGGGCCTCTCACTGTTGTGGCCTCTCCCGTTGCGGAGCACAGGCTCCGGACGCACAGGCTCAGCGGCCATGGCTCACGGGCCCAGCCGCTCCGCAGCATGTGGGATCCTCCCAGACCGGGGCACGAACCCGTGTCCCCTGCATCATCAGGCGGACTCTCAACCACTGTGCCACCAGGGAAGCCCACTCTTTTATAACTTTGCTTTCAAAAAATTACATTACCAAACTCTATGCCTCTCTCTCTTATATTTGGAGAAACTGCATATCAGCCTATCATCACAGGTAAGTTGGGCTTTTTTAATGTAACAATGTTTCCAATACTGCATTAGGAACATGACTGTAATAATGTATGCCATAAAACTTTTATAATGATTCATTTATTAGTATATAGGCTAGACTACCATGAAGCAATCATATTGTTGCTTCTGCATTATCGATGCATGTCATTATAAATTTTCATCTTATTTTTTCATTTGTGATGTCTAGTGTCAGTAATACGTATAACATCTAAGTGTTTTGTATCATAAAAAACAATGTTGATGTAGGTACTGACAATTCATCTTGTAAACAGATAATGTAAACTTACAGTATTGATAAGTACAGCACAGCACTAAAAAAGTATTTTCTCTTCCTTATGATTTTCTTAATAACATTTCCTTTTCTCTAGCTTACTTCAATGTGAGAATACAGTATATAATACATATGACATACAAAATATGTGTTAATTAACTGTTTATGTTATCTGTAAGACTTCTGGTCAATAGTAAGCTATTAATGTTAAGTTTCCAGAGAATCAAAAGTAATAGATGGATTTTTGAATGTGGGAGTTGGGGGGTTGGTGCTCCTAATCTTCATGTTTTTCAAGGGTCAACTGTGCTACTCTCACAATTATTTTCTTCACACATACAATTCAAACCTTTACACTTCAGGCTGTAGATTCCATTAGACTTTGCTCAAACTGTAAATGCAAAATTGAGCAAGTCATTTAACCTCTTCGAGTCTGTTTCTTTATTTGTAAAATGGAATAATAGTACTTAACACTGAGTAGTGTATGAGAATTAAATGAGATTAATGTATTATTTGCCAGCAGAGAATTCTTAAAAATGGTTCAATAATCTGTCATAAATTTCCTCATATAAACGTAATATGTCATCAGCTCAGGGGCTAAAAGTTGAGCATTAAAGAAAAACCATTAATTTTTTTCATTTTATCAAGCTCCTTTTCTATTTGTTCCCATGGAAACCTATTTTGGTTGTGATAATATACAATTTTGTCATTTATTAATGCTCTTAATAGTTACCAAAAAAGATAGTTTTTAATTCTATCAGTGATTCTTTTAGGGAAGTAAGCAAATTTTATACTGACACTGCACAACTTAAGGGACAACTAGTGTTTGTTCAATAATGCACTGGAGACACAGAATGTTGGCAAAATCAAGGTTAGTGGGCAAAATGTGACCCAGACTATTGAAGATAGGCTTGAATGTTCTTTAAGTCCCAGTTGTCCTCATGTTTAGAATCTGGTAATACTATATTTTTAGCTTTTATTTCTCTAGTAAACTTCTTTGGTTTTCAATTCAGTATAGTTCCTTTTCTTGTGTCCCATATACAGAGAACTGATTTAGAAGAGCCACCCATTTAAACTGGTAAGGTTTCGTTTACCCTCTTTTACCCATATGGCTTTAGATACTTCCAGAACTCTGGTTCTACTGATCAGACAGATAGATATATAAGAACAGCTACAATCAATCTCTCAACGCAGCTGTCTTTAAGAATGAGAAAAGATTATCTAACTTATGAAATGTCTCCTTCAGAAGAGGTTCAAGTGCACTGATCTTTTCTCAAACTGAGATACTGTCAGTGCTGCAGTATAAGAAAACGCAGACGGGAAATCTTTTTTTTTTTTTTGCGGTACGCGGGCCTCTCACTGTTGTGGCCTCTCCCGTTGCGGAGCACAGGCTCTGGATGCGCAGGCTCAGCAGCCATGGCTCACAGGCCCAGCTGCTCCACGGCATGTGGGATCTTCCCGGACCGGGGCACGAATCCGTGTCCCCTGAATCGGCAGGTGGACTCGCAACCAGTGCGCCACCAGGGAAGCCCGCAGATGGGAAATCTTACACACAATCCCAAATCAGAATTGCAAGGTCTTTGGAAATCAGAAATAGGGTTCTAATGAAAGCCATTTTTCAATCCTCAAAGTAACATATAATGTGATTTGTCTAGTAAAAAGACATTCAAACTGTATTGTCAATGCAGAATAAATTTCATGAAATCAAATACACAGTGATAGAAATATTGCCTCCAGATGAGCCATGCTAAACATTTTGGACAAACACACTGATTTTCTCATAATTTTGAGTCAAAATGGAGTTATAAAAAAATAGATCATCACTAACATTAACAAAAAAACTTTTAGAACATTTCAGTAGAAAGCTAAAGGACATGCTGACCTTCACATTGCATGGCAGTTTAAATTCTTCCAACTTAATATTTTAAGAAAAAAAATAACACTGGGAAATCATCACAAAGCTGCAATTGACTACAATGCACAAGACAAACAAATAAACAAATGTCAAACTATCCTCCAGTTAAGAGCCAACTGTCCCTACTGGGTGACCAGAACATGATTTTACCAGATAGGAAAAGTATAAGTTCTGACAGGAAAAACTTAATCACATGTTTTGTTGTTTGTGTGTGTGTGCGTCTTTTTCTTTGTTTGTTTTTTACTTCTATAGGTAAAATAGTATATTTTACTGGCAGTAATGTAGAGAAAACAGAAATTAGAGCCAGGGATTTGAGTTCTGGTACTAGCTGTACTGCTAATTCACTATGTGACCTTGGATAGCTCTTAACATCATGATGACAATTTCCTTTTATCTATAAAATTAGGGAGTTAGGAGGCCTTCAAGATGTTGGAAGAGTAAGTCGTGGAGATCACCTTCCTCCCCACAAATACATCAGAAATACACCGACATGTGGAACAACTCCTACAGAACACCTACTGAACACTGGCAGAAGACCTCAGACTTCCTAAAAGGCAAGAAACTCTCTATGTACCTGGGTAGGACAAAAGAAAAAAGAAAAAACAGAGAGAAAAGAATAGAGGCAGGACCTGCACCTCTGGGAGGGAGCTGTGAAGGAGGAAAAGTTTCCACACACTAGGAAGCCCCTTCACTGGCGGAGACTGAGGGGTGGAAGAGGGTAAGCTTTGGAGCCACGGAGGAGAGTGCAGCAACAGGGGGGCAGAGGGCAAAGAGGAGAGATTCCCGCACAGAGGATCAGTGCCAACCAGCACTCACCAGCCCAAGAGGCTTGTCTGCTCACCCACCAGGGTGGGTGGGGGCTGGGAGCTGAGGCTAGGGTTTCGGAGGTCAGATCCCAGGGAGAGGACTGGGGTTGGCTGCATGAACACAGCCTAAAGGGGACTAGTGCGCCACAGCTAGCCGGGAGGGAGTCCAGGAAAAAGTCTGGAACAGCCTAAGGGGCAAGAGACAATTGTTTCAGGGTGTGCAAGGAGAGGGGATTCACAGCAGCACCTAGACAAGCTCCAGAGATGGGCGCAAGCCGCAGCTATCAGCGTGCACACCAGAGATGGGCATGAAACACTAAGGCTGCTGCTGCAGCCACCAAGAAGCCAGTGTGCAAACACAGGTCACTATCCACACCTCCCCTCCAGGGAGCTTGTGCAGCCCCCACCCCCACCCCCCACCCGCTGCCAGGGTCACGTGCTCCAGGGCCAACTTCCCCAGGAGATCACATGGCATGCCTCAGGCTGTTGCAACATCATGCCAACCTCTGCCTCCACCGGCTCACCGCGCAATCTGTACCCCGCCCTCTCCCCAGCCTCAGTGAGCCAGAGCCCCCTAATCAGCTGTTAATTTAACATGGCCGACCTGAGCAAAGAACATACGCCCTCAGGCAACTTACATGCAGAGGCGGGGTCAAATCCAAAGCTGAAGCCCAGGAGCTGTGCAAACAAAGAGGAGAAAAGGAAATCTCTCCCAGCAGCCTCAGGAGCAGTGGATTAAATCTCCACAATCAATTTGATGTACCCTGCGTCTGTAGAATACCAGAATAGGCAATGAATCATCTCAAAATTGAGGCAGTGGACTTTGGGAGCAATGATATATATATTTTTTTCCCTTATTCTCTTTTTGTGAGTGTGTAAGTTTATGTTTCTTTGTGTGATATTGTCTGTACAGCTTTGCTTTTACTATCTGTCCTAGGGTTCTGTCTGTCCGTTTTTTTGTTTGTGTTGTTTTGTTTTCTGTTTTTGTTTTTTTATATAGTTTTTAGCACTTCTTATCATTGGTGGATGTGTGTTTTGGATTGGTTGCCCTCTTCTTCCTTTCTTCCTTTCTTCCTTTCTTTCTTTCTTTCTTTCTTTCTTTCTTTCTTTCCTTTTTTCTCCCTTTTCTTCTGAACATGTTGTTGATAGTGTCTTGGTGCTCCGGCTAGGTGTCAGGCCTGTGCCTCTGAGGTGGGAGAGCAGAGTTCAGGATATTGGTCCACCAGAGACCTCCCAGCTCCCCATAATATCAAAGAGCGAAAGTTCTCCCACAGATCTCCATCTCAACGTTAAGACCCAGCTCCACTCAACGACCAGCAAGCTACAGTGCTGGACACCCTATGCCAAACAACTAGAAAGACAGGAACATATCCCACCCATTAGCAGAGAGGCTGCCTAAAATCATACTAAGGTCACAGACACCACAAAACCCACCACTGATGCAGACCTGCCCACCAGAAAGACAAGATCCAGCCTCATCCACCAGAACACAGGCACTACTTTCCTCCACCAGGAAGCCTAAACAACCCACTGAACCAACCTTAGCCACTGGGGGCAGACACCAAAAACAACAGGAACTACAAAACCTGCAGCCTGTGAAAAGGAGACCACAAACACAGTAAGTTAAGCAAAATGAGAAGACAAAGAAACATACAGTAGATGAAGGAGCAAGGTAAAAACCCACCAGACGTAACAAATGAAGAGGAAATAGGCAGTCTACCTGAAAAAGAATTCAGAATAATGATAGTAAAGATGATCCAAAATCTTGGAAATAGAATGAAGAAAATACAAGAAATGTTTAACAAGGATCGAGAAGAACTAAACAGCAAAGAAACAATCATGATCAACACAATAAATGAAAGTAAAAATCCTCTAGGAGGGATCAATAGCAGAATAACTGAGGCAGAAGAAAAGATAACTGACCTGGAAGATAAAATAGTGGAAATAACTACTGCAGAGCAGAATAAAGAAAGAAGAATGAAAAGAATTGAGGACAGTCTCAGAGATCACTGGGACAATATTAAATGCACCAACATTCGAATTATAGGGGTTCCAGAAGAAGAAGAGAAAAAGAAAGGGACTGAGAAAATATTTGAAGAGATTATAGTTGAAAACTTTCCTAATATGGGTAAGGAAATAGTTAGTCAGTTCAGGAAGCACAGAGAGTCCCATACAGGATAAATGCAAGGAGAAACACTCCAAGACACATAATAATCAAACTATCAAAAATTAAATACAAAGAAAAATATTGAAAGCAGCAAGGGAAAACAACAAATAACATATAAGGGAATCCCCATAAGGTTAACAGCTGATCTTTCAGCAGAAACTCTGCAAGCCAGAAGGGAGTGGCAGGACATATTGAAAGTGATGAAAGGGAAAAACCTACAACCAAGATTACTCTATCCAGCAAGGATCTCATTCAGATTTGACAGAGAAATTAAAGCCTTTACAGACAAGCAAAAGCTAAGAGAATTCAGCACCACTAAACCAGCTTTACAACAAATGGTAAAGGAACTTCTCTAGGCAGGAAACACAAGAGAAGGAAAAGACCTACAATAACAAACCCAAAACATTAAGAAAATGGTAATAAAAGCATACATATTGATAATTACCTTAAATGTAAATGGATTAAATGCTCCAACCAAAAGACACAGACTGGCTAAATGGTTACAAAAACAAGACCTGTACATATGCTGTCTACAAGAGACCCACTTCAGACCTAGGGACACATACAGACTGAAAGTGAGGGGATGGAAAAAGATATTCCATGAGAATGGAAATCAAAAGAAAGCTGGAGTAGCAATTCTCATATCAGACAAAATAGACTTTAAAACAAAGACTATTACAAGAGACAAAGAAGGACACTACATAATGGTCAAGGGATCAATCAAAGAATAAGATATAACAAGTGTAAATATTTATGCACCCAACATAGGAGCACCTCAATACATAAGGCAAATACTAACAGCTATAAAAGGGGAAATCGACAGTAACAATCTGAAAGTGAAATTAAGAACACACTCCCATTTACCACTGCAACAAAAAGAATAAAATACCTAGGAATAAACCTACCTAAGGAGACAAAATATCTGTATGCAGAAAATTATGACACTGATGAAAGAAATTAAAGATGATACAAATAGATGGAGAGATATACCATGTTCTTGGATTGGAAGAATCAGCATTGTGAAAATGACTATACTACCCAAAGCAATATACAGATTCAATGCAATCCCTATCAAACTACCACTGGCATTTTTCACAGAACTAGAACAAAAAATTTCATAATTTGTATGGAAACACAAAAGACTCCGAATAGCCAGAGCAATCTTAAGAAAGAAAAATTGAGCTGGAGGAATCAGGCTTCCAGACTTCAGACTATACTACAAAGCTACCGTAATCAAGACAGTATGGTACCGGCACAAAAAATGAAATATAGATCAATGGAACAGGATAGAAAGCCCAGAGATAAACCCATGCACATATGGTCACCTTATCTTTGATAAAAGGAGGCAAGAATATACAATGGAGAAAAGACAGCCTCTTCAATAAGTAGTGCTGGGAAAACTGGACATAAAAGAATGAAATTAGAACACTCCCTAACACCATACACAAAACTAAACTCAAAATGGATTAAAGACCTAAGTGTAAGACCAGACACTATCAAACTCTTTGAGGAAAACATAGGCAGAACACTCTATGACATAAATCACAGCAAGATCCTTTTTGACCCACCTCCTAGAGAAATGGAAATAAAAACAAAAATAAACAAATGGCAGCTAATGAAACTTAAAAGCTTTCGCACAGCAAAGGAATCCATAAACAAGATGAAAAGACAACCCTCAGAATTGGGGAAAGTATTTGCAAATGAAGCAACTGACAAAGGATTAATCTCCAAAATTTGCAAGCAGCTCATGCAGCTCAATATCAAAAAAACAAACAACCCAATCCAAAAATGGGCAGAAGACCTAAATGGACATTTCTCCAAAGAAGATATACAGATTGTCAACAAACACATGAAAGAATGCTCAACATCATTAATCATTAGAGAAATGCAAATCAAAACTAAAATGCGATATCATCTCACACCTGTCAGAATGGCCATCATCAAAAAATCTACAAACAAGAAATGCTGGAGAGGTTGTGGAGAAAAGGGAACCCTTATACATTGTTGGTGGGAATGTAAATTGATACAGTCACTATGGAGAACAGTATGGAGGTTCCTTAAGAAACTAAAAATAGAACTACCATAGGACCCAGCAATCCCACTACTGGGTATATACCCTGAGAAAGCCATAATTCAAAAAGTCATGTACCACAATGTTCATTGCAACTCTATTTACAATAGCCATGACATGGAAGCAACCTAAGTGTCCATCAACAGATGAATGGATAAAGAAGATGTGGCACATATATACAATGGAATATTCCTCTGCCATAAGAAGAAACAAAATTGAGCTATTTGTACTGAGGTGGATGGACCTAGAGTCTGTCATACAGAGTGAAGTAAGTCAGAAAGAGGAAAACAGATACCATATGCTAACACATATATATGGAATCTAAAAAAAAGAGAAAAAATTGTCATGAAGAACCTAGGGGCAAGACGGGAATAAAGACGCAGACCTACTAGAGAATGGACTTGAGGACAACGGGAGGGGGAAGAGTAAGCTGGGACAAAGTGAGAGAGTGGTAGTGTATATGTGGACATATAAACACTACCAAATGTAAAATAGATCGCTAGTGGGAAGCAGTCACATAGCACAGGGAGATCAGCTCGGTGATTTGTGACCACTTAGAAGGGTGGGATAGGGAGGGTTGGAGGGTGGGAGATGCAAGAGGGAAGAGATATGGGGATATATGTGTATGTATAACATTCACTTTGTTATAAAGCAGAAACTAACACACCATTTTAAAGCAATTATACTCCAATAAAAACGTTAAATTAAAAAAAAAGTTTCCAGATTAAGGAAGCTGGAAAGGAGAATGTGATAAACAGAGAGTCCTACGCATGAAATTGAGATTATTGGGTGATGACTTCTGTTCCTTGTTTCTGGGACACACATATTCCTCCCAAGAGAAAAACTGCACCATAGAATGGTCTGCAAGGCAAAGTATATACTTCATCTTGTAAGAAAGAACCCCATCCGTCTAGAGTGTTTTATCCCAACAGGAGCCATAACTGAATCTTTAATAAGCCATTTCACCTTTCAGTTAGGACAGCCACTACCAGATGATGGTATAGGTGAGAAGACCAGTTAATTTCATGGGCATTAGCCCATCAATGTACTTCCTTTGCTGTGAAATGAGTTCATTTCACAATGGTATGGAGCATGTCATGACAGGTGATAAGGCCTTCTCTGACTGCACAAATGGTATTACTGGCAGAAACATTACAGAAAAGGAAGGTAGATCCATATCCAGAATATGTCTTTATCCCAGTGAGGACAAATATCTGCCTACTCTGTAAGGAAAAGGTCCAATATAACCACCTAACAGGGGTTAACTGCCCAACCCTCTCTGTCAAGGATGGTATAGTGGTTGAGCTCCAAGGTTGAACATCTCAAGGGACAGGAAATGGAAGCTGTCAGATTTGGAAAAGCTAATCACAAAAAATGGCACACTGTCACTTGCTTCACATTCTATTGGTCAAGTAGTCACAGAGTGCAGAATCAAGGAAAGGGAACATAGATCCCATCTCTTCATGGGAAGAGCATCAAAGAATTTGAGGACCTTGTTTTAAAATCTATACATTAGCTTTATTACTTAACAAAATAACATGAACATCTTTCCGAGTATATATATATTCAGTCCTTCCCCGGGCACTCAAACTGACTCGTTTTTTTTTTTTTTTATATTTGGAAACACTAATACAGTAAACATTTTTATACATGTATATTCATACTCTTATTTTTTATCCCACAAATAGGATAGCAGGTCAAAACTGCATATTCAAAAATTTAACATTACCAAGTTATTTGCCAAAAAACCTGCAGTAATTTACAGTCCTAACCGTGTAGACTCTGCTCTTAACAGCCTACTCAGTACTAAATGTCCCATGTTTTTTAAAAATTATAATCTGATGAGAAAGCAAAATGGTATCTCCTTTTAATTCATGGTTTCTAGACTACAAATCATGCTATACATATCTTTATATGCTCCTTGGTAATATGTCTTCCCTCTTTTATTCTGTCAACCTAGCTACAAGTTTATTGATTTTATTGATCCTTTCAAATTACACATGTTGGTTTCACTGCTTTGCTCTATTGTTTTTTGGTTTTTATTTCTTTGATGTCTGCTCTTTTTTTTTCTTATCTATGTTTGTTTTAGGCTTATTTTGCTCTTATTCTAGTTTCTTAATATGAAAGCTTGAATTAGTGATTTGAGACCTTACTTCTTTTCTAATGAAAGCATTCAGTGCTATAAATTTTCTGTTAAGCATTACTTAGCTGTGTTCCCAAATTTTACATGTTGCATTTTCATATTCAATTCTATTCAAAATATTGTAACCCACGCCTCCTGCATTGGGAGCACAGCGTCTTAACCCCTGGACTGCCAGGGAAGTCCCTGTAATACACCTTTAGATTTCTTCTTTGTCCTGTGATTATTTCGAAGTGTGTTGTTTATAAGTTTTTGGAGACTTTCCTATAATCTTTCTGCCATTGATTGCTACTTTAATTCCACTATAATCTGAGAACATACTTTGTGTCCTTTAATTTTTTTTTTTAATTTGTTAAGGTTTTGCGACCCAGAATATGGGGTATCTTGGTGAATATCCCATGTGTACTTGAAAAAAAAATGTGTATTGTGATGTTGTTGGATGGAGTATCCTAAAATATTGATTAGATCCAACTGGTTGCTGGTATTGTTTAGTTCTTCTATATCCTTGTTGATTTTCTGTTTCTATCAATTATTGGGAGGAACATTGAAGTCTCTAACTATAATTATGGATTTGTCTATTTTTCCTTTCAGTTCTGTCCATTTTTGCTCTGTTTTGGGCTATATACACATTTAGAATCATTATGCCTTCTTGGTATATTAAAATTTCTATCATTATGTAATATCCCTTTTTATTCCTGGTAATTTTCTTTTCTCTGAGGTCTGCTTTTCTGATATCAATAAAAACACTCCAGCTTTCTCATATTACTATTGGTGTGGAAGTCAGCTTCTAAAGTGGCTCTCAATGATCCTACCACATGATATTTATTCCCTTGTGTAATTTCCTCCATTTGTGTGTGGGTGAGACATAGTATTTTCTTCTAAAAAATAGAATATGGCAAAAGAGATGGAATGTCATGAGATTAGGTTATAAAAGACTGTGACTTTTATGTCTGTTGTTCCTTCTTCATTCCTGCTATTCCAAGTTCCATTCTGTATCATTTCCCCTCTGTCTGAAGAATTTATTTTCACAGTTCTTTTAAAGCAGGTCTGCTGGTGGCTCTTGTCTTAGTTTTCCTTCATCTGAGAATGTCTTTATTTTACCCTCGTTTCTGAAGGAATTTTTTGCTGAGTGTAGAATTCTGGGTTGAGAGTTATTTTCTTTTAGCACTTTTCAAATGTCCCACTTCCTTTAGACCTCCTAACCTTCTAATAAGAAATTCACAGATATTCAAATGATTATTACTCTATAGGTAATGAATCATTTTTTTCTCTGGTTGCTTTCAATAATTTTTTCTTTGTCTTTGTCTTTCATCAGCTTGATTATGTTTCTGGGCACGGATTTCTTTGGGCTTATCATGCTTGAGGTTCACTGAAGTTTTGAAACTATAGATTTATGTCATTTGCCAAACTTGAGAATTTTTCATTTTTCTGCAAACTTTTTTCAACACTGCACTCTTTCTCTTTTGGGGACTCTCATGGCATGAATGTTCAACATTTTATCACTGTTCTATAGGTCCATGAGCCTCCTTTCATTTAAAAAAAATCTTTTTTTCTCTCTGTTCTTCTGATTACATAATTTCTATTGATCTATCTTCAATTTCACTGACTCTTTCCTCTGTTGATAATAAGAGCTTTTCTCATTATTGGTTACTCTATTTTTCATTTCTAAGATTTCCAATTGGTTTTTCTACATACCTTCCATTTCTTTGCTGAAACTTTCTACTTTGCCTTTCATTGCAAAAGTGTTTACAATCGTTTGCTGCAGCATTTTTATAAGATCTTTAAAGTTTTCATCAGATGATTCCAACACCTTTGTTATCTTGGTTTTAACCTCTGTTGCTTGTCTTATTGAGGCCAATTGAAATGTTCTTAGTTCTTCATATGTCAAGTAATTTTGGATTGAATGTGGATGCTTTGAATATTATATTATGAGACAGCAGGTCCAGTTTAAATCTTACTGAGAGTGCTGATATTCTTGTTTTAGTAGGCAATTGATCTGGCTAAGTTCAGAGTATAAGTTCTAACTCACCTTCTGTGCCCTATACTTCCAATTTCAGTTCAGTTTTCAAAGACTTTGATGTTTTGTTTGTATCTTTCACACATATGCACAAGCTAGTGGCCACTCAGTGATCTGGATGGTGGTCTGTTGGTAAGTTCACTTCTCAAAGTCTTTAGTATAGTGATTAGGCTCAGATCCAAACATGCACAGCTCCAGGTTGAGCCCAGGAGTTAATAATCAACTTATGGAATCATTTTCCAAAGCACCTCCCTTTCCATGGTTTTGTCACTACTTGCCAATTCTCTTGGGCTTCCCCGTTCACACTTCTCACTAGAAAGTTGGAGTTTTAGTTACTCCACACTTCTGTGATTGCACTGACATCTAGAGCGAAATGGTAAGAGGACAGAAAGGGGGCAAAAAATGATGGAGGGGGGTGTGGTCAGTGGAAAGGGAGTTTATCCCACCTTCTTGGATTAGAAAACCAACTCTGCTACTTACTAGATGTATGATATCAGGTCACATTACATAATTGTCTTTAGACTTCAGTCATCTTATCCATAGAAAAAGGGTTTCAGATTTGGAATGACAAGATTCATCTTGAATACTTGGTAAAAATGCTGACTTCAGGGGCCTTACCCTAAGATTTTGATTCAGTAAGTCAGGCCTACAAAATTGCATCTTAACAAACACCCAAAGTGATCTAATGCATGTTCGTTAGCAACTACTATTTTAAAAATGTAGTCAAATATTCCAATTTCCTTCTGGTTTTATCTTGAGAGTTTTTCTTAGAAAACAAACAAAAGCAGGGCTAAATTTTTTTTAAGTTACACATAGTTTCAGTGTCCTTGGAACTTGGTCACAAAACTAATGAATCTCCTGACTCAATTTTTGGAGTTGATAGAAATTGTCATGTGTTTTAAAGACTTTTACTTGAAAGGCACCACTAGGCATTGTGAGGATTTCAAACATAATATGCTTGGGAATTGCAAACAGTTACTAGGTTGAACCATAGGGATTTGTTTATATTCAATCATTTTTCATCTACAAAAATAACAATTTCCTATTATTCAACTTAGATGATTTTCCTTTAAGTTTGCCACTTCCCATAATTTAGTAGGCATAATTTCTTTCAGTATTTCTGTCCTTTTTCCTAGATTAGTGAGCAAGACTATTTATAAGAAGGCTTGATGGATAGGAAATTATTCTGAGGTTTTAAGGTCATTACTTTTAAGAGTTGAGAAGGGTATGTTTGTAGTGGGGTTAAGATCAATTTTAGTTATTTTCTTTGTGAAGTTGTTTGCTAGTTTCACCTAATCCACAGTCTCTTCTGACAGAGCAGAAAAAATGAATAAATCTGCAGGGTTTAATTGGGCCCTGCTATATCAGTCAAGTATTTTCTTAAGGGTTTGAACTCTGAGTTATCTTACTGGTTAGCCAGAAGTTTGCTTAGCAATAGTCTAAAGGGAGACAGGATGAACAAGGTCACAGTATTTGGAAGGAGCAAGGAGATCATCTATTTTTTCATTCTATAAATATTTATTGAGGTTTTGCACGGCACCACTAGGCACTGTGAGGATTTCAAATATAAATAAGATCCAGTCTTTGCTCTCTAGAGGCTAACAATTTAGTGGGAAAACAGACACATGTACAAGTAATACATTACAAGGTAGATTGTGTGATAAGGGTTATAATTTTAGTAGCATTTCTAATGAAATAAATATGTCCACTCATTCAAGCAGCATCCAGTGGAGTTAGAGTATATTTGTTCTTACTTTTCTTTTTAATAAAACCCAATAAAAAGTTGTGATATCTTTAAAAGAGATCAAAGAGGGTTTGTTTCTGACACAGATTATAGGTAAATATTTGCAATTTAAATCTCTAAAGTTAACATTGCATTAGTTTGACTCATTATTCAGAAATTGTAGTTAATGCTTGGGGATTTACAGTAATGACAAATAAGACGTCACGGACTTTCTCAGGCGAGCTTTTGGTTACCAGCAAGATAGCTTTGATTGAATATTCAGTTTGAATATTCAATTTGAATCAATAATAAAAGAATATATATTGATACTCTGTTCCTCTAATTATCCTACTTTTGGGGGAAAGGGATGCGTGTAGACTTAGTGTTGTTTTATTTCTATTATTTGGCTTATTTCTTTTTGTCTTAGCACCTGTTTTGAGAGCCATCATTTGTAGGGAGTTATATGACTGTCATGTTGAAATCTTTTACAGTACCAGTGACAGCAAAGCCTACAATATATGGATACTTCTTTGACCCTGGGATTTAACCAGAGGATCTCAACAGGTTTTATAGGCATTAAGTAGTCAAGCCTAAAATCAGCTCTGAAGCATGGATATTACACAGGGTTGATGTTATGAACCAGAGGGGCACTAGGAGAAATATATTTAAACAGAAAGTCCTTGGGGAACCATCAAGCTGAGACTGAACAGGACTGCCTCTCTCCTGTCAGCAGGGCATGTGTTAGTGCCAATGGTCTCCACATTTGTTTTGCCTAAAAATCATTGAGGCAATTTGTTAAAAGCACAGTTATCAGACCAGAACTTCTAAAACCTGGGTATTTTTTTAATATATAGATTCTGTTTCAGTAGGTCTGGATCAGACAATACTTTAAGCACGAAAGGCCAGCACTAGCATCACTCAAAATCAGTAAGTCAGAGTGGGGCCTTACTTGTTAAAATACAGAGTGCTGGGCTCCATGACAGAGAGCCTGTTTCAATAGATATGAGATGCAACCCAAGAATTTACATTCCTAACAAGCTCCCAGTCAGTTGCTGATGCTACTTGTCTGAGGCTCACACTTTGAATAACACTG
This sequence comes from Hyperoodon ampullatus, assembly GCF_949752795.1. Taxonomy (NCBI): domain Eukaryota; kingdom Metazoa; phylum Chordata; class Mammalia; order Artiodactyla; family Ziphiidae; genus Hyperoodon; species Hyperoodon ampullatus. Next base: position 54,225,592 of record NC_136925.1, on the reverse strand, counting down.
ATCTTGATTGCTCTCTAGAACTATCGGGGTCTGAGTATTCTTGTTTTTAACATACTCCCCTGGTACTTAGAGTGAACATAAAAATTTGAGAACCATAAAGCCAACAGAGACTGACTTGGCTAAAGGGACTGACCCTGGATTAGGCGGCAAATATACATACCCCCAAAAGCCAGGTGTTACTTCAGGCAATGTCAAAAGGCACAATACAAGAAGTGGAACAGTGAGTGAAGATAACAGGTGAGTGTGAACACAAAGGAGCCAGGCTGACCTTGACTCCACTTCCAAAGTCCTAGCACTTCAAGGCTCAGTAGCGGTAGGTAGTGGGATGGGAAGCCAAAGGACAAAGCCAGATCTGAGGACTTAGCAGAGAAATGAGTCATAGGGTGACAAGCTAGGGAATCTGGAACATAAAAGTATAAAGTAGTTTGGAGCCAGCTGCTCGGGACCGACACCCAATTGTAAGTTATACTGGCTGGCCTGACACCTTATCTGGAAGAGCTGAGACAAGTTGATGTGGACTTTCAAAACACTGTATCTATTTCTTTAGACACTAATGCCTGCACACCCTTCTTTCTGTTTTAACTTGAAAATCCTTATAGTTTACAAAACATACTTCCATTCTCTATTTAATCATTCTTCACCCATCAATCTACCTGTCATTTTCATCATTTTTGTTCCTATTTGTCCCAACTTTCTTTCTGCTGATGTTTAGGGCACAATTGTTAATATTTTTCAAAAAATAATTCTACCTTGGCCACTAAAATTCCCAAATTGTTCTTAGATATTTTACGTGGCTAAAATTCTAATTATTTCCCAAACTAAAATCTAAGACAACCTACAGCATCACACGTTTAAAATGCAGATTCTTGGGTATCACCTATCAACATGAATCTCCTGGGGCAGATCCCCTTGAACATGTTTTTTTTTTTCCCCCCACATCTTTGAGTATAATTATAATGTTGTGTTAGTTTCTGCTATACAACAAAGTGCATGAGCTATATGTGTACGTATATCCGCTTATCCCCTCCCTCTTGAGCCTCCCTCCCTCCCTCCTATCCCACCCCTCTAGGTTGTCACAAAGCATCAAGCTGATCTCCCTGTGCTATGCAGCAGCTTCCCACTAGCCATCCATTTTACATTTGGTAATGTATATATGTCAGTGCTACTCTCTCACTTCGTCCCATCTTGCCCTTCCCTCCCTGTGTCCTCAAGTCCTGAACATGCATTTTTCATTTCTATGCACACAGAAGGTTGGGAGTTATTATTGCTCTTTCCACTCTTTCTCTCCTCTGGGTGGGCCTCAGCTGTTATAAATTTAGTAACCTCAGTTATTCCTTTCAGGTGAGTGATTCAAAAATAGATGTTTTTTATTTTATTTTATTTTTTTTGCGGTATCCGGGCCTCTCACTGTTGTGGCCTCTCCCATTGCGGACCACAGGCTCCGGATGCGCAGGCTCAGAGGCCATGGCTCATGGGCTCAGCCGCTCCACAGCATGTGGTATCTTCCCAGACCGGGGCACGAACCCGTGTCCCCTGCATCAGCAGGCGGACTCTCAACCACTGTGCCACCAGGGAAGCCCCCAAAAATAGATTCTTAAAGACACAAGATCTATATCATTCCTGGATATCCTAAAACTACTCAAAAAAAGGGGGAGAAAACATTAAAAAACACTTAAACGCAATGAACAATTTTTTCTGTGTTAAAATATACAATGTAAATATTGTTTCAGACCAGATCTTCATAGTATCAGACCAAATAGAATTATATTATTGGATACATAAAGGGAAAAACTACCTCCAATGTTAATTTGTGGTAACTATCAACACTGATATCTAAGAACACAAAAAAATAAATAAAGGCAGATATAAAGCTGAGTAACGTCGTCCTCTACTTTGTAACCCAGAACATCATGTTCAGTCATTTATTTATTTATTTTTGGTTAGGTTGGAAGGATAAGCCCATCACAGTAGCCTCTGGGCACATTTACAGCATTTTAGAAGAGACATTCTACAGTTTCTGTATAAATTCTGAGCAGCTTAAAATGAATACCAGTTCTGTTATTTAAAAGGATTTCTGGTTTGTTTCAACTTGAAAGTGATTTAATAGGAGGCCCACAGAGAAAATCTGTCTCAGTAATCAAATTATAACAAGTAAGGATTAAAAGTATTAAGAAGTTTAAGCAAAATTTTCAGCGGCCCTGTTTTTTCCCCTGGTAGGGGGTGGGGCTGAGGTGGAGGGTCACTTGAAGTTGACTGTGGGGATAAGTACAACAAAATTATAAAAAGGAAAAACACAGAAACTGCAAAAAATTTTGGGTTCATCATGCATCTCCAGCAACAGTGTTTTTCAAACACTTGGGTTTGGCCAAACTCTAGCAGCCTTTTTCCCAAGGACATTTTGTCTCAGTCTACTACTTTCTTTCTGAATTTATAAAGCCAACTATATTTTACAGGTAAATTTAATTTACACTTTAGGATTCATTTGTACTTAATTCATCAAAGCGTTTTGTTGTGTGGGCCACTGGATTTTGGAAAAGCCTTGTGATCTTTTTAATAGACGTTTAGAACAATTTTTTTTTTCCTTTCTTAGAAACAGGAAGTCACTTTGGCCAAAAGCAAACAAGGTTAAACTCCAGAGTGTCCGATTTGGGCTTGACATTTAGAAACCACAGATTGAAATGGGTCTTGAGTTAGGCAAAACATTCTTTCTCTTCTTTATTAGGTGAGAAGAAAGCATTTAGGGTAAAAGCAAAATTATTAGAGTAGGAATGCATTGCTTTAGTCTTTTATAAGCAAAAATAAATCCACACATTATTTTTCTACTTAAAAAAACACATTTCTTTTAAAAAATTTATAAACCTAGTAATTTCTGATATGCTTTTTACTATATACTATATAAACACATAGTACATATAGTAAATTTATATATGTATACAAAACACACATACATTTATAAAGTTATAAATATATTAATAAAGTTTCTATTAGTTAAGAATTTATCTACTGCTTTTGTAAAGTGACTAAATTGTATTATGTAGGATATAACAAAGGCAAAGGATCTCAAAAGAACATATGGTTGAATTCATAGACTCCTAGCAGGTCAGTGTCCCAAATATACAAAATGATTGCTAATTAACCTGCTTTTAAAACTCTTCAAGAAAAGAGTTCAAATCCTTTTGTAGTCATGAGATAAGATTAAGAATAAACTTAGTTTTTTAATCTTTCCAAAGCTCCAATAAAAATAGAGAAGTTAGAATAACAAAATAAAATTTTATGACCAACACCTACAGCAAAATTTGAAGAAAGGGTATTCCTGCACCCCCTACACTTGGATCTGCCATCAGGCACACGTGGTATCAGCAACTGTATGGGAGAAAGTGGAAGGAAGAAAGAAGTACTTCTGATGAGTGTGAAATTTAGAAAACAAATTTCTAATAGGTATATGCCCCCAAAATGAGATGTCCTCATTTTTGTGTAAAAAGCTCAGTGAGCCAATTCAAAAACAGCAGACATGCCTGGGAAGGGCCTTCAGAGGCTATGATTCATGGGTGAGTTCAAGGGACCACAGAATGGACTGATTGTACAGGGGAGTCTCCATACCAAGAAGTTTCCAAATTGACCAACCTAAGGCCCCTTTCAAAAAAAATGCCCAACATAAGGAGAACACCTGAGAGGAGAAACTAAACAGAGCTGGGTAGAAACACTAAGGCAAAGGAAAAAGAAGCTCCAGAACAAAGTATGGGGGAGAAGCCTTGAGGCATGAAGCTAGGAAAGCTTTCTGGACCATTCTGTTCTTTGAGTACAGTGAAACACTTATCACTTAAAACCAGCAAGAGGAATGAACTGTGGACAGAACCCATGTAAAGTTTTTGTAAGGAAAAGGAATAATGAGCAGAATAATATTCATGTTGACAATAAAGGCATGCCAGAAAACATCCCACAAAATTGATAAAATATTCCCTAATATTTCAAAACAAGCTAAAAGAATTTCAGAAAATAATAGAAACTGTGAAAGAATGCCAGAAGAATTAGAAACACTCAGAAATGAGCTGATGGAGAGAAAAAGAATATTTGAAAAGAAAGAGGAAAGAACTCAAGAAAGACTTAGAAATAAAAGTAAAAATCGTTTCAGAAATGATGACTAAACTAGAAGGAACATAGGAACAAATAAATGGATTTGGATAATAGGTAATGCCTTTGGATACATTTGAAAAACAGAATATAGGAAAGAGGAGAGTAAAAGAAGATATAAAAGTGAAAAAAAAGCAATAAAACAAATTAAGAGAAAGTGATAGAGGGAAAAAAGCAAATAAAATCCACGCTTTATGTAGTAGAAGTCCCCAAAGAAGACATATAAAGCAAGAGAATAGACTCAATACTGAAATGTATAATTCAGGAAAACTTTTCTGAAATAAAACAAAATCTTTAATCTATAAACATATTGAAAAGGCCAAGCACATACCTAGAAAAGTTTAACCGAAAGAGACCACATATTATTTTAGTAAAACTAACTTTAAAAAAAAGCCCTTTGCCTATCTAAACAAAAAGACAAAGTCACTTATAAGGAAAAGAAAACCTGATTATTGTCATGCTTTTTCACAGGAACACTTTATGACAGAAGACTATGAAATATCTTAACATATTTGAGATACTCAAGGAAAGAATATGTGAGCTAAGTCTTTTATATGCAAAGTGACCTTCAAATAAAAATGCTGAACTTTCTATGGAACATACAGGAATTCAGGAAATACTGCCGCATGGAGCCCTTCCTGAGTAATCTACTAGAGAACAAACCTCAGACAACTAAAATGACTAGAGAGTCCATGGCATAAGGACTGGTTGGTGAAAATTCAATACATATTTACCTGTAAAACTGAAATTAAATGATGGATACAAGGAAAACATTGTAGTACATAATGGCTATATGTTCTCATGATGTACACACAGCACAATTATTAAATGCAGGGAGAAAGAATATTGAGAATAAAATAAATTTGCTAATTACCTTAAATAGCTGCTATAAATGAAGGTATCACAGAGTTAGAATATCATTAAACCTTCAAGAAATAATGCCTGTAGACAGTAAATATTAATGGCAGTTAAAACCATAAAAAGAAGAACAGCCAGACAACATGCGCCTCCTGATAAAAGTAAACATGACCATCAATGACATATTTTTGTTATCCAAAAACAAAAAGAAAAAATCAAACCTGAATTTGAAAGTCTTAAATCCCATTAGTTGATAGAAAATAAAGAAGAAGAAGAAGAAAATAAAAAAACATGTTAAATAACTCCACAAGGGTACATTGAGAAAAACCCAGACTGTGGAAAATTCTCCAAGACAAATTAAAGTGGGTTTATAGCTCAAAAGGGACTTAAGATACATGTCAAACAATTGCTATGTAGAAACTCTGTTGAATCCTGATTTGAACAATCTCAAAGAATAATTACAAAGCAACTGAGGAAATATGAACACTCTTTGGGTACATAATGATATTTAAAAATTAATGGGGAATTTTAAATATGTTGCAGTTCTGTTTCTTAGAAAATAATAAACAACTGACTATAAAAATTTCTTCCTTATCTATCATATAGTCATATTATTTAACCTACCAATATGCTAACATAAAATTACAGTACAGCACCATGGAGCCATTAACATATTACATTGATCAAATAGAAACTTACAAGTCCTGTGGTTAAAATAAAAAACTGAAATGTAAAGTTTGTCAGATGAGATCTGATCTAATAAATGATGGCCTAGCCCCAAACATGTCACTTTAAGGATGTTCAATGATGAAGCTTTTAACTTCACTAATTAATCTATTCCATAGAAATAATTAGTCTTCTATTAAACTATTTTTTTGTGTGTGTGTCTAAAATGAGCCCTTTTTGGCTTACATTTGAATCCATTTCCTTTACTTGGCTTTCTTAAAAATGGTCATATCAAGAGAGACCTGGAATTGACTACTTTTTTGTCAGTGACCACTAGATGGATTTGAGAAAGGGCTTCAAGGAGTAGATGTATAGTTTAAATCAGATAGTATTTAAAATGCTGGCATGTGGGGAATTCCCTGGCGGTCCAGTGGTTAGGACTTGGCACTTTCACTGTTAGGGCTGGATTCAATCCCTGGTCTGGGAACTAAGATCCCGCAAGCTGTGCAGCACGGCCAAAAAAAAAAAAAAACCATAAAAGTTGTATTAATAGCTGTATCCTGCAGGATCCTAACTCACAGAAAAAGTAATTCACTATACTAGTTTTAGGAGAAGGGGGTTAAGTTAGGCAGCTTACAGAATCTCTGGGAGAATCAAAAACTGAGTTTCAATACTGCAGAGACAGGAACAGGGAGCATCAAAGAAAAATGTCCAAACCTCCATGAGCTATTCTAGTGTACCCATGACAGCTAGCCAGATATCACCTTGTTGCTTAACACCTAAGACACCATGGACCTGTTGCAAGAAACTCCAGAAACTTAGACTTCAGTGTGGCTTAAGAGCCAAATGCCTCCATTATCAGGATTGGCAACTGATCTGATCTCTTCAACAAAAGCATTACTGCTCACTTTTGTCTCAGTTGAGTGTATCTACCTAGGTCACAAGTAGAACACTTGCTGCAAAGGATTTTGAGAAATACAGCTTTAGCCTTCTAGATTCTGCTGTACAAAAGTTATGCTAAAAGGGAGTCAAAAGCTTACTAGGTGAACTAAAATAAGTGTCTTCCATTGTTTTCTAAAATACTTAAATTCAGTCCTTGTGTTCCTTCTTTAATTCAAGCTCTGCTGACTCCTCTAAACTTCCTTAAAGGGACCATTCTTTCTGAATATCTTTATCTTTACTAGGCTTCTTCAGTCTTTCTAAATCCTCTCTTTAAATGTTATTAAGCTTGTCCCTATATTCTAATGTGTCTAACTAATGCCAAATAGAGAAGAAGGACGACTTTTTAAGAAGGCATACGTCTGCTAAAATATCCCACTGTATTCTGACCTTTATGAAAATAAATTGACTTTGAAAATACATGTTTGACTTGTTTGGTATTTTTCTTATGTAGCCATCTATAACATAGTGCATATATAGTAGCATATATTTCTTTAATTAGATATATAGTTTGGTTTTAGATTATTTTTTAAGGTCATTAAGATAAATAATTATATTTTTTAAAGTATTTAGGGTATGTTAAATGCTACTTTTAAAAAGTATAAAACAGCATATGTACCACTAAATTATGTTTTCAAAAATAACAACCCCCAAATGACAATTTTGCTATAAAACAGGGCCAAGTTCCAAAATTCATATTCTTTAAAATGAAAGGTCTGGGACTTCCTTGGTGGCACAGTGGTTAAGAATCTGCCTGCCAATGCAGGGGACACAGGTTCGAGCCCTGGTCCAGGAAGGTCCCACAGGCCACGGAGCAGCTAAGCCTGTGTGCCACAACTACTGAGCCTGCACTCTAGAGTCCGTGAGCCACAACTACTGAAGCCCATACACCTGGAGCCCTTGCTCCACAACAAGAGAAGCCACTGCAATGAGAAGCCTACGCAACACAACAAAGAGTAGCCCCCACTCGCCACAAGTAGAGAAGGCCGGCACACAGTAGCGAAGACCCAACACAGCCAAAAATTAATTAATTAATTAAATGAAAGGTCCACTGTCCCTTCTCTTCTCAGCCCAGTGTTCATTGTTTATGGCTACTTTTGGAGCTTAAGAAATTATACAAAACATACTTATTCGTGTTCTCACCTGTGGACAGAATCCCTTTATTGAAGGCCTCCTTCCTTTTTTCCAACAGCCTTATATACAAATAAAATCACTTAAATATAAGTCGTCTCAATCAAGAGTGAAGAACTTTTGTCTTCTAGGAAAAGTGAGTTAATAAATGCATCAACTCATCTAAGTTTGCCTACCAGATGTGACCTGACTTGGACATTTCATATTTCTGTTTGCAATCAAAACGGAAAAGGAAACAAATAGATAAATAAAATCTGTTGAGGACCATGAATTGAAGGATAGAAAAATGTGGAAAGAGATGATGGTAGGAGTGAAGGAACTGCTTGAAGGCAAGGATGAATGGTTTGAATAGGATACAGAAGATAATGAAGAGCAAATGGTTTAATGATGCCAGGAGAACAACATGATCTTGGTTATAAAATTCTGAAGTGTCCTGGAGTATAAGAAGTGGTTAGAAAATATTTGGCTCCATTGCCCTAAAACAGGTATGTTTCAAAGTTTTCCAGTTTTGATAACTATAGGCTGTTTTTAAGTGGCCAAATAACCAATTTTGTACAAATATTCATGTACAAATATTAGTAGACAGTTGTTCAGAATAGTGGCAATTAGTTGATGGACTGAAACTGACCAACATAATAAAGAAATAAACATTAAAATCAAGGGAGGGAAGAAAACTGCAGAATTATAAAGTGTGGTCTTTGCCCCTAAGAACTCCCAGAGCCACCCTCATAGAAGGTAACCATGTTCAATAGGCCAGAAAAAGATTGGCAGTTTTCAGGCTTCCTTCATGCTCTAAGATTATTGGGCCAATGTCAGAGACAATGACCAATCTCTTTCAAATTGTCCCAGAGGGGTCTGGAAAGCAAAGTTCAAATCTTTGGAGAATATTTACATCCTTATGATGAACTACAGGCTCTGTTTGTGTTTACCATATGGGTTTAGTCCTCAGTTAATGAAAAGATAAGCAGCCTCAGAAAACATATGGTACATATTCCACAATAATTTAGAGAAATTATGCAATATGTCTTCCATAGAATCTACAATTTAACAGAGAATAAAAATCTAAGGTATAGTTGCACGAAACCTGCCAGCATCAGATTGTTCTTAGGCACAAGTAGATATATTTATTTCGCCATTCTTAACAGGAGAAAAACTGCAGACCATCCAGTATAGTTGGTATACTGCATTTTTTTCTCCTTTGAAGACTAGAGAAATATATTCTTTTGCTAGCCATAATACAATACACAATGTACACCTTTTTGCACCTATGTAAGCCACCTTCTTCATAGCATGAAATACAGTTTAAACAGTTTTTGTCTATTTTGCTCTGAAGAAACCTATGAGATAGTGATTCTAGCAACTAATGTTGAAATATTCTGCTTATTTAAAAGTCTATCAGTATGCAAATGCCTTTAATAATATTTTCAATTATTCTTTAAGTCCTAAATCACAAGCATGGTTTTAAATCATAATAGTTTCCTCGGAATATAAAAAAATGACAGTTTACAAGGTACGTCTATGTAGTATACTGAAGAAAGTATATTTGGGCACCCAAAGAGGGTGAGAAGATCCCTTTAGTTTACAATGTAGAGCAACCATGGTATTTTACAGCAGGCATTCTTTTTTACTTTTCTTCTTGTCTTTATTTTTAGTCCCTATGATGTTTTGTTCCCAGATGTAGGAATGTAGCTGAACAAGGGCTGCTGCTAATTACTGAGGAAATATCCACATGAAGTCCAGATGTTAATGTGTGATCATTTTTTCTATCAGCAAATAGATTTCTTTCTGTGTCATGTTGAGATCAGATAAGACTCTTCCTATACTTTACCTTGGTCATTTGGAGCCCTTACTTTATTTACTTTTCTATCAGTCACTTATCATTCACCTACACTCTATATAAATCTTGTGTCCAAATGAAATAACTTCATTTATATTTCTTATTTTGTTCAGAACAATCTAATCTAGGTTTCCATAGGAAAAGAACCTTTTAAGAAATATATTTTATTTGCAATTTATAAAATAAAATGTTGAAACTAAGCACAAAGTGAATGTCTGGAGAGAAAAAAAATAAAGACGATGTTTTGCTAGATGTTAACATCATATGTTTTCTTCCAGAGTGGTTATTAATAATAGAAGAGCAAAACAAACCCTAAATTAATTATAGAGATTTTTTAATTCTCTCTGCTGGAAGAAAAAAACAAAACAAAACAAAAAAACAGTCAATCTCACAAGGCTTGCCAATGGATCAATACATGATCACTTTATAAAAATGTTTTTATAGTTTAACTCAAAATTTATTTATTGAGTCTATACTTCAGAGCAATATAGCTGTTTAAATAGAGGCAGTTACCACAATGTTTTCTAAGGCTAACCTCCTATTGTAAACTGACAATTGTAAAAAGTCAATGAGCTTAAAATTGTTATGATAACTGCTACAATTTTTTTTTTGATTCCTGGAAACATTGAAAAATACTTTATTAAAGTATGTCTCAGCTACTCCGTAGATACATAAATTTCTTTCCATTTGTAGACAAAACTGGGTGAAGAAATCCAGGAGACACCATAATTTCAAACTGTATTTCTGCTCAAACTGAAGTTATAACGTTGCAAATCTTCCCACCAACCAAGGAGCCAAAAAGGCTGTTCATTGTCTGATTTGGCTCAAGTAATGGGAGCCATTGTGTTGGCCTTCAGCAGAGTTGGTGGGAAACCAATTTCAACTGGGTCAGATTCAAAATTTGAGCATAATACTGATACTTTTGATTGTTTTATGTAAGAATTTATGGCATGGAAAGATTTTATTTTGAGAGATATTTAAAGGTAAACTGGCTTCACATTATTTTTGAATTTTCTAACAAATTTAACTTGATTTTGCCATGCCAGGCAATTTTCAACATATTTGTTCATGAAACTTTGCTTAAAGGAAATGAGCCATTCAGTCACTCAGGGAAAACTTTTGGCATTAAAATAAAGTCATTATCTGCAGACTTACTCATATACAGGTTAACTGCATGTGTTTTACTAATTAACAAGCCAAACACTATGAACGAAAAAGGTTTAACATTCATTACAGACTTTTGCATCAGATTAACATTAGAACACTAAATTTCCAACTGTGAACTACCACTTCTTATATCTTAACAAATAACAATCATGTGAATTAATCCATTGATCTGGGACTAGAAAGATAGCAGGCCATGTGCCTAAAAGAAATGAGATGGTATATCTAAAAGTTCTATTTTCCTATTAGTAAACTGATATATTTAACAGGAATAAAAAAGTAGTGGGAATATCTAAGTTGATTTTTTTTTTTTCATGTAGCCTAATGGCATATGGTGAAAAAAAGGTGGGGAGATATTGATTAGATATTACAAAATATGAGCAGGGTTTTAAATATTTTAAAGTAAAGTAAAATCTTTATGAGGTTACAGAGCTTTTAAAATATTTCCAAAAATGGCCATCTTTGGTATTATGCTTCACATTTCAGGAGCTTGAACCTCAACCTGCATCCCAAGCATATGGAAGTATTTGCAGTATTAGGTTTTCTTACGATGCCAAATCTACGTCTAAAGTTTAGGAAGAAATAGCATATCTGGTGGAGGCTAGTAAGGAAAGCTTGGGTTCACAGTCCTCCCTAATGATGGAGCCCCCTAAAAGACACTAATTATTAATATGGACATCATAGAAATTATGTTTCAACTCACAGGATCACGATTGTTCACTATCTTTATGGAGCACTAACAATCTAAAAATAAATATTAATTTTGGCGGATTGAAAGCATCGTATTAAAAATTACCATTTCCTTGATTGCTCAGTTTTATAGAACCATAGAGCAAAAAAAATGTCTTTCTAAGGTGATTAGTATGCCTACCTGATTCCAGGTAGGATTACACATAGATTGTCTATTGAATGTAGTTTGTGGGGAAAAAAAATAGAGAAAATACATCGAATGAGTTATGATCATTTCTAGGCCCCAAAATTTCATTGCTAGGAAATACTTTGCATGCATCATTATGAGCCTTCTTATCCATACTAACTCCAGAAAACTAAACTCTGGACAATAGGGTTGGTCCTAGGATGAATCGTTTCAATTGATTGTACTGAGTCATTTATAGGCCAAGTTTTTAATGCTAACACAAAAGCATTGAAACATTATTTTTATGTCAGGAAAAAATAGTATTATTTATTTCCCCAAAATTTCCACTGAATTTGTTAGTATATTTTTTTAAGAACAGAAAAATGAAACAGTTAGAATATAAAGATTAATCTACATAAATAAGTGAAATAATTAGCAACATGGCCTCATGGGAAGAGCAGTGATCCAAAGATTTCCAGATGACTCTGACTAATAAGTTGTAACACTTTAGGCAAGTGACTTGGCCTCTCACTTACTATTTTTAAACAGTGAAATTGGAATAATAATGGTTATCTGAGAAAATTAATTACATAAGTAAGACAAACTACAGAATTCATAAAGATGTTAAATCCACCTTTTTACTCAATAGCAGGATATGGTCTTAAATTAACTACCTAATTTCCACAATAGATATGGTATTCTTAGAAGTCACAAAATTTTACCAAAGCATCTAGAATTTCTCCCTCCAAATAAACAGATGTAAGATAAATGGAGTGTAGCAGAACATCAGAGAGTCAGAAAAACAAAAGATATTGTAATCATAATGGCTGAGAGGTTAAACACTCTATTGGTATAAAAAGCAAGCTGAATATGAAAATAACTATATAGATTTTCATAAAGACAAGAAAGATAGTGTACTTGTCATTTTTTTACACTTTCATTTAAAAAGCCTTATCAAATTTTAGGTTTCCCCCTTCTGAAAGAGGTATTGAAAACAAAATTTCCAAAGGCCAAGAGAAAACTATTGAAAAGACAGAAAGCAATCCTTATTACACATAGTTAAAGGTGGGATGGCTTAAGATGAAGAAGAGTATGCTTTAACCTACTCTCTTAATGTAAAAGATCATTCTGAAGAGCATATAACCGATCTGTCTACACCGTAAGATGAAAGTATTTTAAAACATTGGCAGAAATACTTGTAAAGTTTAGCACAATAGGCCACAATTGGGATTATTGCATAATGTTTCATTACATGGATAAGCATTTAAACAGACTAAGACAAGGCATGTAACCAGGATCTTTAAGAAAACAAAAGGTATCAATTCATCTTGAATGGTTTGGCCTTACCTTTGTTAAAACTTGGGTACTTGGCCATTGACATTTGAAATCACTTCCGGTACTTGCAATTTATAGCTTATTCTTAGGAAAAGAAACGGACATTCTTAGATTGACTGTGATTTACAATTTCTTATTTTATTACACTTATTGTACTTCTAACACACCATTTTCTGCCAAGTTAATAGCAATATTTTAGAGGAAGATGAGAAGCTCTGTACTCAATAATGAGCTTAATGCCAACTAATCACTTTAAGCAGGGCAGTTTTGACACAGATTAGCTATAAAATGATTGAATTTCTAACTTAGTTTAATACACACAATAAATACTAATGGGTTTTCATTTTTAAAGGTAAGCATAACTGCACATGTCTGGCCAGATATAATTAAGTTTGAAAAGCTGAAACATTTTAGCCAGTATTCAGAGAAAGAAGTGTAATAGTACGTGTCCATTACTAAATGTTACATACCCTATAAAATGTCACAAAAGAGACATTTCATTTTTAAAATATTATTGGTTATGTTCAAAATGACCTTCTAGACCATTAGGTAAAATTTGTTTCCTTGGAGAGCTGAAAGTGATACAGCCCTCATCATCTAACTGCTGATCTCTTGGTTCCCACAGATTCCAGAACTAGAATTTGGCCTGCTGAGTTTTGGCAAGGCTTATGTTGGTATCAAGCAAACTCTCTTCCAAAAAAGTGTTGGATAGCACTACCATAACTCTGAGTTGTACTGAAATCCAAATGTGAATTTCCTGGAACACATATGGGAACATGTAGTCAACAGATTTCTGAAACTGCATACCAGCACTTTGCTTTGCCTCTACAAGTGCTTGCCTATCTTGGAAGAAAATCTATTAAAATCTTTTCCAATGGATTCAGAGAGAAAATACTGCAACTAAAATGGCCACTTCGCTAGCTAGTGAGCTTCAGAGTTTTATATCCTGACTCTCATATAAAGCTGGGTGAATATAAAATGTTTATTACGTATATATGAAGGAGTACTTCTGCTATAGCAAAAGAGTAGAGTGACATTAACAGAATCACAATCATCATTATCCTCTATGCAAATTTCCTTAAACTCAGCCTTTTTGCTTCCTATAATTAGGACAAGGTTGACTCTTAAGACTCAAATTTGCTATTTTCTCCTTTTGTCCAGTTAGAGGTTTTTGCTAAAGGCTGTTTTATGTTGCATTTTCTTAAACTACCTGACTAAAACATTGGTTTCCAAACATTTAAAAAACTTTTTACTTATTCATTTCCCACCACCTGCCACCTCTTATTTCTAAAGAAATTCTCTTGTTTCTTACCTGAACATGTTCTCTACTCTTTAGATTTCAAGCACCACAAAGTCAAGGGGACAACCCAGGCACTTTCTAATGTGTCAAACCAATAGTCTGAGAAAGTCAAGTTAACTTGAGAAATGCTTAATCTGCTTTCCACAGGTAAACAATGAGTCTCTGATGGATGCTGAGTATTTTACACTCAGAGCCTCTCAGGTAATCCTTGGCTTCTTTAATTAAGACAAATCCTGGTACAGCACCTAATACATAGTAAAAACAGAGAAGGCCAGAGGGAGTTAAATATGGAAATAACTTTTCTAGAATCTGAGGAACTGCTAAATATAGTAGAAATGACACCTCTCCTCAGAATAAAAATTATTTAAAAATAGGAGCATATATTTTCCTAAATGAAATTTGTCATGCATAATCTAAAAAACATAAGTGAATTTTTGAAGATAACAGACCAGTACATAGAATTGACATTGACAGAGATGAGCCTCAAAGGAAAGAATCAGGACTGACAGGCCTCTGATGAGCAAGCTAGGCAAATTTAGATGAATCCAGTACAGTTGGTAGAAAGTCACTGTTTTCTCTCACCACTTCTACCCCCAAAGTTTTTTTTTTTTTTTAATGTGTTTTACTCACAAAGTGACCACCTGGTAAAATGCCCCATGATCTGAAGTAACAGAGCAAACTGTTATTTTGGATCGATTTGAACCACGTTTATGGCAATGGCTATGTAATGGATGGAGAGAGAGAGACAATCAACGTGCGAAAGGTCCCAGGTAAAGCCTAGGAAGTGTGCTCAGATTCAGATAGATGTGTCCAAGTTTGGCAGTCTTTGGGTAAGCCAGAAAAATATTTATTTGAGTGAGAGGCAAAGGACCTCCTTGGACAGAGTCCATTTTAATGGATGAGAGGACCAAGTTCATAGATTTGGACAATAAAAACAACTGAGTTGGTCAACGAAGCTGATACTAAGTGTGATAGTTAGTACAATAAAGAGTCCACTACTAATCAGATTTGCCTTCTGACTCATCGTGATATATGAGTTTTAGGGAGATAGAGACTACAAACTGGAAAAAAAGAGCTGTTAAAAAAAAAAACCAACTTTGTAAGATGTTGACATTCAAGCCAATCCTTGAGTATATACCCATTGTGAAAAAAATAGTACTAAGACACAGAAAGATATACTCCTCAATGTCCTTGCAGCATTGTGGGGTACAGGATATCAGCTATACCCTAGCTCTGTGGGGAATGGGATGCAGCGCACAGCTAACATGCCTGCAGTGGCAGTTCCCAAAAGCAATAATATTGGGGATGGAGAGGGTAGACCATGACTACCTGCGGAGGCTGAGAACTTGTTAGAGAGCATATGTATGTTAGCCAGCATAATTCTCAGATATAAGCAAGAAAAACTTTGAATACAGTCAAGTCTCAAAACAGCAGATGAAAATGAGAGCCAAGGAAATACTGTTCATTTCTAATAATCCATCTCCATACACCCTCCTCCAGGTTGCTCTGGCCTGGAACAACATGGGCTGTATATTTATCATACATATCAGCTAGGGCTTAGAAGTAGTTTAGGTTACAAGAACTCAGGAAAAATCTGATTCTTTGCCATTTCCAAGTAGACCAAGCAGTTTGTTAGAAGCTCATAAAAATTTATTACTTGATAAACTCACTAGCTTCATTTTGAAGCAGGGGGTTAAATCAGAAAATTGACTAAAATATCAAATGCTCTTAGCATTAACCACTACTTCCTTATTAAAATTCTTTCCTTGGTTTCTATAAACCTGATTTTTATCTTAACTTTCTGGCCCTTCCATCTTGGACTTCTCAATTTCTCTTTCTTCAGCCTTAAGTGACCATATGCTCCAAAGTTCCATCTTTTGTCCTCAGATCTTTCTCTGTACATTTTCCCTGGGAGAGTAAAGTTAACTTAACAACGTATGTGCTGACGATTTTCTTACATAGTTAACATAGTTAAGAAACAATCATTAAACAAGTTTTCAAATGTCAGGGGAAAAGTGAGGATTGGGAAACTGGTGAGTAGAAGTAAAAGTAGGAGAAAGTTCAGGTAGGTTAAAAAAGAAAAAGAAAAGAAAAAGTTCTTATACCATGGTGTCTACAATACCTTTCAGATAACTGGGCTGTTCAAAAGACAATTTACATGAAAGCGTTAACATTCTTAACCAAGGAGAGGCATTTGTATTCTTTTCACCAGTATAATCAGGCCCAGTGTGTATTTGGAGAAACAATCCCAAAATCTCATACATTTTGTTTAGCCAGGAAAAATCCTTGAAGGATGAGGGAATCTCAGCCATTGTTCTGTTTTATTTCACTGGTTCAACTGCACATTTAAAAAAAATATGATCCAACATTAGCAGATTCAGAAAAAAACACTGGGGTCAGAACACTTGGGAGGCAAAAGAGAAAGTCAGTGTTTAATATGCCAAACTCAGGCCCCAGAGGAAGGTCCTCCTTCTAATCATCCAATGGGTTAGAAGATTATGTATTTTAAATCAACAGGTGTTTATCTCATAAAATCCAAATATTATACTTTTAACAACCTCCTTGGCTGCCCTTAAGATACTTAGGATAAATAGGAGGAAAAACTCTCTTTTCCCAGAGGCAATGATTTCAGCTGGTTGACCAGGTCTGTGTGCATGTGTGTAGAATAGTGGAGAGGAAGATAAAGTGAAAATGTGGTCTTTCTTATTTTGCAAAACATTCACTGGAAGAACTGAAGACATCAACTATACAGATGTCAACATTTGGCCTCTTCCAGCACCCATTGCTCTGAAGAGAGTTCAAATGTTTTCCAAGTCAGTGGGAAGATTTGGACCTCACCAAGACCCACAGTAAGGAAATCTCCGTCAGTGCAAGTCATGTGTTCAATGCCTAGCAAAGATACCGGAAATGAATAGTGTAAATATGTAAATTACACTGACATGTCTTTTACGTTTTATTTGAATATATATGTATATATATATATTCATATATAAGCAATCTTATAATACTGAATTAAAGTTTAAATATATTCTAGGAAAATAATTTTTTTCTATATTGAGCACTGGCTCATCTGACTTAAGAGAGTTATAAAATGCCAAATTGAGTTTTACTTATATTTCCCTTAATGACTTATTTGTAAGTTAAAATTTAATATTTACCACACACCTGATATGTTCAAGACACTGTGCTAATAAATCAAGGGTGGGAGCAAGCAGGAGAGAAATAAGATGTGGTCCCTGCATGAAACAGCTCACAATCTATTACAGATACAGACACAGGTCACTAACCCTAAAGCCAGCATTCCATGATAAGTGAGATAACAGGGGCCACAGAATACTGTGGGAGAACAGATACATGAGCTGATCTTGGAATTTGAGTACAAGTCTTCCCTAAATGAGGAAGGATATTGCAGGCAGAACAAGCATGGTCAAAGGTATGGAGGCATGAAGAAAATGTACCAAAATTTAAATACTTCTCTTTCTCTTTGGCAAGAGAGGAAACACATTTGGGGGATGAGTAGAGGGGCATTTTCAGGATTGTTTGTTCTCTGTTTACTCTGGGGAATGCTTAGATCCCTGTAGAAATTGTCTGACACATATTTAACCTGCAAAGGAAGAAATACAAATCACTAATAAATATATTTTAAAAATTCAACCTAACTGGATAGCAAAGAAACACAAATTAAAATAAGATATTTATTTTTCACTTACTGAATTAGAAAATAAAAGATAATAATACTCTGATTTGGCAAGAGTGTGCAGAAAATGGACATTTTTGTATATTTCTTTGGCTATGTCCTAAGGAAATAATCATTAACCTTCAAGAAGATATAATAACAAAGAGAATCATGGGGACATTATTTAGTTAAAAAAAAAAAACTTGGAAAAAAACTAAATGTCCAACAATAAGAAACATGTTAAAAAATTAGTGTACAAACCTATAATAAAATATTGTGCAGTCATTAAACATACTAGAGAATAGTTAATGAGATGGATTTATGTTTACCCTTTAACTGAAAAAAATCATGTCTGTGTATATATAGAGACAGAGAGCTATGAGAATACACACAAAAATAGTGCCATAAATTATATCAGTGGTAGATATAACGATAGTTTCTGTTTTCTTTTTCTGCCCATCCACATTTTCTAAAATTTATAAAATGAGTATACAGTGATTTTATATCAAGAAATATGTATCCAACTTTACAAAAAGCAGAGGCACAGTTATTGATTCTTATATTAGGACAGGAGCAGGGTACTTAATTGTCGTGAGCACAATCTTCCTTCTACCAGTGAAAGGAAACATTTGGAAGAGGAAGACACCTTTAGACTCTCATGAGTAAAAATCACTTATTATAGTGTGAAGTTATTGACCTCTCTCATTTTCCTAGTCACTCTGTGTAGCAAGGCTGAGCGCTCCCATGTGATTGTGTGGCCACCCACAGAATCTGCCCACCTCCAGAAATGAATAGACAACTTCCGGGGAGTTCTCTTTTCTCCAAAATTGCCCTCCATTTGATCATTTTGTTAAGGACCTAAGGGAACACATTAATTCTTTGAAGTTGCTAGAGTATGTCTATACCTATACCATGGCATAAAACAGATGTTCAACCAAGTAGGGGGAAATGTTCAATTCTATGACATTATTCTTTTAATGTACTTTAAAATATAGTCAAACTCTCTGCATTTTTCCTCAACATTTAACAAGCCCTGTAGTTTATTGATTACAGAGGAAGTATGAGCTCTTGCAGTGGGTTTAACACGTGACTAAGAAACAAAGGTCAGGACTTCCCTGGTGGCACAGTGGTTAAGAATCCACCTGCCAATGCAGGGAACACGGGTTCAAGCCCCGGTCCAGGAAGATCCCACATGCCTCAGAGCAACTAAGCCCACGTGTCACAACTACTGAGCCTGTGCTCTAGAGCCCATGAGCCACAACTACTGAGCCCATGAGCCACAACTATTGAGCCCATGAGCCACAACTACTGATGCCTGTGTGCCTAGAGCCCATGATCCGCAACAAGAGAAGCCACTGCAATGAGAAGCTCACACACCACATCAAGAGTAGCCCCCCGCTCGCCGCAACTAGAGAAAGCCCGCTTGCAGCAACAAAGACCCAACACAGCCAAAAATAAATAAATAAAACAAATTTATTTTAAAAAAAGAAATAAAGGCCAAAACAACATATGTGCATATGTGTCATTATGCAGATATGTGGGAAAATGAGTGTAACCCTGATAATCCGGGTCTTGTGGCAAATAACATAGAAATAATGCCAAGTTTTATAGCTTAGGAAAAATATGATTTTCCTAAAGAATCTTAATGTTGCCAAAAAGTAAGCTTTTCTCTTGGGGTGAGACACTCATTTTGCTAGTTCAGAGCATTTGGTAACTTTGATAGGACAAAGGTAAGATAATACAAGTATGGTTTGGTTTTAAAAGATCTATGCTCTTCCTCCCCTTAAAATGATAGGAGAATATAAATTAAAAAGCACAGTTTTATTTATTTATTTATTTATTTATTTATTTATTTATTTATTTATTTATTTATTTGCTGTACACAGGCCTCTCACTGTATCTATATAGGAAAATATAAATTAAAAAGCACAGTTTTGTTTATTTATTTATTTATTTATTTATTTATTTGCTGTACACGGGCCTCTCACTGTTGTGGCCTCTCCCGTTGCGGAGCGCAGGCTCAGCGGCCATGGCTCACGGGCCCAGCTGCTCCACGGCATGTGGGATCTTTCCAGACCGGGGCACGAACCCGCGACCCCTGCATCGGCAGGCGGACTCTCAACCACTGCGCCACCAGGGAAGCCCCACAGTTTTATTTTTGACCTTCAATAGTGAAAAAGTAAAGATAGTTTCATAAAACAAGCTTGTAGGTTTTAAGAAACTCCATCCATTAGTGTACAGTGAGTTCTGCTACAACATACATATGTATTCCTAAAAATCTTCATCAGGCAAAATTGTTCAACAAAAACACAGGACTTATGAGGAAAATGGGGTGAGTGGCACATTACTCAAAAAACTTTGTTAGCATAGAAGACAAAGTTATGGTTACCAAAGGGGAAAGAGGGGAGGGGTAAATAGGAGTTTGGGATTAGCAGACACAAACTACTATATATAAAAATAGATAAACAACAAGGTCCTACTGTATAGCACAGGGAATTATACTCAATATCTTGTAGTAACATATAATGAAAAAGAATATATATATATATATATATATATGTATAACTGAATCACTTTGCTGTACATCAGAATCTAACACAATGTGAATTAACTATACTTCATAAAAAAATAAAGTTGGAACTGAAAAGGCAAAAACAAAAAACAAAACAAAACCACAAAAAACTTTCCTAGTTACACATTTTAAAGAGATAGAAACCATTCATATGGATTTTATGCAATCCCAGTCAAAATCTCAGTAAATTTTTTGTGGACATCGAAAACCTGATTCTCTAGTTTATATGTAGAGGCAAAAGACTCATAAGAGCCAACACAACAGTGAAGAACAACAAAGTTAAAGGGCTGATACTACCCAGCTTCAAAACTTACTATAAAGCTACAGTAATGAAGGTAGTGTGGTATTGGTGAAAGAATATACAAATAGATCAATGGGACAGAATAGAGAGCCCAGAAATAGACCCCCATAAATATGGTCGACTGATTTTTGACAAAGAAGCAAAGGCAATGCAGTGGAGCCAAGACCTCAACAAATGGTGTGAGAACAACTGGACATCCACAAGCAAAAAAATGAATCTAGACAGAACTTTAAACCCTTCACAAAACTAAATCAAATGAATCATAGATTTAAATGTAAAATGCAAAACTATACAATTCCTAGAAGATACTATAGGAGAAAACCTAGATGGCCTTGGATATAGTGATGCCTTTTTAGATACAAAATCGAAGACAATCCATGGAAGAACTAATTGATAAGCTGTACTGCCCAATAATTAAAAACTTCTATTATGTGAAAGACAATAACAAGAGAATGAAAAGACAAGCCACACACTGGGGGAACATATTGACAAAAGACATGTCTAATAAAGGGCCGTTATCCAAAATATTCAAAGAACTCTTAAAACTCAACAATAAGAAAATAAACAACCCAATTAAAAAATGGGCCAAAGACTTTAACAGACACTTCACCAAGGAAGGTATATAAATGACAAATAAATATATGAAAAGATGTTCCACATCATGTCATTAGGGAAATTCAAATTAAAAAAATATAAACTTATTAGCATAACCAAAATCCAGAATACTAACAACACCAAATGTTGTTGAGGATATGAAGCAAATGGAACTCTCATTCATTGCTAGTGGGAATGCAAAATGGTACAGCCACGTTGGAAGACAGTTTGGTGGTTTTTGCAAAATTAAACATACTTGTCATACAATCCAGTAATTGTACTTCTTGATATTTACACAAAATTTTGAAAAATTATGTCCACACAAAAACCTGAACATGGATGTTTAGAGCAGCTTTATTCATAATTGCCAAAACTTGGAAGCAACCAAGATGTCCTTCAGGAGATGAGAGAATAAATAAACTGTGATGCCTCAGACAATAAAATATTACTCAGCACTAAAAAGATAAGAGCTATATAGCCATGAAAAGACATGGAGGAAACTTAAATGCATGTTACTAAGTGAAAGAAGCCAATCTGAGAAGGCTACATCTTGTATGATTCCACCTATATGACATTCTGGAAAAGGCAAAACTATGGATACAATAAAAAGATCAGTGTTTGTGGGAGCAGGGCAAGACAGGAGGGAGAGATGAACAGGCAGAGCATAGAGGGTTTTTATGGCATTGAAAATAGTAACGTATTATAATAAAGGATATACATCATTATACATTTGTCCAAACCCATTGAATGTACAACACCAAGAGTGAACCGTTAGGTAAATTATGGACTTTGGGTGATTATGATGCGTCAATGTAGGTTCATCCTTGGAAAAAAATGTACTATTCTGGTGAGTGATGTTGATAATGCAGGAGGTTCTTCATGTGTGGGAACAAGGGGTATATGGGAAATCTCTGGACCATCCTCTCAGTTTTAGTCTACATAAAATTGCTCTAAAAAATAAGGTCTTTAGAAAGAATATAGAAACCTAATTTTTAAATGGTAGCATTTGTTAAATGGCTAAAAAGTATATAGTATTACAATAAATACGGTACTTTACTTTGAAAAAAGACTTGAAGTTTTCTTGTGCAAGTGGGTATCTGAAAGGCTAAACGTTGTGAGTTATTATGAGCTACTGGAATAAAGTTTATCTGGAATTGGACTGCGAGTTTTAATATAGGTTTAGATGGATGTGGCTCATAATACACAGAGTAAACTGAGTTAGTTGTTAGATGTCTGAAGTGTCCACATGTGTGCATTTTGGGTATCCTTATGAGGCTTTGTTTAGACTTCCCAGAGAATGCATAGCTCAGCTGACACCTTGATTTTGGCTCAGTGAAATCCTTATCAGACTGTGACCTCCATAACTACAAGACAATAAATTTGAGTTGTTTTAAGTCACTATGTTTGCGATAATTTGTTATGGTGGTAATAGAAAACTAATACTCTATCGGACATTTTTCTTATTTTGTTCATTTATATATCATGTGTCTCCCCTTAGTAGAATGTAAACTCTATAAGGGCAAGAGCCTTGTTTTTTATACTCATTCCTGTTCTTAGAGCTGTGCCTAGAACACAGTAAGCACTCAATAAAATTTAATTGAGTGAATAACACAAAATTGCATTTTGTCTGCCAAAGAATTTTATTCTTTCCGTAGACTTATGCTTTCTAACTGGAAAATGAAAAGGAAATGTTTGGCAGAGATAAAAGTGCATTGGCCATTTTAATCTCAATATCAGAGGATTGTCATGCTTAGCGTTTGCTATACTAACAATATGTCCCTTCTCATTCTGATTCAGCTCCCTTATAAAAAGGACATATCTGCCTTGATATTTACAATCCTTTTCCAAGGCACATGCTGTTAGGTTTTAATTTGAGTCTTTAGATCTCCATGTAGTGTATTAACTGGAGAGCTGACATCATATTTTTAGAGCTATAAATGGTGGTGGAGCTGCCATTAACTTATTGGAGTTTATTTGGAATTGAAAAATTATTTCATCATTGGTTATTTTTCTAGGGATATGTGAAAAATTCCTGGAAATACTAATTTTAAAATACATTTCAATATTTGTAGGTTTTAGCATGTAAATATAGGGACAATTTTGCTTCTATTTTTAGTCTAGTAGACACCATTTATGAACTTTCATGAGACGGATTCAGTAGCCCATATCAAAAACAACAATTCCAAGTTTCCTTAACCACTGACATAATTTCCCCTGGGCCCATATATATCCAGAGTTGGGCTGGTGGGATACAGAGTTGAGAAGACTGAGAGGGAGTGAAGGGCTTTCAGTTTAAAAGTTATCTTTTGTTGACTAGAAGATTCTCATGAGTTCTGTTCTCATAGATTACACTTACTTCTAATCAAAATCTTATTGTCAGTGATTGATCTCAGTCTTGTCTATATCCAATGTTTATAATCCAATATTTATATCCTGGTCAAGTAAGGAGTATTGAGAGAGAAACAAACAAAGAACAGCAGCAACAAAAACAAAAAAACCCTCTAACCTTAATTAGATTGTCAATGAGAAATTCAAAACAGAACATTAAAAAGCCTATTTGGAAACATTAAACTTAAATATTAGAAATTTATTTTGTCTCCAAAAGCCTAAGTTTAGGCAATACTTTTGGTAGACTTTGGGCTTAACCATGAGAATCAATAAGAAGAGACATATTTGGGAGATATAAACCACCCATGTTAAAGTTGTATTTTTTTCAAAAGAGGATTGCAGAACACAAGTTTCAATCAATGACTGTGAATACTAATTCTCTCAGATGTATAATTTCAGTTTATTATTTAAAATTTGTTAAATTCTTCTATGGCTAGATCAGTTATTTCTCCTTTCATAGTTTATCTGAATAAGAATATTAAATAAAACACAAAGAGAAGCTTTTTGCACCAGATTTGCTCAGAATCTATTCCAATTCATGAACTCCAGTATAATTACTCCCCTTAAGCCCAGGGCCATAAGCATCCTACAAAAATTCCATGTAGCAACCTTCTTGACTCTTGTTGACTCAGATTAGGTACTTCAAACTCCACCTGCCATCCACTCTCTCTCATAACCTTTTACTTTCATGATCTCTCCAATATTCAATATTGGCTTCATACTGGAATTTTTCTCCTCATTCTATCCATTTTGAACTTATGAATTCTGGCTGGTTTCCCTTTCTCTCTCATTCATATTCAGTTTCTCTCTCTCTCTCTCTCTCCCTTTCTCCTTTTATTAACACTAAAAATTAAACAATAAAGCTGTTACCAAAAACAAACAAACAAATCAACAAACAAAAACAACAGCACTAGTGCACAGATGGTTGTTTTCTTTTCAGGATTCCAGTCTCAAGAATTCAGCAGGATAAACTTGCAGCTGATTCATGTAGATAATCCCAAAAGATGTTCCTCTTCAAGTCTCCCATTCTATTTTTACTGTGAAGTTGGCCCATTTCTTTTAAAGAATGGTCAACTAGTGACTTAAACCATCATATTCACTCTCTTATGGTTCAGAAACTTCCTGGCACATCATTTGATAATCTTTATATTCTAAATACTTTCAAGTCACTTAGTGGGATTTTTCACTCTGGTAATTAACCAGATTGGTTTAAAAAGAAAGTAAAGAGGGGGAAAGGGTGATGCATACATAGGCTTTGCTGGAATTTATCCTAGATTTTTACAGACAATGGAAAGGACTAGTGCCTGGCAGAAGTTATTAGCTTTACTATATGCAATATGGACAAAAGAATTACTGCAGGCAGTTAACTACTTAATTGCTGCTACTGTTTTGGAATGGATTTATTGAGATATGATTGATAGATCATAAAATTCACCCACTTAAATCATCACCATAATCAGTTTTAGAAGATTTTCATCACCCCAGAAAGAAACCTCATGCCCATTAGCAGTCATTTCCTATTTCCTTCCAACAACCCTCCCCTATTCCCAGCCTTAGCAACCACCAATCTAGTGTCTGTCCCTCTATAGAATGATGCTTATTCTAGACATTTCATACAAATGAAATTCACACAATGTGTAGTGCCCTTTATGACTGGCTCTTTTCATTAAGCATAAAATTTTCAAGGCTCCATTCATGCTATGGCATGTATCAGTACTTCATTCCTTTTCTTACAATTAATATACTTTGTATTGTTAAAGTAATTTTAGTTTTATTGAAAAATTAAGTGGAAAGTACAGAGAGTTCCCATATACTGTCTCTCTCATTCCTCATACACAGTTTTCTCTATTATTAATATCTTGCATTAGTGAGGTACTTTTGTTAAAATTGATGAGTCAATATTGATACATTTTTAACAACAAAAGTTTATAATTTACATTAGGGTTTACTCTTTGTGTCATACATCCTACAGGTTTTGACAAATGTATGATGTATATGCACCATTACAGTCCCATATAAAATGGTTTCATTGCCCTAAAAATTCTGTGTTACACTCATTCACACCTCCCTCCCTCTCTCTTCCAAACCCCTGACAACCACTGATCTTTTTACTGTTTCCATAGTTATGCCTTTTCCAGCAAAATATAATACTTTGCTGAAAATATTCCACTGTAAGACAGGTATTTTCCAATGGTATGATATACTGCATTTTACTAATCAATTCATCAGTTGATATATGAATATTTATGATTCTATATCATGGCTGCTTTGTATAGTTATGTACAAGTACATGTGTGACATATCTGCAGATATGGTGAGAGTGGGAATCCTTGTTTTGTTCCTGATCTTAGAGGAAAGGTTTTCAGGTTTTCACCATTGACTGTGATGTTGGCTGTAGGTTTGTCATAAATAGCCTTTATTATGTTGAGATATGTTCCCTCTGTACCAACTTTAATGAGAGTTTTTAACATGAATGGATGTTGACTTCGTCAAATGCTTTTTGTGTGTCTATTGAGATGATCATGTGTTTTTTTATCCTTCCTTTTGTTAATGAGGTGTATCAGCTTGATTGATTTGCAAATATTGAACCATCCTTGTATCCCTGGAATAAATCCCACTTGAACGTGGTATACAATCCTTTTTATATGTTGTTGAATTGTTTGCTAATATTTTGCTTAGGGTCTTTACATCTATATTTATCAGAGATATTAGCCTGTAATTTTCTTTTTTTGTAGTATCTTTGCGTGGTTTTGGTATCAGGATAACAGTTGCCTCATAGAATGAATTTGGGAGTGTCCCATCCTCTTCAATTTTCTGTTATAGCTTGAGAAGGATCGGTATTAGCTCTTCTTTATACGTTTGGTAGAATTCCCCTGTGAAGCCATCTGGTCCTGGACTTTTGTTTACTGGGAGTTTTTTTTTAATTATAAATTCAATTTCACTATTGGTGATCAGTACATCTATCTCTTCTTGATTCCGCCTTGGAAGGTTGAATGTTTTTAGAAATTTGTCCATTTCTTCTAGGTTGTTCAATTGGTTGGTATGTAACTGTATAACTGTCTGTAGTATGTTCTTATGATTTTTTGCATCCATGTGATATTATTTCTCCTCTTTCGTTTCTTGTTTATTTGGGTCTTTTCTCTTTTCTTCTTCATGGGTCTTGTTTATATTTTTGAAAACCAGCTCTTGGTTTCATTGTTGTTGCTGTTGTTGTTTTTCTTTTTGGTCTCTATTTTCTCTGATCTTTATTAATTCCTTCCTTCTGCTTTCTTTGGGCTTTGTCTGTACTTCTTACAATTCCTTTAGATAGTAAGTAAGTTAGGTTGTTTATTTGAGAGTTTCATTTCTTAAGGCAGGCCTGTAGCAATATAAACCTCTTAGAACTGTTTTTTTTGGGATCCTATAGATTTTGGAAAGTTGCATTTCCATTTTCTTTCATCTTGAGGTATTTTTCATTTCCTCTTTGATTTCTTCATTGACCCATTAGTATTTTAGTAGCATGTTTAGTTTTCACATGTTTGTGTTTTTCTCATTTTTCCTGCTCTGATTTCTAGTTTCATACAATTGTGGTCGGGAAAATGGTTGATGTAATTTCTATCCTCTCAAATGTGTCAAAACTTGTTTTGTGGCCTAGCATGTGATCTATCCTGAAAAACATTCCATGTGCACTTGAGAAGAATGTGTATTGTGCTGTTTTTAGATGGAATGCCTATAGATATCTATTAAGTCCAACTGGTCCATTGTGTCATTTAAGACCACTGTTTTCTTACTGATTTTCTGTCTGGATGATTTGTCCATTGATGTATATGTGGTGTTAAAGTCCCCTACTACAATGGTATTATTGTCAATTTCTCCCTTATGTCTGTTAGTATTTGCTCTACATATTTAAGTGCTCCCTCTATTAGCTGCAACATATTTGTGTGTAATATTTTCTTGTATTGATCCTTTTATCACTATATAATGCCCTTTGTTTTCTTTTGTTATAGAGTTTGTTTTAAAGTCTATTTTGTCTGATATGAGTATTGCTAACCCTGCTTTCTTTTCATTTCCATTTCCATGAAATATCTTTTTCCACCCTTCACTTTCAGTCTGCATGTTTCTTTCACTCTGAAGAGGGTCTCTTGTAGGGAGCATATTGATGGGTCCTATTTTTTTTTATCCAATCAGCCACCCTATATGTTTTGATTGGCTCATTGAGTCCACTGACATTTAATTATTGATAGGTATGTACTTATTTCCATTTTGTTACTTGTTTTCCAGGCTTTTGTCTTTTTTTTTTTAATTTTATTGAAGTATAGTTGATTTACAATGTTGTGTTAATTTCTGCTGTACAGCAAAGTGACTGAGTTATACACACATATATATATATATTCTTTTTCATGTTCTTTTCCATTATGGTTTATCACAAGATACTGAATACAGTTCCCTGTGCTATACAGTAGGACCTTGTTGTTTATCCATCCTATATATAATAGTTTGTATCTGCTAATCCCAAACTCCCAATTCTTCCCTCCCCCATGGTAACCACAAGTATGTTCTCTCTATCTGTGAGTCTGTTTTGTTTTGCAGATATGTTCATTTGTGTTGTATTTTAGATTCCACATATAAGTGGTATCATATAGTATTTGTCTTTCTCTTTCTGACTTACTTCAGTTAGTATGGTAATCTCTAGGTCTATCCATGTTGCTGCAAATTTCATTCTTTTTAATAGTTGAGTAATATTCCATTATATATATATCACATTATATATATAATATTCCATTATATATATCACATTATAGATATAATATTCCATTATATATATATCACATCATATATATGGATGGATTATATATATGGATGGATATATATATATGTGGATACATATATATCACATCTTCTTTATCTATTCATCTGTTGATGGACCCGGGGTTTTTTGTAGTTCTCTGTTTTTCCTTCTTTTTTTTCTTCCCTTATGATTTGATGACTTCCTTTAGTGGTGTGCTTATGTTCCTGTTTCTCTAGTTTTTGTGTATCTATTGTAGTTTTTTGATTTACGGTTACCAAGGGGTTCACATATATTGACCTATAATTATATCTACTTCTTTTAAACAGAGTCCTTTAAGTTCAAACACTTTCTAAAAGATCCACATTTTTTAATCTCCTCCCTGACATTTTCTGCTTTTTGATGTCATATTTTATAACTTCATGTTTATTCCTGATAATTTACTGATTATTGTAGTTATACTTAATTTTACATTTTTTTGTCTTTTAATCTTTGTGCTAGCTTATTTAAGTGGTTGCTCCTTGACCTTTACTACATATTTGCCTTTACTAGTGGGATTTTCCTTTTCCTATAGATTCTTACTTCTTGCTATAGCCTTTTCTTTTCCACTTAGAGAAGACCCTTTAACATTTCTTTTAGGGTAGATTTAGAATTGATGAACTCTCTTAGTTTTCACTTGTCTGAGAAGTTTTTATCTCTTCTTTCATTTTAAATGATAATCTTGCGTACCCTAGGTTGCAGGGTGTTTTTTCCTATCAGCACTTTGAATATATCATGCCTCTCTTTTGGCCTGCAAAGTTTGTTTAGAAAAGTCAGCTAATAGCCTTGTATATAACTCTTTGTTATTCTCTTGCTGCCTTTAAAATTCTCTTTAGCTTTTGCCATTTTAATTATGATATGTCTTGGTGTGGGTCTGTTTGGGTTTACCTCGTCAGGGACCCTCTGCACTTCCTGTACCTGCTTATCTGCTTCCTTCTTCAGGTTTGGGACGTTTTCAGCCATAATTTCATCAAATACGTTTTTAACACCCCTTTCTCTTTCTCCTTCTAGGACCTCTATCATGCAAATGTTATTATACTTTAGGATGTCCCAGAGATCCCTTAAACTGTTCTCATTCTTTTTTCTTTTTTGCTCTTCTGATTGGGTGATTTCCATTATTCTGTCTTCCAGATCACTTATGTTTTCTTCTGTATCATCCAGTCTGCTGTAATTCCTTCTGGTCTGTTTTCCATTGCAGTTATTGTATTCTTCAATTCTGTTTTTATATTTTCTAGTTCCTTGTTAAATTTCTCACTTATTTATCTATTCTTTTCCTTAGTTCAGTTAGCATTCTTATTACTAGTGTTTTGAACTCTTTATCTGGTAAATTGTTTATGTTCATTAATTTTTTTCAGGGGTTTTCTCTTGCTCTTTCAATTGAAACAAGTTCCTCTGTCTTCTTATTTTGCTTACCTTTCTCTTGTCTTTATGAAATTAGGTGAAACAGTTACCTATTTTGGTCTTGAAGGGGTGAGCATCCCTATACAGTCTGCAAATGCCCAGTGACTTTGGTGGGAGAGCTGGATTGACATGAACACAAGTTACATCTTTCCTCAGGGTGTGCTGGTAGCTGTCACCTTGGTAGGAAGTGGAAATGGAGATGGAGTGGCTGGGACCAGAGCCAGGTGTGAGCAGGGGCTTCTCCTCTATTCAGTGGCTGTCACTACCCTATCAGGGGCAGGTACCAAGTTGCTGGAGCAGAAGTGCTTAGGGTCAGGTCTGAGCTGGCTCTGTTCCCTTCAAGTGTGTGCTCTCCCTGCTCCCAGCACTGGCACCCTCACCTGAGGATAGCAGTGCTGGAGCAAGATTGGCTGGTGTGAGTGCTCAGCACGGGTCAGGGAACAGGCTGTGGCATTGGGCCACAGAGAGAGATTGGGACTGCTTCTGATGTACTGCCTGTGTTACCACCAATAATGCTGCCCCTACCGTGCTCAGATGTCCCTCGAATCTGAGCCACATTTTTGTCTCACAGCCAAGGTCTCTCCTCAGCTGCAGCAGCCCTCACCCCAGTGTCAAGCTGTGTCATGAAGCAAGTGAGCCTGGAGCAGTTGCTCGGCTTAGGCTGGGAGGCAGTCATGGGGCAGTTGTGGGAAACTGGCCAGCTACCTGTGCAGCTTTAATCCACCCTCTCCATCCTGTTCGGGGAGTAAGCAAGCTGGTGTGTGCTCTTTACAAGTGGAATCCAGGCTTCCCATAGCCCTCCTGTTAGTCCCACCAGCCCTCCAACCAGCCAACAGGACTTGTCTTCCCAGTGTCAGAACCCAGGGCTGGGGGGCCCAATATGTGGCTTTAACTGCTCACTCCCCAGGAAGGATCTCTGCCTATGTAATGTCCCTTCTCTTCTGAGTCCCCTCCCAAGGGCTCAGGTCCCAACCTGATCATGTCTCTTCCCTTCTAACCTAATTATGTATGGATCTTTAACAGCCTTGGCTGTACAGGAGTCTCTCTGCCAGTCTCCAGTTAGTTTTCAGTGAGAACTGTTCCACATGTAGATGTATTTTTATGTGTTCATGGGGGGAAGTGTGTTCCATATCCTCCTACTCCACCATCTTGATGTTATTGTAGTCTTTCAATTTCTTTAGGTCTTCCATTTCTTTCAACAATACTATGTAGTTTTCAGAGTCTGTTTCACAATCCTTTGTTAATTTGTTAATAATGTAATTATTTTTTTTCTTTCTTCACACATTATAATAATTCATTCTCTGTTATGCTCCCTCCTTTTGGGTCCCTTGCACAACTTATATCTTCACTCCCCCATGTTCAGTATTCACCTTGTCAGTGGGGAGGAGTACTTCCATGAATGGATGAATAATTTGCTATGTCTCTTGGTGTGTAACCCCAAACAATAATGTTTTCCAATAAGGAAATAGTCATACTAATTTATAAAAGTTTTATATCTTTTCTGTTAAAAATATACTTTTTCTTTTAACTAATTACTCATTAAATGAGCTCATATACCCCCAGATAATTAAGAATTGGACAAAATACTTTTGTGCAACTTCCCAAGTATTCTCTGCTTTATCTAGTACAAAATGGGAAATAAATGACTGCACATAAAAAAGACAGTAAAATCTTCTATTTAAAGTTAAGTTGAAATCATTTGAGCATTGGCAAACTCTCATTTAAAAAAATCAGGATCTGCTGGGATGAAGTAATAAGAGTGAGATTTCCAAACCCAATACCTTTCCATTTACTTGACATTAGTCTCATATTGATTTAAAGAATCATTCAATCTTTTGTATAACAGAAAGAGGAAAGAGAGGAGCTAAACAGAAGCAAGTACAATATATTCAATGGAAGGGAGGAGTAGGAGACAAGCTAAAGAATTCAAAGTTTAGGTAGTAAAGTTCATCTAAAGGGAAATACTAAAGATATTATGAATTTTTAGCCTTGAAAAGATTGTTGATTATATAATTGTCTTTATATATTAAACAAAGTGTAATTATCTGTGGGTTTCCTCTTCATTGGGAGAGAAAATGGCAACAAGAAAATTATATTTCAGGAAAAAGAAGTTATTTTAGGTATAAAGGATACATTGATTTTAAAATGATTAGAAACTGAAAATAAATGATATAAAAGTTTTTAAATGTTTTCTAGTGAGGACTAGGATAACACAGCAAATGGATATCAGCTGTCTTCATGAGTGGCTTAGGTAGTGGTGGTAAGTTTCAAGCAAGATGGCTCTAGCACCTTTTTCTATCGTTAAGGTTCCCCAATTCATCTGCATTATACTCAGTTAGCTTTCAAATAGTGGTTATATTTTTAAAGTGTAATACTAACCCCAAATTCATTATCAGAGTTATTACTAAGTAAAAAAGAAAGCAATCTCACACACAAAAGCCTATATACATGGCACTTTATTTCCACATTCTGTAATCCATTTAGCTATTAAAATAGTCCTTATTGGAAAGTAGGAAAGAATAATTTTTTTATAATATATTTGTTAGGATTCCAAAAATATTTTAATACAGCAATTTCTCCTGTGTCTAATGTGTTTAGTTACAGTAGCCATGGAAAAACCTCAAAAAGTGTTAGATTTTGCAGATTCAGCACATTTTAATTTTAGAATCAAAAGAACAGCCAAGAATCTAATTTCCTACCATAGCACTTGGAGCTGAACATAGCATTTGGAGCTAAACACCAGAAAAATCACTTCTCTAGAGCATGACTTCATAGCATTACTGTTTTACCCAGAAGAAGATGAACAATCTGTGTTATCTGATACTAATAATAGATGATTATTTGGGCAGCATAATTATCCAAAGTAAAAACACACAGGTCTACAGCCACTGAGTCTTATTTTGGCTATTAGCAATTTCATTAGCAAATTTAGTGTCCAATTTAGTATTTAGATGATTGTTATTGGACAAAGCTATAACCTGTCTTAATTTGCATGATGTTCAGACGAATTCAATTAAATTAAAATTTCAAATGCAAAATATTTTAACTGAAAGACAGGTAATTAATGCAAGATAATATTTTTCTCTGTAGATAAATTAGCTGAACGTTCTTATATATCTCACTCCCATTTCAATAACATTAATGTGATTTCTGCTTGTCTTTCATCATCCCTTAAAAAAATGATGAAACCTTTTATTTACAGTTACTTTTTTCCAGTAATATTATAACAGACTCAGGACCTCGTGGAATATGAATAATGGAAGTGAAAACTTGTAGTGTAACATCTTCTAAGAAATTTCCAATAGTCAGGGACACCATGAAAGCTGCATAATAAGGCTTTCACTAATTATACCCCTAAAACAAAATATTCCAGTAGAGCATACAATAAACTTCTCCTTTCCTCTACAATTATATAATTATCTCCAATTCACCATGCTAAAATAGGTTGCCATAAACTAACATAAAGAGATATTATCCAGTGCTTTATAGGGTTAAAAAAAGGGGGGCAGATGGCAGTACATATATCTGAGGGCCATTTATCCACTTATTGTGCCCTTTCCTCTTTCCGTCTTATTATATTGGTATGATCTCTATATTGTTTTATTAGTGCCAAATAAACAATAGAACAATAAAGTGTTCTATAAAGTAACAATGAAAAAAAAATTCTTCTCACTTTGGATAGCAAAAACATAAAGTATTAAGCATAGAGATTGTCTCTTTTATTTGCACTGACCAAATATAATGGTGGTTAAAAGTTCAAGATTTGGTGTTAGATAAACCTATTTTTCAATCCCAGGCATTTCACTTACAGGCTCTGTAAATTTGGGCATGTTACTTAACTTCCATAAGTCTCAATTTTCTCCTCTAAAAATGGGACTAATAATAGACCCTACTTCAGTTAATGACATATTTAGTCTTCCATTAATTTATCCAACCAATATGTATGGAGCACACACAATGTGCCAAGCACTGTAACACTTTCAGGAAAATGAGGACAAATAAAGCAGCTAAAATCCAGGCTTCATTAGGTTTTATTCTAATGAGTGTATACAGGCAATAAGCAATAAACTAAAAAATATACACAAGGCAAATGAAGGTCCAAGAATATAATCATGTGAAACAATCAGCCCAGTACCCGGAACATAATAGTCAACAAATACTAGCAATAGTTATTATAATTATTCCTATTAAGAGACATCTAGGTGATATTCTGGAAGGAAGACATGAAGAATTCTGCAGACTTCTCCCCAGAAAACAACCACAGCTGGTGAAATTTATTTTAAACAATTATTTAAAGTTTCTGGAAACTGTCTTAAGGGCATAGAGAAAAGGAAGAAATATTTATTCAAAAAACTCTACTAAACTCAGTAAGAAGAGTGAGAATCTGCGGTACTTGAATCATAACCCACTCCCTTTTCACCAATCTCCACCTCAGTGTGATGGAACCTCCACTTCAGGCAGGTACAGCCAAGATAATAGGGCTCCCTTTCCTCCCTCCCATTCTATGTTATCTCCCTGGGAAAGGTAAGCCACCCACATTTCTCAGTCTCCCACCTCCATGTTTCAGTGACTAAATGCCAAGCAAATGCAGCTTAAAGGACAAAGACTCCCTTCCTTCACTCAACTCTAATTTGTAGGGTGGAGTTCACTCCAGATGTTGCAGGCTAAGAGTCCTTGACCTTCAATAGCTTTTATCCAGATCACACATTGGGTGATGG
Organism: Hyperoodon ampullatus; assembly: GCF_949752795.1. Classification (NCBI taxonomy): domain Eukaryota; kingdom Metazoa; phylum Chordata; class Mammalia; order Artiodactyla; family Ziphiidae; genus Hyperoodon; species Hyperoodon ampullatus. The sequence continues at coordinate 54,190,921 of NC_136925.1, read as the reverse complement.
TTCCATGCTAGCAGAGACAAGCTCAGAAAACCAGAAGCTACCACTCATATCCAGCATCCTGCTCTTAAAATTGGGGTATTACTCTAAGGTACCAGCTCCAGAGCAGAGGTGCAGAAATACTGTCCAAAGAGAAAGGCAGTTCATAAGAACGGAGAGCTCTAAAGTTCTGCCCAGAGGAACTAACTTTATTTGAAACACAATGTGGAGAGGTTTAAGCCTAATAGTACTCTCAAAGACAATGGAGGTTTTGGTGATAAGCAATTAAGAGGAAAGTGATAACTTCATGAGAATAAGCTAAATCATGGACCAGATAATTTACTCACATGGACACATTTTAATCAAACTGTCAAAAGCAAAAAACAAAGAGAATATCTTGAAAATGGCAAAAGAGAAGTGACTCACTACATACCAGGAATCCTCAATAAGATTATCAGCCTATTTCTCATTAGAAACCTTGGAGGCCATGAGGCAGTGGGTTGATATAGTCAAAGTGCAGAAAGAAACAAAAAAGAAAGATAAAACAAGGAGCCTACATCCAGCAAGACTCTCCTTAAAAATGAGGGAGAGGGAGTTCCCTGGTGGTCCAGAGGTTAAGACTTTGCCTTCCAATATGGGGGGGCAGGTTCAATCCCTGGTGGGGGAGCTAAGATCCCACATGCCTCGTGGCCAAAAAAACAGAACATAAAACAGAAGCAATATTGAAACAAATTCAATAAAGACTTTAAAAATGGTCCACATTAAAAAAAAAAACCTTTTAAAAAAATGAGGGAGAAATTAAGACATTCTCAGATAAACAAAAGTTAAAGGAGTTGTTTTTTAACACTGGGCCTGCCCTGCAAACAAATGCTAAACGGAGTATGTCAGATTGAAATGAAAGTAGTCAATAACTCAAAGCTATATAAAGAAATAAAGACTTCCAGTAAAGGTAAATATATGGGCAATTATAAAAGCTAGTCTAATGGTAATTTTGTTTTGTAACTGTTTTTAATTTTCTACAGAAGTTAAAAGATAAATTCATTTTAAAAAGTTATGAATCTATGTTTGAGGGTATACGATATATAAAGATGTAATCTGTGCCATTAATAACAGAAAGGAGAAACATGGAACTGTAGAGGAGCAGAGTTTTTATATTCCATTGAAGTTGATATAAATTCAAATTAAACTGTTATAACTTTAGGCTGTTAAATGTAATCCTCATGATAACCAAAAAGAAAATATCTGTAGAATATACACAAAAGGAAATAAAAAGGGAATCAAAAGATTTCAGTAAAAAAAAATCAAGTAAACACAAAAGAAGTCAGTAACTGAGGAAATGAGACAAAAAAAGGCTATAAGGCATATAAAAAACAAATAACAAAATAGCAGAAGTTCCTTTTTATTAGTAATTGCTTTAAATGTAAATTAATCAAATTCTTCATCAAAAGACAGAGACTAGCCAAACAGAGTTTTTTAAAAGCGTGATTCAATTATGAGCTGTCTAAAAGAAACTCACTTCGGGTTCAAAGGCACAAAGAGGTTGAAAGCAAAAGGTTGGAAAAGATATTCCATGCAAATAGTAACCAAAAGAGAGCTGGTCTGGCTATACAATTTTCAGACAAAATAGACTTTCAATCCAAAAAAGGTTTCAAGACCCAAAGAACATTGTATATTAATAAAAATTTAAGAAGATAAAACAATTATAAACATTTATACACATATTAATAGACCCTCAAAATATATAAAGTAAAAACTGACAGAATTAAAGGGAGAATCATTCTACACTAATAGTTGAAGACTTCAATATCCCATTTTCAACAATGGATAGATCAATCAGACAAAAAATAAGTAAGGAAATAGAGGGCTTAAAAAACACAATAAGCCAACTAGACCAAACATACACATACTCAACACCCTATCCGACAACCACAGTACACACATTCTTCAAGTGCATATGGTACATTCTCCTGGATAGAGTATATGTTCATCTAAAAAACAAGTCTCAATAGATTTTAAAGATAGATATCAAAAAGAAAAGATAGATATCATACAAAGTATCTTCTCTGCCCAAAGAAGGGGTAAAGTTAGAAATCAATAACAGAAAACTGGAAAATTCACAAACATGTGGAAATTAAGGAACATACACTTAAACAATTGGTCAAAGAATAAATCAAAAGAGAAACTAGAAAACAGAAATAAATAAAAACAAAAACACAACATACTAAAAACTTATGGGATGCAGTAAAAGCAGTGCTCAGTGTAAAATTTCTAGCTGTAAATGCCTATGTTGAAAATCAAGAAAGATTTCAAATCAACAACCTAACTTTGCAACTTGAGGGACTAAGAAAAAAAAAAAAAAAAAGCAATCTGAACCCAAGGAGCAAAGACAGAACAAGGAAGGAAATAAAACAGAGTAGAAAAATAATAAAGAAAACCAATTGAAACAAAAAGTTATTTTTTTGAAAAAAAATCGACAGAACTGACAAACCTTTAACTAGATGGACCAAACAAAAAAGAAGATTCAAATTACTAAAATCAGAAATGAAAGTTGGAACATTGTTCCCAATTCTACAGAAATAAAAAGATTATAAAAGAGTACTATGAACAGTTGTACAGCAAAAAAATTGGATAACCCAGAGGAAATGGACAAATTCCTAGAAATATAAAACCTGCCAAGACTAAATCACAAAGAAATAGAAAATCTAAATGGACCTATAACTAGTAAGTCGATTGAATTAGTAATCAAAAATCTCTCAACAAAGAAAAGCCTTGGACCTCATGGCTCCGCTAGTAAATGCTACCAAACATTTAAAGAAGTTCTAACACCAATTATTCTCAAAATTTTCCAAAATACTGAAGAGGAGGGAACACTTTCTAACTCATTCTATGAGACCAGTATTATCTGATACCAAAGCCAGACAAAGATAGCACAAGAAAACTACAGATCAATATCTCTTATAAACATTGATGCAAAATTCTCAACAAAATATGAGCAAATAAATTCATCAATATATTGAAAAGCATTATTCACTATGACCAAATGAGATTTATTTTTGGAATGCAAGGATGTTCCACAAAAATCAATGTAATACACCACGTTAACAGAATGAAGGAGAAAAACAACATGATCTTCCTAATTCACACTGAAAAAGCATTTGACAAAATTCAACACCTTGTCATAACAAACTCACTCAACAAACTACCTCAACATAATAAAAGCCATAAATGAAAAATCCACAACAAACATAATACTCAGTAGTCAAAGACTTAAATGTTTTCCTCTAGAATCAGGAACAAGGCAAAGATGCCTACTTTTGCCATTTCTGTTCAACATAGTACTAGAAGTTCTAGCCAGAGAAGTTAGAAAGAAAGTGAAATAAAAATCATAGAAATTGGAAAGCTAGAAGTAAAATTATCTCTGTTTGCAGATGATATGACCTTATATGTAGAAAACCTTAAGTATCCTACCAAAAACCGGTTAGAGTTAAGTAAGTGAATTCAGAAAAATACCAGGATACAAAGATCATCTGCATTTCTCTACATTAACAACGAACAATCTGAAAAGGAAATTATAAAAAACAATTTCATCTACAATAGCATCAGAAAAAATAAAATACTTAGAAATGAACCTAACCAAGGATGTGAAAGACTTGTGCAATAAATACTACAAAGCATTGCTGAAGGAAATGAAAGAAAACATAAATAAATGGAAACACATACCATGTTCATGACTTGAAAGATTTAATAATGTTAAGATGCCAGTACTACCCAATGCAATCTACAGATTCAATGCAATCCATGTCAAAATCCCAGTGACGTTTTATGCAATAGAAAACCTATCCTAAAATCCATATGGAATATTAAGGGGCCCCAAATACCCAAAACAACCTTTAAAAGGAAAACAAACCTGGAAGACTCACACTTCCTGATTTCAAAACTTAATATAAAGCTACAGTAATCAAAACAGTGTGGTACTAGCATACAGACAGACATGTAGAACAATGGAACAGAATATAGAACCCAAAAATAAACTTCCTCATATATGGTCAAATAATTTTTGACCATGGTACCAAGACCATCAACAGGGAAAGGACAATCTTTTCAAGAAATGGTGCTAGGAAAACTGGATATTCACATGCAAAGAATGAAGTTGGACTTTACCTAACATCGTGTACAAAATTTAACTCAAAATGGATCAAATAGCTAAATGTAAGACATAAACTATAAAACTCTTAAAAGAAAACATAGCAAAACTTCACAAAATTGGATTTGGCAATGATTTCTTGGATATGTCACCAAAAGCTCATCAACAAGAAAAAAAACTGACAAATTGGACTTCATGAAAAAATTTTAAAAGTGTGCATTAGGGCTTCCCTGGTGGCGCAGTGGTTGAGAGTCTACCTGCCGATGCAGGGGACACAGGTTCGTGCCCCGGTCTGGGAAGATCCCACGTGCCGCGGAGCGGCTGGGCCCGTGAGCCATGGCCGCTGAGCCTGCATGTCCGGAGCCTGTACTCCGCAACGGGAGAGGCCACAACAGTGAGAGGCCCGCGTACTGCAAAAAAAAAAAAAAAAAAAAAAAAAAAAAAAAGTGTGCATTAAAAGACAATATCAACAGAGTGAAAAGGAAACACAAAGAATGGGAGAAAATATCTGCAAGTCACACACTTGACAAGGAATTCATATCCAAAATATATAGAGAACTAAAAAAACAACAATCTATTTTAAAAAATGAGCCAAAGACTTGAATAAACATTTCTCTAAATAAGGTATACAAATGGTGAATAAGCACATGAAAAGATGTGCAACATTAGTAATAATTAGGGAAATGCAAATCAAAACTACAATAAGATACCACCTCACACCCATTAGGATGACTACTACCAAAAAATCAGAAAATAACAAGTATTGGCGAGAAAGTGGAGAAATTAAAACACGTGTATTTTTGGTAGGACTGTAAAATGATATAGCTGTCAAAAAAAGTATGGTAGTTCTTCAAACACTTAAACATAGAATTACCATATGGTCAAGCAGTTCCACTTTTGGTTATATACCCAAAAGAATTGAAGGCAAGGTCTCAAAGAAATATTTGTACACCCATGTTCATAGCAGCATTATTCAGCTAAAACGTGGAAGCAACCTAAGTGTCCACTGACAGGTGAAGAGAGAAGTGAAATGTATTGTATAGTATAAACATATAATAGAATATTATTCAGCCTTAAAAAAAAGAAAATTCTGCCACATGCTACAACATGGATGAAACTTGAGGACATTATGCTAAGTGAAAGAAATCAGACAGAGAAAGACAAATACTGTATGGTATACTTATGTGTGGAATAAGAAAAAAGACAAATTCGGTATAATTCCATTTATATGAGGTTTTTAGAACAGTTAAAATCACAGAGTCAAAAAGTAGAATGGTGGTTGCTGGTGCTGGGGGGAGGGGGACGAAAACATTGTTTAATGGGTGCAAAGTTTCAGTTTTACAAGATGAAAAGTTATGAAGATGGATGGTGGTGATGGTTTCATAACATTATGAATGTATTTAATACCACTGAACTAAACACTCAAAACTTATTAAGATGGTGAATTCTGTTATGTGTATTTACCACAATAAACTGCAAAAAATAATGTCTAAAAATAAGAGAGAACAATCTGGCGGCATTGTGGATAATGGATCATAAGAAGGCAAAAACAGATATGGGAAACTAATTTTGATTTGCTAGAGCTGGGTATTATGGAACTCAAAAGATTAAGCCATGAAGACAATTGGTATAAGTTTACATATACAAACTTCATTGCCCTCACAATGTAATCTAGTTTGAGTAGATTGGATGAGGCCGAGTTTCAGAGAAGAAAGAGAAATGTACCCTCCTCTCTACGGACATAACTGGAAGGAGAAGTGGTGGACAACAGAATCCCTAGAAATGGTTTGGGGAAATCTGTGCCTGGTTTCCTAAATGAAGACTAAGGAGGTACAAACCTCATGGAAAAGTCTTCCCTTAAATAAAGGAAAAAAGTATGGCTTCAGTAACATTTAAAAACTTAAACAGCCTCATCTGCAAGTGTCTCCCATACAGTCCCACATCGAAATGTCACGGCAGCAGCAGAGATGGCTGGAAATTATCCTGTGTTGGAAGGGAGTTGAAAGCAGTCTTGGCATCCATCAGTTACAGACTGACAGGTAAAATTTAGCAAATGCACACACAAATATTATGTTACATTTGAAAGAAATCGATCATATAAACAAAGAGCTACAAAGAAGGATCTTAAAACAATAGTGTTTAGGGAAAACAGGAAACAGAATGAGATCTACAACTTTACCATTCATATACTACTCATCCATTCCCCTCCATAATTATCAAGTCTATGGAAACTCTTTGAATGCTTGCTTTTCCATCTATTCATTAAGTAGATATTTAAGACCCTATTATGTACCAGCCCCTGGGCTATGTGCAGACTATTCAGCATTGAATAAGACATATTGTATACCCTCAAGAAGCTTAAAATCTAGTAGCAGAGGCAGAGAAGTATATAGTCAATCGCAATGCAATTGGGTAATTTTTTATTCATTCTCTTTCTTACCTTTTCATCTTTTTTTCCAGGTGACATGTCAGTTTAGTAAATGATAAAGGAATTTTGCAACTAAGAGGCACCGTATTAGTGCCTAAGAACTCAAGTGGCTATAATAGCCTCTAAGTATGTCAGCCAAGTGAGCAATGTCTTATACATTATCTCTTAGACAGCTGAAACTCATTAGCTGTCTTGGACAGTCCCATGAAATATGCCCTCCACCCAAACATGAACAACAGTAGGTCCTGACCTTAGTCAGAAAACAGACAACCAAACGTCCTGTGTGCAATCCATCTGTGGTACTCACTACGACAACAAGAACTACTTCAGAAAACAATATGTTGCATTTGATAAAATAGAAGGTGCTGGAGGGAAGAGGCCATCAGTTCAGTGAAATTAGATCCAGCTGCAAGCCACTCAGGCCACAGCTATCTGTAAATCGCTTTTTTCCCTGCCTTGTACATTATAGCAATCTACTACAGATCATAAGAGCACAGCCAAAAGCCATATGTTTGGCATCATGTGGACAGCATCTGGTATTTTTTAAGATACAACTAAAAACGTTGAAAACACAATAAAACAACTGTCATTCACTTAATGCTTGTGCTTATATCTCAGCTCATGGATGGTTTTATGACAAATAAACAGTTGTATAAAGTCTCAGTTTAGTCACCTTCCTTTATATATTTCTTTCCTTGGTGAATTACACTTTCATCTCTCATTTTGGCTTGGTCCAAGTGTACTTTTATATATGTGTGTGTATGTGTGTGTGTGTGTGTGTGTGTGTGTGTGCGCGCTACTGTAGGTGAAGCATTGTTGTATAAGCAGAATGAAACTGTCTTTTAAGGTAGCTTCAGCCAAGTAGTCTACATGATAATAAATATTATTTACACTCAATTCTGTTTACTAAAAGTCAGTATGAGTCTGGCTAATATGTTTCATAATGTCCAGAATTCAGGCGTTTATTGTAGTAGTAAGGGAGAAACACATGTGGTTGGCACTTGGGAAAATGGACATGGGCAAGGTTGTTGGCCCTTCTGAATGATACATGAACTATCATTCTAGATCAAGTCTACCCTCTTATTTGAAAACTCATTTAAGTATTCTGACAAGTATACCTGTTAATAATTGGCAGGCCCAAAGCAGTTTATGTAAATCTTGGAGGAGTTGTAAGCCTCTTAGTTATTGGTTTAGGAAGACACAACCCCTTGTTAGAACAAATTAACGACATTGACTAATTCACTTCTTCTCTGCATCTGTCCATACAGTAATGCTGTTAGCTTTAAAATTCTAAGGTCGGGACATGTTAGCTTTCTCACTTTGGATGCTCATTCGTAAAAAGGATAAGTATACTAATTGCCTTTGAAAACATTTAATTTGTTGCTTCATATGCTGAAGATGTTAAAGTTATTATGACAAGTTTTTAATTTTAGTTAGAAAACCAAGGTTCAAAAATAGAAACTCTCTTCTGTAGAATTTGTCTCTAATTTCGAAAATCAAAGTACACTTGATACTGAGGTATAGAAAATCAAGGAACACCACATTTAAATTTATTTGATTCCTCCAGGCACTTTTTCATACTTCAGATTTCTTTTTTCACTGTCATTTATTTGGGAGAGTAGCCAGGATGTGGCCTGGTCTGGGGCTACATAGATTTCATATCCAAGAAAGATTTTGATAGAGTTCATTGGGAACTAGTACAAAAAAAAAAAAAAAAAAAAAAGGAATTAGTTAGGATAGGTTTTTAATAGAAAGTAGAAAGTTTCAGAATTTACTTGTAAGGACAAAAACTAGAAAATCATTTTATTAGTTTAGTTAATTCATAACTAAAATTAACTACTCATACTCTAGACTTATCTTTTAACTAGACACCAAGTTCCTTACCCCAGTTATCTCTAAATAAATCAGTCATTTAAAAAGATATAATTTATCTGTAGTAAACTATAAGTAATTGTTTTTAAATTAGTGGTAATGTTTAATAGTGTTACTACATGGGCTAAAATCCAAAAAGTTTGCTTCATTCAAGTGGAGAATGTCATTTCTAATCTTGTTGCTTCCCACCTTTATGCTTCCACACACTTCATTTATATACTAACCACAGTACTTATCAAGATGAACTATAATGACTATTAATAGACTATTGATTCTTCTAGTGTCTAGTGTCAAGGCCATGTCTTACTCATCTTTGTGCCCCTAGTATTGGCTGGGGGGAAAAAAGGCATTGAATGAAAGAATAAATTAGTTGAAAACAAAAGGAAAAGCCAGTCAGTTTGGAGACTGTTTGACGTACACTGTCCAGCTATTTAACCTATTTAAAAATATAAACACTAATCTGTTTAAGGTTCTTACCTACCTGAAGCATAGGCCCATTAAAATGGCAGAACACAGTATAGAGGAATATGTGTACACTCACTGACCCAGTATAGAGGAATGGATCCAAATAACAGTGAAAACTGATTAATGGAACTGAAGACCATTACGTTCTAAGTGGAGATTCTAACATGGTCAAATAGTACAGGGCATATTGAATAAGGCACTTCGCTTCTTCAACTCAAACAGCCACTGTTGGTTTGAGAAAAGAATGGAGCGCTGCAGCAGACTGACAACATTGACAACATTCCCCTCATAGGAATTTTCTCTCTCCATTTGCTATACACTGGAAATTTGTTCTCTAACTGGGAGGCAGTGAAACAGTATGACTGAAGCAGATTTCACAGGTAAGAAAGAAAGTTTTTGTTTCTTATCTGACCACCTAGACAGGATTTGAGCTCTTATTATTAAAGGGTAGATTCCCAGACAGAAATTAATTAAATTTAATGTAGATCATGTGCATGGTAGAAAAACAAAAAAACAAAAATCAAATTGTACAGAAAAATCTCACTCCTTAGGTAAAATCACTTTTACCTTTAAGAAAATCACATATTTCCAAAGAATGTGTTTATACTGAAGTTTCTTGATTTATGAAGTTTATATATTATTAATTGAATTTTGGTTGTATGAAAGTTTATTAGCTTATTTACAAAACTATCTTTTCTCCTTCTTCCCAATGTGGTAAGTGGATAGAATGATCATGCGGGGTGCGGGTATGGAAGATGGGGTGGGAAGGTGTATGATGGAGGAGTATGTAGTAGATGGTACCAAATGCAGCAGTTTGAGGAGATGCCAAACTAAAAACTGGGCCAACTTCCCAAAGACATCATCAACACAAAGAGCAAATCAGAGGGAAAGACCCTGGAGCAAAATCAACAGAATAGAGCCTGGGGAGCCCAGTCAAGAAAAAAGATAAGAAGCAAAACCGGGGGTGGGGGAGGTGATGGGAAGGGAGGGGTGTGGACAGAGATAGATGCAGTCTCTGCACCCACAATAACCCCTGGCAACTCCTACAGAGAGCAGAACCAGACATTAGAAAACCAGCAGAAAAAACTACAGTAAATCCTTGAAAGATTTTTTTCTTAGATCACTTCAATTTTGAACTAATTTATGAAAAATATGTTGGAAACATTGTAAAGTCTATTACCAGATAACCAGCTATCCTGGTGAAACTTAACATTTGGGAGACCTGGGGCAAGAATATAAATGGAAGTCAACATACTACATATATTCTATATATTTAAAAGTTATAAATCAAGGCAACGTTTAAATAAGATATAATCTATCTGCTTACTTTGACAAATATAATTTCATAACAGAAAGAAAATGTACAAAGCTAATCTTTTTTATATATGACTGAAACTTAGCAAAATAACAGAGAATTAAATTTAATAAGTATTATAGCTGTGTAAGTGGTCTGTGGATGGACTGAGTAATAAAATAAAGAAAAAATCCATAAATTATTTTTTAAAATCATTTTTCTCACCTTCATTACAGCAAAATCACTGTTACAGTGGTACAGTCAAGATTTTTACAGTCTGTGCTATTTCTAAAGTAATCATTTAAGAGTTAAAAATAAAACATTATCAAAATATAAATGTATTCTTATAAAAATGTAAATTAAGGTAATTTCAAAAATCAAAATATCAAAATTATCCTACATGCATATTTTCAAAAACATTTTCTTGGGCTTCCCTGGTGGCGCAGTGGTTAAGAATCCGCCTGTCAATGCAGGGGACACGGGTTCAAGCCCTGGTCTGGGAGGATCCCACATGCCGCAGAGCAACTGAGCCCGAGAGCCACAACTACTGAGCCTGTGCTCCAGAGCCTGCAAGCCACAACTACTGAGCCCACGTGCTGCAACTGAGCCCACATGCCACAACTGCTGAGCCCGCAAGCCACAACTACTGAAGCCCATATGCCTAGAGCCCGGCTCTGCAACAAGAGAAGCCCCCGCTCGCCACAACTAGAGAAAACCTGCACACAGCAACCAAGACCCAATGCAGCCAAAAATAAATAAAATTAATAAAATTAAAAAACAAAAAACATTTTCTTCTAAAGTATTCAAAATTATCTATTGGAAGTGAAGGGCAAGATACAAATTGTAATTCATATTAAAATTATATATATGAAATATTTAAATAATGAGGAAATTTTATTTTTGAAAGTATAATTAAATTATTAAATACTTTAATAAAAATGAAACTATTAGCAATTCTAACACTCAGTAACAATGTAGTTAGAACTGATATTTTGCTTTAGGCATATTACATGTATACCTACATACATAGAAATTTAAGTGAAATATTAAATATTGCACAATATTCTTCAACTCACTCATACAAGTGTTATAAATATGATGGTAATTTGTGAGTACTTTCAGAATCAAATTGGAACACAAAAGCAGCAAAAAAAACAAAAAACAAAAATAGATGTTAGGCACTACTGGTAAATGAAACTTGTTAATAAGAATTGATTTCATTTAAGTTATCTAAGAGATTTGACAAGTTAATTTATCTAATTACCTAAATGCTTCTTCAACTCCAATACATAATGGAGGTGATAGCTAACACTATGGTGGTAATCATGCGCAATAGGGAAATGTATCAAATCAACACATTGTACACCTTACACATATTGCATGTCAATTATATCTCAATAAAGCTGGGGAAAAAAGTCTTTCCTACACCCTGAAGCCATACCAATCTCCTAAGAACAGAAGCACAATCCACAAACTCACCACATTCAGATGTAGTTACCTTTTGTTTCAAGAACATAGAGCAAAAAATAAGTGGAAAAGCATTTCACTGGGGCCTGAAAAATGTTAGTCTTGAGAGTAGATGTTCAGGATGTTTAAGGTTCCTGGTTGCTATATCAGGGCTGGACACCAGATTATATGTAACAGAGGTGCCCATATGTACTTTAATAAATTGTGTGGGTTTGTATGTTTGGTCAGTAATCAGCTAGATCTCTAAAGCAGTGTGAGGGCGAGGGCTGAGGCCCCTCTTGCCTAGTTCTAAAGGTGGTACTGCCAGCAACAGAAATGACTCATATGCCAGTGAAGGTCCTAAGACAACATACAGAGCTAATATCACTGCTAAGTGTAACTCTCAAACGTTCCTATGTTATTGTTATCATTATGTCAGGACAAATTAAATAAACAAAATTAAATAAAGTTTATGAAATTAATAAATTCAACAGTAGCCTGTGGAGGCCACTACTAGTTTACCCTGGACACCAGATGCACCATACTTGGTGCATGATAGAAGCTTAATTAATACTTATGAAATAAATTAATGAAATATTTTGTAACTACTATACATTATGTGATGAGCTAGCATTAAGACAGGAGGTGTCCCCTGCTCATGACCTCATGGAGACACCTGCCCATGACAAGATTCACATGCCAGAGAATTTATCAACCTCTTCAGTCCTTTGAATGACTTTTGTGACAGCTCAACCTAAAGCAGAGAGAACCCCTTCTGCCATGACCAGCATTAGAGACAACAGCAGGGCCATTGCTCAACACTAAGCTCATAGGTGGGTTTCTGGATTAAATCAGTACCAGATCTGAGGTCTCATTATTTCAATTCAATACACAATTTGAGAGCAGCCCAGTGAATCTAGGAGAATGTGTTTCAGTACTATAACAGCCTTATTCCAGCATCAGCATGGACTTTCACTCCTTCTCTCCCTCCCTCTGCTCTCGAGCTTAAATCAACTGCCAGTTTCTGTTCCAAATTGGAGTTGTGCCATAAGCATTTCCCCTGGCAATGAGTCACTTCACCCATGACTTTAGGGGTTGGTGGCACAACCCATGAACTCAATCTGGAGGATGGGTCATTTGAAACTGGTAATGAAACTAGGTTCAGTTCATGAGCTTCCAAGCTTTGACTGAAATATTTAAATCCATCCATCCAAGTTTCAGACAATTTATAGGGACTTTAAAAAAAAGAAACAAAAAAATAAAGATTGTTACAATAAAATGAAACACATTTTTGGAAAATGCCTACTTTTATAACTGTCAAAGATTATAGTTTTCATGGAATTATACTATAATTGTTTTGATTTTTCTTTCTCCAGAATAATCACACTTACCCAGACTGCCAGCCCAGGTAATTACATGAGTATGTCGACTCATTTAATGACAGCATGGAGCTTTTACCAGTTATGAGTAAATAATGTATTAGTACAACTGGAAGTGATTTGCAACAAATTTGACTTATCAAGCAATACCGAGTTTAGCACTGATAAATATTAGTAAAATGTTGGATGGAATTCAGACCACATTGGTTGGAATAAATCAGTGTAGGTTTCGGGGGAAGCAGAATAGCATAATAAAAATCAAGAGCATTAAATTCACCTAAAAGGCCAAGCTGACAGCACTGGAGGCCAGAATCTTTTCTTTATTCCCAAGGAACATATAATGTAGACGTCAGGCTCAAGAATCAGTAAAATCTCCTCCAGCAGTCTTCTGATAAACTTACCCATTTTCCATGAAGGAACATCTTATAAGGAGAAAAAGGTAAAGTTTCCACCTCATAATTTAAGATTTAATCTTAAAATTTTTCAACAAAAGAAGTGTTTCCTGGGATTATGGGCACCTCTACCTCAAGTTTCATCTTTTGGCGCTCCTTAGAGACAGTCTCTTACCTGTATAATCCACATCCCACCAGAGAGGACTTTGTAGAAAGCTGGTGCTCTGCCTATGCTTAGTGAGTGGATTTATTAGTTACTATAGCTAATTCTTTCTTCAGCACTAAGTTTTTTATTTTTCAATCTCAATAATAAGAGTTAATACAGGATTAGCAATCAGCATAAAAAGGCCAGATACTGAAGTGCCAATTATTTACCTACCAAAAAGAAAATGCTCCCTGAGACATAACAATGTAGTAAAATAAAATGTTTATTTCTTCTACATTTAATATAAGGTCAAAATTCTTTAAGTTTCTATATAAAATGTATTTCCATTTACAACACTAGTAGTTAACCTCTCCTGCTTCTTCTTTATTCACTTATTGATACTTATACATGAACTTTTCCCATCAAGAATATGAGATGGATTTCCTTTTCCTCCGAGGAGTATAGCTATGGGAATCAGGAATAATATTTTCAAATTGTCACAGAAATATGCTTGACATTCTGCATTCTATGGATCTTGTTGTGTTCACACAGCTCTGATCCTCTTTTGGATTTTAGTTCATACCTTCAACATAAGATAAATAACTACTCTCCGTTTTATGCACCCAGTGTGCACTGGGCAATCTATCACAGCAAGAAATGAGTCCTGAAGCACTATAATAAAATATCTCACCATCATAGCTTTACTTTGTTCAGGGATAGAGTGTTTAAGGCCAGTACATTATTATTTGTTTTGTTTCCATCTGTAGTGGTTGAAATAAACTTAATGTTAGAAAGAAGCTCAAGGGACTTTTCAACTTTAATGGCCCTTGTATGTGGAGTTATATAGCGAAGTGTAAAACTACTAAAATGAAGTTGGTGTACCATGGTTTTAAGGTACTATAACAATTACTTGGGAATTGCATCCACGCTGGGAAACTCCATAAGTGATCAATCATCCTGGGCTCTTCAGCAGAAAAGCACTAAATAAATATATTTAAAAAGTGTATCGATGCATGGAATCACTAGAAGGCAGCTAACAAATGCTTACATGGCAAGAAATACAAAAGAATCAGAAACAACGATGGGGGGCAGAGTCAAGATGGCAGTGTGGGAGGACGCAGAGTTAGCATCTCCCCACAACTAGGGTGCCTGCCGGCTGCTAGCTGGGAATCCTGATGCCCAAGGAGACAGGAGGAACCCCCAAGTGAATCAGATCCTGGTTCACGAGCCAGGGATCAGGCTAAAGCTCCTGCGGTGGGAGCTCTGAATCTGAACCACTGGACTAACAGAGAACCTCAGACCCCAGGGAATATTCATCAGAGTAAGGTCTCATGGAGGTCCTCATCTCAGCACCAAGACCAAGCTCTACCCAACAGCCTACAAACTCTAGTGTTGGAAGCTTCATGCCAAGCAACCAGTAAGACAGGAACACAGTCCCACACATAAAAAAGAAAGGAAAGAGAAAGAAAAGAAAAGAAGGAAGGAAGGAAGGAAGGAAGAAAGAAAGAAAGAAAGAAAAAGAGACGGTAAAAAAACATGTCACAGATGAAGGAGAAAGATGAAAACCTACACAACCAAATAAATGAAGAGGAAATAGGCAATCCACCTGAAAAAGAATTCTGTGTAATGATAGTAAAGGTGACTCGGAATCTTGGACATAGATAGGAGGCATGGGTTGAGAAAATACAAGAAATATTTAACAAAGATCTACAAGAACTAAAAAACAAACAGAGATGAACAACACAATAAATGAAATGAAAAATATACTAGAAGGAATCAATAACAGAATAACTGCGGCAGAAAAACGAATAAGTGAGCTGGAAGACAAAATGGTGGAAATAACTGTCGAGGAGCAGAAGAAAGAATGAAAAGAATTGAAGACGATCTCAGAAACTTCTGGGACAACACTAAATGCAACAACATTCGAATTATAGGGGTCCCAGAAGAAGAAGAAAAACAGAACAGGTCTGAGAAAATATTTGAAATGATTATAGTGGAAAACTTCTCTAACATGGGAAAGGAAATAGCCACCCAAGTCCAGGAAGCTCAGAGAGTCCGATAAAGGATAAGCCCTAGGAGAAACACACCAAGACACATATTAATCAAACTCACAAAAATTAAATTCAAAGAAAAAATATTAAAAGCAGCAAGGGAAAAACAAAAAATAACATACAGAGGAATCCCCATAAGGTTATCAGCTGATTTTTTGGCAGAAACTCTGCATGCCAGAAGGGAGTGGCAGGATATACTTAAAGTGATGAAAGAGAAAAACCTACCTCCAAGATTACTCTACCCAGCAAGGATCTCTTTCAGATTCGATAGAGAAATCAAAAGCTTTTCACACAAGCAAAAGCTAAGAGAATTCAGCACCACCAAACCAGCTTTACAACAAATGCCGAAGAAACGGCTCTAGGCAGTAAACAGAGGCAAGAAAAGGACCCACAAAAACAAACCCAAAACAATTAAGAAAATGGTAATAGGAACATACATATCGATAATAACCTTGAATGTAAATGGATTAAATGCCCCAACCAAAAGACACAGACTGGCAGAATGGTTACAAAAACAAGACCCATATATATGCTGTCTACAAGAGACCCACTTCAGACCTAGGGACACGTACAGACTGAAAGTGAAGGGATGGAAAAAGATATTCCATGCAAATGGAAATCAACAGGAAGCTGGAGTAGCAATATTCGTATCAGACAAAATAGATTTTAGAATAAAGACTGTTATAACAGAAAAGGAGGGATACACAATGATCAAAGGATCAATCAAGGGAGAAGATATAGGACTTCCCCGGTGGCACACTGGTTAAGAAGCTGCCTGCCAATGCAGGGGACACGGGTTCAAGCCCTGTTCCAGAAAGATCCCACATGCCATGGAGCACCCAAGACTGTGTGCCACAACTACCGAGCCTGCGCTCTAGAGCCCGCTAGCCACAACTGAGCCCGCATGTCACAGCTACTGAAGTTCGTGCGCCTAGAGCCCGTGCTCCACAACAAGAGAAACCACTGCAATGAGAAGCCTGTGCACTGGAACAAAGAGTAGTGCCTGCTCACTGCAACTAGAGAAAGCCCATGCACAGCAATGAAGAACTAACGCAGCCAAAAAATAAAACAAATAATTTTTTTTAAAGATTAAAAAGAAAAAGAAGATACAACAATTATAAATGTTTACGTACCCAACATGGGAGCACCTCATTACATAAGGCAAATGCTAACAGCCATGAAAGGAGAAATCAACAGTAACACAATAACAGTAGGGGACTTTAACACCCCACTTACACCAATGGACAGATCATCCAAACAGAAAATAAATAAGGAAACACAAGCTTTAAATGATACATTAAGTAAGATGAACTTAATTGATATTTATAGGACAATCCATCCAAAAACAACAGAATACACTTTCTTCTCAAGTGCTCATGGAACATTCTCCAGGATAGATCATATCTTGGGTCACAAATCAAGCCTCAGAAAATTTAAGAAAACTGAAATCATATCAAGCATCTTTTCTGACCAAAACACTATGAGATTGGAAATGAACTATAGGAAAAAAAATTGTAAAAAACAAAAATACATGGAGGGTAAACAGTGCACTACTAAATAACCAAGAGATCACTGAAGAAATCAAAGAAGAAATACAAATATACATAGAAACAAATGACAAAAAAAAACGATGACTCAAAACCCATGGGACACGCAAAAGCAGTTCTAAGAGGGAAGTTTATAGCAATTCAATCTCACCTCAAGAAACAAGAAAAGGAGCTTCCCTGGTGGCTCAGTGGTTGAGAGTCCACCTGCCCACGCGGGGGATGCGGGTTCGTGCCCCGGTCCGGGAAGATCCCACATGCCGCAGAGCGGCTGGGCCCGTGAGCTATGGCCGCTGAGCCTGCGCGTCCAGAGCCTGTGCTCCGCAACGGGAGAGGCCACAACAGTGAGAGGCCCACGCACCGCAAAAAAAAAAAAAAAAAAAAAGAAACAAGAAAATTCTCAAATAATCTAACCCTACACTTAAACCAACTAGAGAAAGAAGAACAAAGAAAACCCAAAGTCAGTAGAAGGAAAGAAATCATAAAGATCAGGGCAGAAATAAATGAAATAGAAACAAAGAAAACAGTAGCAAAGGTCAATAAACTAAAAACTGGTTCTTTGACAAGATAAACAAAACTGATAAACCTTTAGCCAGACTCATCAAGAAAAAAAAAAGGGAGAGGACTCAAATCAAAAAAATTAGAAATGAAAAAGGAGAAATCACAACTGACACTGCAGAAATACAAAGGATCATAAGAGACTATTACAAACAACTGTATGCCAATAAAATGGACAACTACAAAGAAATGGACAAATTCTTGGAAAGTACAATTCTCCAAGAATGAACCATGAAGAATTAGAAAATATAAACAGACGTATCACAAGTAATGAAATCGAAACCATAATTAAAAATCTTCCAACAAACAAAAGTCCAGGACCAGGTGGCTTCACAGGAGAATTCTATCAAACATTTAGGGAAGAGCTAACACTCATCCTTCTCAAACTCTTACAAAATATTGCAGAGGGAGCTACACTCCCAAATTCATTCTGCAAAGCCACCATCACCCTGATACCAAAACCAGAAAAAGATATCACAAGAAAATTATAGACTAATATAACTGATGAACAAAGATGCAAAAACCCTGAACAAAATACTAGCAAACAGAATCCAACAGCACATTAAAAGGATCATACACCATGATCAACTGGGCTTTATCCCAGGGATGCAAAGATACTTCAATATACACAAATCAATCAATGTGATACACCATGTAAACAAATTAAGGAATAAAAGCCATATGATCATCTCAATAGATGCAGACAAAGTTTTTGACAAAATTTAACAACGATTTATGATAAAAAGTCTCCAGAAAATTGGCATAGAGGGAACCTACCTCAACATAATAAACGCCATATATACAAACCCACACCAAGAATCATACTCAGTGGGGCCTCCCTGGTGGCGCAGTGGTTGAGAGTCCGCCTGCCGATGCAGGGGATACGGGTTCGTGCCCCGGTCTGGGAGGATCCCATATGCCGCGGAGCGGCTGGGCCCGTGAGCCATGGCTGCTGAGCCTGCGCATCCGGAGCCTGTGCTCCGCAACGGGAGAGGCCACAACAGTGAGAGGCCCGCGTACCACAAAAAAAAAAAAAAAAAAAAAAAAAAAGAATCATACTCAGTGGTGAGAAACTTGAAGCATTTCCACTAACATCAGGAAAAAGACAAGGATGTCCACTCTCACCACTCTTATTCAACATAGTTTTGGAAGTCCCAGCCACAGCAATCAGAGAAGAAAAAGAAATAAAAGAATACAAATTGGAAAAGAAGTAAAACAGTCACTATTTGCTGATGACATGATACTATACATAGAAAATCCTAAAGATGCCACCAGAAAACTACTAGAACTATTCAATGAATTTGGTAAGGTTGCAGGATACAAAATTAATGCACAGAAATCTCTGGCATTCCTATACACTAACACGAAAGATCAGAAAGAGAAATTAAGGAAACACTTCCATTTACCACTGCAAAAAAAAGAATAAAATACCTAGGAATAAACCTGCCTAAGGAGGCGAAATACTTGTACTCAGAAAACTATAAAACACTGATAAAAGAAATCAAAGATGACATAAACAGATGGAGAAATATATCATGTTCTTGGATTGGAAGAATCAATATTGTGAAAATGACTATACTACCCAAAGCAATGGACAGATTCAATGCAATCCCTATCAAAATACCAAAGGCATTCTTCATGGAATTAGAACAAAAAATCTTACAATTCATATGGAAACACAAAAGACCCTGAAAAGGCAAAGCAATCTTTGGAAAGAAAAACGGAGTTGGAGGAATCAGTCTCCCTGAGTACAAACTATACCACAAAGCTACAGTAATCAAGCTAGTACAGTACTGTCACAAAAACAGAAATATAAATCAATGCTACAGGATAGAATGCCCAGAGATAAACCCACGCAAATATGAGCATCTAATTTACAACAAGGGAGGCAAGAACATACAATAGAGAAAACACAGCCTCTTGAATAAGTCGTGCAGAGAAAACTGTACAGCTACATGTAATGAAATTAGAACACTACCTAACACCATACACAAAAATAAACTCCAAATGGATTAAAGACTTAAATGTAAGATGAGACACTATAAAACCTTTAGAGGAAAAAATGCGAAAAACACTCTCTGACATAAACCACAGCAAGATCTTTTTTGACCCATCTCTGAGAGTAAGAGAAATAAAAACAAAAATAAACAAATGGGACTTAATTAAACTTAAAAGCTTTTCCACAGTAAAGGAAACCATAAACAAGACAAAAAGACAACCCTCAGAATGGGAGAAAATATTTGCAAATAACACAAGAGACAAAGGATTAATCTCCAAAATATACAAATAGCTCATGGAGCTCAGTATCAAAAAAAACGAACAATCCAGCTAAAAAATGGGCAGAAGACCTAAATAGACATTTCACCAAGGAAGGCATACAGATGGCCAAGAGGCACATGAAAAGATTCTCAACGTCACAAATTATTATAGAAATGCAAATCAAAACTACAGTGAGATATCAGCTCATGCCAAACAGAATGCCCATTATCAAAAAATCTAGAAACAATTAAGGCTGGAAAGGGTGTGGTGAAAAGACAACCCTCCTGCACTGTTGGTGGGAATGTAAATTGATACAACCACTATGGAAAACAGTATGGAGGTGCCTTAAAAAACTAAAAATAGAACTACCAAATGACCCAGCAATCCCAGTACTGGGCATATACCCTGAGAAAATCATAATTCAGAAAGAGACATGGCGGGCTCTGCTGGCTGCAGCTGGAGCGGGAACCGGGAGGCAGTGGCGGGATTCCGAGGGATTGCAAACAAGATGGCGGAGTAGAAGGACGTGCTCTCACTCCCTTTTGTGAGAACACCAGAATCACAACTAGCTGCTGGGCAATCACTGAAAGGAAGACACTGGAACTCCAAAAAAGATACCCCACATCCAGAGACAAAGGAGAAGCCACAATGAGACGGTAGGAGGGGTGCAATCACAGTAAGATCAAATTCCATAACTGCTGGGTGGGTGACTCACAGACTGGAAAACACTTATATCACAGAAGTCCGCCCACTAGAGTGAAGGTCCTGAGCTCCATGTCAGGCTTCCCAACCTGGGGCTTTGGCAACGGGAGGAGGAATTCCTAGAGAATCAGACTTTGAAGCCTACTGGGATTTGACTGCAGGACTTCAAAAGAACTGGGGGAAACAGAGACTCCACTATTGGAGGGAACACACAAATTAGGGTGCGCATCGGGACCCAGGGGAAGGAGCAGTGACCCGGGGAAGACTGAACCAGACCTACTTGCTAGTGTTGGAGGGTCTCCTGCAGAGGTGGGGGGTGGCTGTGGCTCACCATGGGGAAAAGGACACTGGCAGCAGAAGTTCTGGGAAGTACTCCTTGGCATGAGCCCTCCCAGAGTCCGCCATTAGCCACACCAAAGAGCCCAGATAGGTTCCAGCGTTGGATTGCCTCAGGCCAAACAAGCAACGGGGAGGGAATCCAGCCCCACCCATCAGCAATCAAGCCTATTAAACTTTTTACTGAGCTCTGCCCACCAGAGCAACAGCCAGCTCTACCCACCACCAGTCCCTCCCATCAGTAAATTTGCATAAGGCTCTTAGATAGCCTCATCCACCAGAGGGCAGACAGGAGAAGCAAGAAGAACTACAATCCTGCAGCCTGTGGAACAAAATCCACATTCACAGCAAGACAGACAAGATGAAAAGGCAGAGGGCTATGTACCAGATGAAGGAACTAGATAAAACCCCAGCAAAACAACAAAATGAAGTGGAGACAGGCAACCTTCCAGAAAAAGAATTCAGAATACTGATAGTGAAGATGATCCAGAACCTCGGAAAAAGAATGGAGGCAAAGATTGAGAAGATGCAAGAAATGTTTAACAAAGACCTAGAAAAATTAAAGAACAAACAAACAGAGATGAATAATACAATAACTAAAATGAAAACTACACTAGAAGGAATCAATAGCAGAATAACTGAGACAGAAGAATGGATAAGTGACCTGGAAAACAGAATGGTGGAATTCACTGCTGGGGAACAGAATAAAGAAAAAAGAATGAAAAGAAATGAAGACAGCCTAAGAGATCTCTGGGACAACATTAAAAGCAACAACATTCACATTATAGGCGTCCCAGAAGAAGAGACAGAGAAAGGACCAGAGAAAATATTGGATGAGATTATACTCGAAAACTTCGCTAACATGGGAAAGGAAACAGCCACCCAAGTCCAGGAAGCGCAGAGAGTCCCATACAGGATAAACCCAAGGAGAAACATGCTGAGACACACAGTAATCAAATTGGAAAAAATTAAAGACAAACAAAAATTACTGAAAGCAGCAAGGGAAAAATGACAAATAACATACAAGGGAACTCCCATAAGGTTAACAGCTGATTTCTCAGCAGAAACTCTACAAGCCAGAAGGGAGTGGCATGATATACTTAAAGTGGTGAAAGGTAAAAACCTACAACCAAGATTACTCTATCTGGCAAGGATCTCATTCAGTTTTGATGGAGAAATCAAAACCTTTACAGACAAGCAAAAGCTAAGAGAATTCAGCACCAACAAACCAGCTCTACAACAAATGCTAAAGGAACTTCTCTAAGTGGGAAACACAAGAGAAGAAAAGGACCTACAAAAACAAACCCAAAACAATTAAGAAAATGGTCAAAGGAACATACACATCAATAATCACCTTAAATGTGAATGGAATAAATGCTCCCAGCAAAAGACACAGGCTTGCTGAATGGATACAAAAACAAGACCCATATATATGCTGTCAACAAGAGAAACACTTCAGACCTAGGGACACATTCAGACTGAAAGTGAGGGGATGGAATAACATATTCCATGCAAATGGAAATAAAAAGAAAGCTGGAGAAGCAATACTCATATCAGATAAAACAGACTTTAAAATGAAGAACGTTACAAGAGACAAGGAAGGACGCTACATAATGATCAAAGGATAAATCCAAAAAGAAGATACAGAAATTATAAATATATATGCACCCAACATAGGAGCACCTCAATATATAAGGCAACTGCTAACAGGTATAAAAGAGGAAATCGACAGTAACACAATAATAGTGGGGGACTTTGTAACACCTCACTTACACCAAGGGACAGATGATCCAAAATGAAAATAAATAAGGAAATAGAAGCTTTAAATGACACAATAGACCAGATAGATTTAATTCATATTTACAGGACATTCCATCCAAAAAACAGCATATTACACTTTCTTCTCAAGTGCGCACAGAATATTCTCCAGGATAGATCACATCTTGGGTCACAAATCAAGACTCAGTAAATTTAAGAAAACTGAAATCATATCAAGCATCTTTTCTGACCACAACACTATGAGATTAGAAATCAATTACAGGAAAAAATGTAAAAAACACAAACACATGGAAGCTAAACAGTACATTACTATATAACCAAGAGATCACTGAATAAATCAAAGAGGAAATCAAAAAATACCTGGAGACAAATGACAACAAAAACATGATGATCCAAAACCTATGGGGTGAAGCAAAAGCAGTTCTAGGAGGGAAGTTTATAGCAATACAATCCTACCTCAAGAAAAAAGAAAATTCTCAAATAAACAATCTAACCTTACACCTAAAGGAACTAGAGAAAGAAGAACAAACAAAACCCAAAGTTAGTAGAAGGAAAAAAATCATAAGTATCAGAGCAGAAATAAATGAAATAGAAACAAATAGCAAAGATCAATAAAACTAAAAGCTGGTTCTTTGAGAAGGTAAACAAAATTGATAAACCTTTAGTCAGACTCATCAAGAAAAAGAGGTAGAGGACTCAAATCAATAAAATTAGAAATGAAAAAGGAGAAGTTACAACGGACACCATGGAAATACAAAGCATCCTAAGAGACGACTGAAAGCAATTCTATGCCGATAAAATGGACAACCTGGAAAAAATGGACAAATTCTTAGAAAGGTGTAACCTTCCAAGACTAAACCAGGAACTCATAGAAAATATGAACAGACCAATCACAAGTAATGAAATTGAAACTGTGTTTAAAAATCTTCTGACAACCAAAGTCCAGGACCAGATGGCTTCACAGGTGAATTCTAACAAACATTTAGAGAAGAGCTAACACCCATCCTTCTCAAACTCTTCCAAAAAATTACGGAGGAAGGAACACTCGCAAACTCATTCTCTGAGGTCACTATCACCCTGATACCAAAACCAAAGATACTACAAAAAAAGAAAATTACAGACCAATATCACTGATGAATATGGATGCAAAAATCCTCAACAAAATACTAGCACACAGAATCCAACAACACATTAAAATGATCATACACCATGACCAAGTGGGATTTATCCCAGGGATGCAAGGATTCTTCAATATACGCAAAACAGTGTGATACACCATATTAACAAACTGAAGAATAAAAACCATATGATCATCTCAACAGATGCAGAAAAAGCTTTTGACAAAATTCAACACCCATTTATGATTAAAAAAACTCTCCAGAAAGTGGGCATAGAGAGAACCTACCTCAACATAATAAAGGCCATATATGACCAACCCACAGCAAACATCATTCTCAATGGTGAAAAACTAAAAGTATTTCCTCTAAGATCAAGAAGAAGACAAGGATGTCCACTCTCACCCCTATTATTCAACATAGTTTTGGAAGTCCTAGCCACGGCAATCAGAGAAGAAAAAGAAATAAAAGGAATACAAATTGGAAAAGAAGAAGTAAAATTGTCACTGTTTGCAGATGACATGATACTATACATAGAGAATCCTAAAGAAGCCACCAGAAAACTCTTAGAGCTAATCAATGAATTTGGTAAAGTTGCAGGATACAAAGTTAGTGCACAGAAATCTCTTGCATTCCTATATACTAATGATGAAAAATCTGAAAGAGAAAATAAGGAAACACTCCCATGTACCATTGCAATAAAAAGAATAAAATACCTAGGAATAAACCTACCTAGGGAAACAAAAGACCTGTATGCAGAAAACTATATAAGACACTGATGAAAGAAATTAAAGATGATACCAACAGATGGAGAGATATACAATGTTCTTGGATTGGAAGAATCAATACTGTGAAAATGACTATACTACCCAAAGCAATCTACAGATTCAACGCAATCCCAATAAAATTACCAATGGCATTTTTTATGGAACTAGAACAAAAAACTCTTAAAATTTGTATGGAGACACAAAAGACCCCAAATAGTCAAAGCAGTCTTGAGCGAAACAAATGGAGCTGGAGGAATCAGACTCCCTGACTTCAGACTATACTATAAAGCTACAGTAATCAAGACAGTATGGTACTGGCACAAAAACAGAAACACAGATCAATGGAATAAGATAGAAAGCCCAGAGATAAACCCACGCACCTATGGTCAACTAATCTATGACAGAGGAGGCAAGGACATACCATGGAGAAAAGACAGTCTCTTCAATAACTGGTGCTGGGAAAACTGGACAGCTACATGTAAAAGAATTAAATTAGAACACTCCCTAACACCATACACAAAAATAAACTCAAAATGGATCAGAGACCTAAATGTAAGACTGGACACTATAAAACTCTTAAGAGGAAAACATAGGCAGGACACTCTATGACATAAATCACAGCAAGATCGTTTTTGATTCACCTCCTAGAGCAATGGAAATAAAAAATAAACAAATGGGACCAAATGAAACTTCAAAGCTTTTACACAGCAAAGGAATCCATAAAGAAGACAAAAAGATAACCCTCAGAATGGGAGAAAAAATTTGCAAATGAATCAACGGACAAAGGATTAATCTCCAAAATATATAAACAGCTCATGCAGCTCAATATTAAAAAAACAAACAACCGGGCTTCCCTGATGGCACAGTGGTTGAGAGTCCGCCTGCCGCTGCAGGGGACGCAGGTTCGTGCCCCAGTCTGGGAAGATCCCACATGCCGCGGAGCAGCTGGGCCCATGAGCCATGGTTGCTGAGCCTGCCTGTCCGGAGCCTGTGCTCCGCAATGGGAGAGGCCACAACAGTGAGAGGCCCGCGTACCGCAAAAAAAAAAAAAAAAAAAAAACTAAAAATGGGCAGAAGACCTAAATAGACATTTCTCCAAAGAAGACATACAGATGGCCAAGAAGCACATGAAAAGCTGCTCAACATCACTAATTATTAGAGAAATGCAAATCAATACTACAGTGAGGTATCACCTCACACCAGTTAGAATGGGCATCATCAGAAAATCTACAAACAATAAATGCTGGAGAGGGTGTGGAGAAAAGATCTTGTGTGATCTTGCACTGTTGGTGGAAATGTAAATTGGTACAGCCACTATGGAGAACAGTATGGAGGTTCCTTAAAAAACTAAAAATAGAATTACCATATGATCCAGCAATCCCACTACTGGGCATATACCTAGAGAAAACGATAATTCAAAAAGACACATGCACCCCAATGTTCACTGCAGCACTATTTACAATAGCCAGGTCATGGCAGCAACCGAAATGCCCATCAACAGATGAATGGATAAAGAAGATGTGGTACATATATAGAATGGCAGCCATAAAAAGGAAGGAAATTGGGTCATTTGTTGAGATGTGGATGGATCTAGAGACTGTCATACAGAGTGAAGTAGTCAGAAAGAGAAAAACAAATATCGTATATTAACACATATATGTGGAACCTAGAAAAATGGTACAGATGAACCAGTTTGAAGGGCAGAAATCAAGACACAGATGTAGAGAACGTATGGACACCAAGCGGGGAAAGCGGCGGGGCAGTAGGGATGGTGGTGTGATGAACTGGGAGATTGGGATTGACGTGTATACACTGGTGTGTATAAAACTGATGACTAATGAGAACCTGCTGTATAAAAAAATAAATAAAATTTAAAAATTAAAAAAAAAAAAGTCATGTACCACCATGCTCATTGCAGCACTATTTACAATAGCCAGGACATGGAACCAACCCAAATGTCCATCGACAGATGAATGGATAAAGAAGATGTGGCACATATATACAATGGAGTATTACTCAGCCATAAAAAGAAACGAAACTGGGGCTTTCCTGGTGGCGCAGTGGTTGAGAGTCCGCCTGCTGATGCAGGAGACACGGGTTTGTGCCCTGGTCTGGGAGAATCCCACATGCCGCAGAGCGGCTGCGCCCGTGAGCCATGGCTGCTGAGCCTGCGCGTCCAGAGCCTGTGCTCCGCAACGGAAGAGGCCACAACGGTGAGAGGCCCGTGTACCGCAAAAAAAAAAAAAAAAAAAAAAAAAGGAAATTGAGTTATTTGTAGTGACGTGCATGGACCTAGAGTCTGCCATACAGAGTGAAGTAAGTCAGAAAGGGAAAAACCAGTACCTTATGCTAACGCATATATATGGAATCTAAAAAAAAAATAAAAATGGTACTGATGAACCTAGTTGCAGGGCAGGAATAAAGATGTAGACATAGAGAATGGACTTGAGGACACGGGGTGTGAGGGGGAAGCTGGGGCAAAGTGACAGTAGCAGCGACATATATACACTATCGAATGTAAAATAGCTAGTGGAAAGCAGCAGCATAGCACAGGGAGATCAGCTCGGTGCTTTGCAATGACCTAGAGGGGTGGGATAGGGAGGATGGGAGGGAGGCTCAAGAGGGAGGGGATATGGGGACATATGTATGCATATGGTTGATTCACTTTGTTGTACAACAGAAACTAACACAGTATTGTGAAGCAATTATACTCCAATAAAGATCTATTTAGAAAAAAAAGAAAGAGAAAACAGAACGTATCATTCATGCATACCCACTCCTAGCTTCATTCCAGCAGGTTAACAATTAGAAGTATTTTGGTGGAAAAGTTTGTTTTCTTTGAAACAAAGGAAGAGAGAGTTTGTAGCACTCAGACCTTAAGGGTGCTGGGTACAGCCAAGGCTGTAGTTAGTTTGGGGTTTCAGAGATGGAAGAGCATCCCCTGGTTATTTCATACCACTTCCCCCTTTGAAAGAGTTCTTAAGCAAATGTTTACCTTGTCGTCATGTGTAACTTGGGCAATATGTTCTGAATATTATGGGGTTATGTGCTCCCCACTGTGGGTTATTCACAAAATTTCCTGAAGTTGTGCAAAGCAAGTTACTGTGTGTGAAGGTTCTCCAAGGTTCTGGTTGACTTATGTTTGGAATAAGTCTTTTGTTGTTATTTGCTTTCTGACAGAGGAATTGGAAATTGTCTGTAGTTTGGAACTGACTTGGTGTTGTTCGGATAGTGCTTTTAAAGGGAGTGGTGTGTTAGCATGTGGTTTACTTATGCAAAACAAGTCAAAAGATGGATTTAAAGTACATTTCTTAAAGTAGGAGTGTTTTTGAGAAGAGTTCCCAACAGTCCCAATTTTGTGGTACAACAGACTCACACTGGCTAAAAAAACTGGGCAAGGTACTTAACTATCACATTCTGCAACCTGAGTTTAGCGATGCTGCAGACACTCTGTTTGCTTCTCCCTTCCTCCCCCTCTCCACTTATTAAAAAAAGATAGTTTATTTAAGAACCACATCTTGAAAATTAAGTAGACAGTGATAGCACTTGCCTGCTACTACATTTACCGAGGATTAAAATATAGATTTTCAAGCAGAGACTCAAACCTAGCTCTATTCTGTAACAAATAATTCTGGACTGTTTCCTTTAGAGTGCGAGGCTAGGGAGTAAATAAACTGATGAATATGTAAAGCAGTGAACAGTTAATTGGGGATGCATGTTTCCATAAAAGGACACACCCTTTATCTTAAATTGTGAGTATCTCTGTAACCATCTGTATAACTTTAGTTGAAGAATAACAGTTTAAATGTGATACTCTTTGTGAAAAAAGGTCTAGGTCAGAGGGCTCTCCTCCTCTCCCCAGTTCACATGCCCCGCTTTCTGCACACAACTAGGGGGAAAGACCCTGCATTCTTTTATCCTCTCTCCCTAAATTCTGAAATTTAAAAATTAAATTTAATTAAAGAATGTATTTAATTGATGTACTGCTGAGCTCCTTCACCTGCAAAAATAGAACATCACCCTTACCTAAAAATGTGTGCACACAGGCTGAAGTACACACATAGGATAAATTAATCTTGTGGCAGTTTTGTCAAAATGAGAACCAATGCACCAAACACAGCCCCATCCCAGACACACAGAAGCAGCAGGGTGCTCCCATCAGCACAAGGCGCCTCTGTGTTCTTGTCTCCTCTCTCCTTTTATTAGTTAATGGCACTTATCATGTGGAATACTTTTCTGCTGTCAATTCCTACATTAAGGAAAAGTATTACATGCCCTTCAGTTTGCCTTTAGGGAATATTTAAGTGTTTTAATAATACAGCTAGAAACATGATTTGTATGGCAGAATTAGCCACAGAAATTCTGACAGTGGCCATTCCTAAGAAATGCCCAGTTCCAGAACCTCAGTTGTAATATCTACTCGGGTTCTGCTCTCTTAGCTGTCCCAGCCCCTGCCCTGTTAACTCTATTACTGTTCATAGGAGATCTAACTGGCTGAATTGCTACCTCCCAACATTAGTGACAGGAATGACAAAAGAAGCTATTACTAATGTAGTATGTAGTGTTATAAGGTAGGTGGAATCTCAAGTCAGGAGTATGTTGACCTTGAAAGATGCCCATTCTGTCTCAGAAGGAAGGTGTGCTGCCTGGCATACTTGTATGCCTAGGTCCCAAGAACTGGTCAGGGATGTGAAAGCCACTAAGGTATAAATTTTTTCAGCTATACAAGGATACAAGGATATATACAAGGACACATGGTTATTAGCTTGTGTAGATGAGAAAATCCTTCCTATTCTGCACCAAGTTTTTATTTCCATTTATTCATTCACTCATTTATTCAGTCACTCCCAGCACCAAGCAAGACTCTTAAGCACAGCCATACCAGAACTGGGTTAGTATCTCAGCCAGTTTCAGCTTCAGGACATGCATGCTGTGTTTACTGATAGCTTCCTATTATAAGCCACTACAATTTGAGACCTTTCCAGTGTTAATCAAGGCCACAATAAGAACTAGTTCTGGGCTTCCCTGGTGGCGCAGTGGTTGAGAGTCCGCCTGCCGATGCAGGGAACACGGGTTCATGCCCCGGTCTGGGAAGATCCCACATGCCGCGGAGCGGCTGGGCCCGTGAGCCATGGCCGCTGAGCCTGTGCGTCCGGAGCCTGTGCTCCTCAAGGGGAGAGGCCACAACAGTGAGAGGCCCACGTACTGCAAAAAAAAAAAAAAAAAAAAAAAAAAAAAAAAAAAGAACTAGTTCTGCAGGCCCCTGTATAGGACAGAAAAACCAGATCAGAATATTTTAAATTTCCTAGACTGAGTAAATTAGAAAAGACTGGACCCTTCATTTGCCTCCTTAAAGAGGTAAAAAATTAGACTCACCAGTGAATGGGAATAAGGTAGCCTTTGTAAGGCTTGCACAGAGCTAAAGTAATGATGAGTGAGACAGAAAAGGGAAAAATTAGAAATGAATGGTATGGGGAAAAAACAGGAGAGGAAAATGGGCAAGAAACAACAGTGGAGGAAGTACAGTAGGAGAGAAAAGAGGGCTAGAAAAGAAGTGAAGAGCTGTGAGGCCCAAGATAGGCACTCTCCAACTCATTGAGAGGAAAGGGGAAATATGTGGAGAGCAAAAGTGGGATGGACAAAGGGATGAGGGGTAGAGAGCATCCAACTTCTCACCAATTCTCTACTTCCACCTAATCCAGGTTGCTATCATCACTGTGGACTATTGTAATAGCTTCCTGACACCCTCCTGGCCCTTGCTCCTCTATACTTTCTATTAAGAATCAGAAATGAACCTTATAAAAGGTAAATTATAGTCATGTCACTTCCCTGCTCAAAACATTCCAACATCTTCCCTCCCCACTCAGAATAAATTTCAAAGTCCCTGTTATGGCTTCAGCTGCCACCCATTATCTGTCCTAACTCGTCTCTTCTTCAGCATGTTACAGGCAGGCTGACTTTCTCTTCCTTGAATACATTAGGTTTATTTTCTTCTTCAAGGCTTTTGCGCTCCAACCAGATCTTAAGGCTGAATCCTTCTCATAATACAGGTCACAGCTCAAAAGCCATTTTGACTGTGTCTAACTCATAGATGGAACTCAATAAATGCCTGAACAAATGTGAATTATGAGAGCTTCAGCATAGCATTAACAATTGAAGAATCTGGGGAAAAAAGAAGACTTGGTCAGTGGGAATGTTTGTTTCTCCAGATGATTTAGGAATATCTTGTAGAAGAGATTAATTTATATTCATCTAGATCACAGAAATAGTGTCAATGTATGGAAACAACAGGAACATTCCAGCCTAATAAAGAACTTCCTAAAAATTAGAACAGTTTATACATCATTGTATTTCCTCAGTACTGAACAATTCATATAGCAAATAATCAACAAATTTAAAAAAATGAATGAATGGAATTATTTATTATATACCTGAAGTTAATTTTGTTATTTAAATTCCAAAGTGGTGGCAGTGTTAATGATTTGCTTTATTAAGAATCCATACAAGACTCTTATTTCACAGCATACATAACTATCCTAAGGTCAAGACTTATTTGTTCTCAGGAGATCTGTACTGTTGGCTCTCTGAGTTATCAGCTCTCACTTCAGTGCTGATGAATGTAAGCTCAGTTGCCATGAACCTGTGCTCTACCAAACTTAATCATCCAGGAGGCAAAATTTCCAAGCCATGTCTATACCTGTCTTTTCTTACTTGTCCTGCATTCAAGTGGCATGCTGCATTAGGCTGGCATTGTCCAGCTGCCTGAATAAAATTTCAAATCTGATAAAAACCAACAAAAAATTCTTCCAAATCAAATTTTGCCATCTTATTTCTAAGTTCAAAATGGTTCAATTTTTAAGTCACTGATTCTGCTGTTTTTAAAGAATATGTTCCATATTTAGAATTGCATCAGGCTTTTAAAAACATCTACTTCCTGTGCATCTTCACCAGTCCTTTCTATATTAACTGAAACAGGCAGTGTTAGCTCTGATGACTATTACTTTGGGCCAAATTTTTTATTTTTATTATAGCTCTTATTAATCTAATGACTTTGTTTTTCCACCTATGTACTTTTGCAAATGCTATGCTTCTTGAGGATCCCATAATTCCTTCCCTCACCCCCGCCTTCCCTGACACCTCCTCTATGCCCCTTTTTGACTCAGGAAAAAGCTTTAGCTAATCTTTGGGGACTTCCTTAGTCACACAAATTCAGAGAATCCTCCATTTCTTAGAACTCCCAGAGCAAGGCCTAGACCACTAATTAGGCAGTGTGCTAGCTAATCTCCAAAGATGGCCTCCAAAAATACCTCATTACCTATCTGCTGTTCCTCACATCAAGAGCTTATTTCCCCACCCCAACCCACCAGCACGGCTGGTCTTGTGACTGCCTTGACCCAACAGGGGGTTAAAATGGATATTCTGGTACTTTTGATCCAAGGACTTAAGAGTACTGAAAGTGTCTACTTCCTGACTCTTGGAGTCTTAATCCATGATGTAAAGCTGCCCTACTGGATAAGGGGGCCACATGAAGATGTTCTAGTGGATGAGACATTATGGGAAGAAGGAATCAACTTGGAAGAGACCTGAGGCCCAGATACATGAGTGAAGAAGTCATCTTGGACACCCCAGCCCAGCTCTCATCTGACTGCAATGGTATGAGATTTCAAGTGAAACCAGCAGAAGAACAGCCCAGCTGAGCCTCAGCCAACCCAAAGAATCATGAGAAACAATAAAAGTGTCACTGTCTTAAGCCATTAAGTTTTAGGATGATTTGTTATACAGCAAAAACCAAAATAGGCAGTATGTTAGCAGCATAGACTTTTATGGCTGGAACGGCTTTAAATATTAGTAAAATGTCCTGTGTCATGAGTTATTCTCTGTGTTATTTGCTCAAACTATAAACTTCTTAAGGGCAAAGAATGTGTTTTAATGGTTTTTATGTCCCTCACTCTCTAGCATAGTGCCCTGAAAATACTGGGTGCTGAAATAATATTTATTATCTTGTCCACAGACTAAGTACCTTAGAGACCCAGTGAATTTATTTTGGCTCTCAAGTTTTAGAATAAAGCTAATTTTGTTATAAAATCATTTCCTTACATACAAAAAAATCTTTGTGGACTATATTATTCACAAGATTTCAGAATCCCAAAACATTATTTTAATATCATTTATATCTTGTACCTTTATTATTTTTCATATGTGAAGAAGCATCGTTTACAACTATTATTCAACTATAATAGTATAGAAAAATATAATTACTTTGAAGCCTTCCCTAGAAACCAAAAAGAAAACTGACTCAGCTGCATCTAGAAATAAAGTAACATTTAAAATTCCAAATGACTCAGAGTAACATTTTATTTTATTACTCAAGGGCATAGAATCTATATTACTGGTAATATCCCAAAGCACTTTAGAAGACTTACATGAGTAACAATGAAATGATTGCATTTCCAGAAAGACACTTAGCAAGTTTATTGCTGGTTCTTTCTGCACTTCTTCAGTGATTCAACCTTTTGGCTAGACATTTTAACTTCTGCATCACTGGAGGCTTATCCAAAATAATTTCAAATAACCACATACCTTCAGAGCCTCATATTTTTAGGAATATTTTACCAATTCAATGATCTCACTGGCTAAATATCCTTAGCTATACAATTCTGCACCTACATCACATATCATTTGGGGGTAAAAGTGCACTAGGTACACTGATAATCTACCTGGCTACGTTTAGTTCCTATTATTGAATTGTTTTAAGTATACTGGTCATTTAGTTTGAAGGTACTTCACCTGGGATAACAGGTGGTATTAAAAAGCAAGAGAATAAAATGACACACAATTTTGAAAATATGATTTAAGATGTTAAATGTTAAAACTATAAACATGAAATATAAATTTTTTAATTTAAAGATGTTTGAGGGCTTCCCTGGTGGCGCAGTGGTTGAGAATCTGCCTGCCAATGCAGGGGACACAGGTTCGAGCCCTGGTCTGGGAAGATCCCACATGCCGCGGAGCAACTGGCCCCTGAGCCACAGTTACTGAGCCTGAGCATCTGGAGCCTGTGTTCCGCAACAAGAGAGGCTGCGACAGTGAGAGGCCCACGCACCGCGATGAAGAGTGGCCCCCGCTTGCCACAACTAGAGAAAGCCCTCACACAGAAATGAAGACCCAACACAGCCATAAATAAATAAATAAAGCAAACTGTCAACAAGTAAAAATAAACACTATTAAAATAAAGAAAGAAAGAAAGAAAGAAAGATGTTTGAAACCACATATTTATGTATTAGTTTTCATATTTATAAGTTGGTCCTCAGATTACATGCATTTCCTACACTTTCTCACTGGTAAAATCTGGGTTTCCTCTGGCCACACAGTTTGAGAAAGCAATAGGATCAAAAACAGTAACAAGTGTCCTGACTCTGTATTCAAACAGCTAAAAGAATGCCAGCCTAATATGTAAAGGTTTTTAATTTAATGATTTCATACATTTTTTTGTAGAATCAGTGGGTTCTACAAAATAGCTCTTCTGCCAGAGACACATACCTAATACATGCCTCTTCTTCCTTTAATGACAAAACCTTGATTGTGTTCAGAGAAACAAAGTGCCAAAAACACTAATACTTGGGAATAAAATTTAACCAAGGATGTGAAAGACCTGAACACTGAAAACTATGAGATATTGAGGAAAGAAACTGGAGATGTAAACAAATGGAAAGAGATATCATGTTCTTGGATTGGAAGAAGAAATTCTGTCAAAATGTTCATACTACCCAAATTAATCTACAGATTCAGTGCAAGCCCTATCAAAAGCCCAATGGTATTTTTCACAAAAAAATAGAATAAACTATCCTAAAATTTGTATGGAACTGCAAAAGACCCCAAAAAGCCAAAGCAATCTTAAGAAAGAAGAACAAAGCAGGAGGCATGACACTTCCTGATTTCGAGCTATATTACAAATCTATAGTAATCAAAACAGTATGGTATCAGCAAAAAAAACAGACACATACACCAGTGGAACAGAAGAGAGAGCCCAGATATAAACCCATGCATATATAGCCAACTCATTTTTGACAAGGGCACCAAGAACACACAATGGGGAAAGAATAGACTCTTCAATAAATGGTGTTGGAAAAACTGTATATCCACATGCAAGAGAAGGAAACTGAACCCCTTTCTTATACCACACACAAAAATTAACTCAAAATGGATCAAAGACTTAAATGTAAGATCTGAACCCATAAAACTCCTAGAAGAAAACACAGGGAAAAAGATCCATGACATTGGTCTTGGCAATGATTTCTTGGATAAGACACCAAAAGCACATGCAAAAAAAGCTAAAACAAGTAGGGCTACATCAAACTAAAGAGCTTCTGCACAGCAAAGAAAGCCATCAATAAGCTGAAAAGGCAACTTCCAGAACGTGAGAAAATATTCGCAAGCCACATATCTAACAAGGGGTTACTATCCAAAATATATAAAGAACTCATGCAACTTAATAGCAAAAAAACCAAATAACCCCATGAAAAAATGGGCAGGACCTGAATCGGCGTTTTTCCAAATACATATAAATGGCCAATATAAAAAGTGCCCAACATCACTAATCACCAGGGAAAGAGAAAACAAAACCAAACTGAGATATCACAGCACACCTGTTAGGATGGCTATTATCAGCAAGAAGATAACAAATGCTGACAAGGATGTGGAAAAAAGGGCAACTTTAACACTGTTGGTGGGAATGCAAATTGATGTAGCCATTATGAAAACCAGTATGGCAGTTCCTCAAAAAAGTTAAAAATTGAACTACCATATGATCCAGCAATTCCACTTCTGCACATATATTTGAAGGAATTTAAATCAGCATCTCAAAAAGATATCTGCACACCATGCTCGTTGTAGCATGATTCACAACAGCGAAAATATGGAATCAACCTAAATGTCCTTCAATGGATGAATGGATAAAGAAAATTTTATATACTTAATTCAGCCATAAAGAGAATGAAATCTTGCCATTTGAGAAAACATGGATGAACCTAGAGGGCATTATGTTACGTGAAATAAGCCAGATAAAGACAAATAATGTATTATCACTTATATGTGGAATATAAATTTTTTTTAAAAAAGCTGATTTCATAGAAGCAGAGAATATAATGGCAGCTGTCAGGGCTGAAGGGAGAAATGGGGTGACATAGATCAAAGGGTACGAATTTTCAGCTATAAGTGCTTAGGATCTAATGTACAGCGTGGTGACTATACTTGGTAATACAGTACTGTATACTTGAAAGTTGCTGAAAGTAGATATTAAGCATTCAAGAATTCGCACCAAATAAATAAATAAATAAATAAATAAATAAATAAATAAATAAATAAATAAAACTATGTACAGTGATGGATGTTAAGTATCTTGCTATTGGTAATCATTCCACAATGTATATCAAATCATCATGTTGTACATTTTAAATATATACAATTATATTTGTCAATTATTCCTCAGTAAAGTTAAAAAAATAATTTTTTCCAGACTCTACTTCACCCAGAGGTAGTCATATGACAAGTTCAAGTCAATAAAATGAAAAGCTTTTTCTCTCCTGATGCAGGCAACATCCTTTCCTGTTTCTTCATTTTTCTTCTAGTATGGAACACAAAGGTGATATCCAGAGATACAGCAGCTATCTTGAAACTACGGGAATATGCATGAATATGAAGAAAGGCCTTCACCCCAAGACTGAGAGGACAGACAGAAAAATCCCAGGACTTTGATGAAATATTTAAGCCATTGCAGTTTCCTAAACTGCTCTCTTCCCCCTTTTTGTCTAAGCTTCTATATTTGGGATTTCTATAGCCTATATCTTAACATGCCCAAAAGTCCTCTAGATCCTGGTTTAAATCAGTTATAATTTACCAATGTCTACTCCTAACTAGTTAAATGTTGAAATGACTTTTAGACACTAAAGACTTTATATAATTTTTTTTCCTTTGTGAGTTCTTCCAGATCTAGTATCTCCTCTTCATTTCAGAGCTTTGAGCCTTTTGTGGAATCATTTCACATGTGATCCATTTCAAAGTAGTTTCACTGTCCATTATCTCTTAACCCACTCACAATTACTAGAATAATCTCCAAAACACCATTTTCTTTCCTTACAACCCCATTCAAAGAACCTCACTGACAACCCACTATCCCCTGCACCAACTCTAAAATTCTTGGCTCAAGTTTTCCACCATTTGGAAATCTTCCAGACAATCTCTTCAATCTCATCATACATGCCCCTACACTCTAAACTTGGGTTCATCTTACGGTTTATTCCTTCCTCCTTGTCTGTGCCATTTCCTATGTATTTTCTGCCAACTTTCAACCCCCCATTATCCTTTTCCACCAAGTCTGAATTTGGTGATCTCTGTGATTACTATGACCTTGATTTCTAAAATTTTATTTGCAAATATTTAAGTAAATTCTACATAGTAAATACTCCCAATTAAATAAACTTCTTGAATGCAGGGATACTGCCTCTCTTTCACTCTGAGTGCTCAGTATACAGCAAGTACTAAATAAATGAACATGTCTAACATGATTATTTGAGTGTATGGTATACATTAACAAATTCAGAAACTATTCACAAGGTGACACTCAAAGATGTTATTAGATCTCAAAGATACCATGCAAGTATGGTTCATTAATACCTAATTTAATCCACTTAAAATCTGAATTGACCAAAAATATACAAAGATCACAGAAAATAAGTGAGTTCATTTTATTACAGTAGGAATGTTCTTTCCCTCTGGGCAACCTGAATGGTCCAGTTACAATAAAAATCTAAGAACAGTTGTTTTCACAGTACAGGGTGCTCTATGCACGAATTTCAGGGTTAGGAGCATTTAATCAATGTACCAATCTGTCTCACCAATACACCCCCTCCCACTCCTCAAGTGCTCTATACTGGAATTTGTAGCTAAGAATAAGTATAGTATATTTAAATACTATATGACAATTTTAAAAATAGAAACTTTAACAGTTTAACTTACAACTAAAACCTCAGTTAAGTTTTCTAAAATAAATAAAAATTTTATATAGTGTTGAAAATTGCCATTATTTTATGATATTAACCAAACTATGTAAGGAAACTAATGAAAGATATGTATTCTTTTTATATTTTGGGCTTCATAATATAAAGACTAAGGTAATTTCTTTAAAATAACCATAGAGTAAAATTTTATAAGAGAAAAAATTATCTTTAAGGCTCTAACTTGAACTTATAATACAAATCAAATGTAACTATACTATACATACATCAGATTGCATTGTTTTTCTCTGCACAGAAAATATTTCTTAAAATAGCAACTTTATTTTCAAATTTGAATTATTTTTAGTATTTAAACTTTACAACTGCAAAGTCTTACAATTTAATGTTAGTAGGGATCAAAATGAGCGTTTTTGCTCCTCATTTAAATCTTGGCAGCCTTAACTCTCAAAACTCAGATATAAAATTTGATTTAAAAGCCCACTAAGAACAAATTGCTTAATCAGAAATCTGGACTTCAAAATTAAGGTATTTCACCACCCACAAAATACAGGGAAAAGAAACACATATGGCCACAAAACATAAAAATGCTCATTTTCATTTAATGCTTTGTGGATCAGAGTTAGGGAGAAGAAAAAGACATGTTTTTCTTGCTTAACCAATTACTGAAATCCCTAAACAGTAGCTTTGAATAGCCTCTTTCATCATAAATACACACAGATAACATTGTTTCTTTACACTGTGCTATCCTAGGTGTGGTTTGATCCCAACTCACATATATCTCTGAAAATGTATAATTAAGTCACAATTCCATTTTAATTATCCCTGAACCCCAAGTTTACAATATTTAAAGATTAGGCTAGGTGACCTAAGTTCATTATAATGCTACCACCCCAGTAATCTGTGCTTCTACCTGAAAATTAAGAAATTCTAGTCATTTCATATCACTCAGATCTCAAGACTCACCAGGATCTTCTTCTTCAGCCTTTTTGTCTGTTTGAAAATTGTCCGCACAGGCAATTTTGAGAGTGATTATGAGCACCAAATTACTTCTCTCTTAATCTTAAGTTTCCTGATTTACGTTTAAGCACATAATTGTAAATAATATCTATCTTCCAGGCTTCTAGTAAAAACAAAAATACCTCAACCATCATACCAACAGAGTGTCTTCTGAGCTGCTTTAACTCAGTCACAATTGCCTGGATACTATATTTACTTTATACATCCCACAGTATTTCAGTAATTCTTCTTCATGCCTCTCAATCCTGGTCAAGTGGGTGAAAGAGATTCGGAAGGGAACGAGATAAGAAGGACACTAAATTTCCTTGATACAAGTTTTCTTTGACATGTAATAACGTGTAAAATTTTATTCACCCATTCACAAGAGAGCTGATTCTCATGAGCAAAGCAACCTTGATAGGAAAGTTACATTTAGAATGGATAGTGGGTGGGGATAGCACGAGACATAAAGGGTCATGTGGTCACCGGAATTGGGACGCCTGGAAGCTCAGTGCAGGAGGGGAAGAGGAAGAACTATTAAACACTGAGGAAAAAATGGTGTGACAGTCCTGTGGTGAGAGTGAAAGAAGCAGAAATTTTCAGAATTCATAAATAGAAAAAGTGAAATCTGAAGAAAAACTTTAGAAGCTTTCTGGGTAAAATGCTACAGAAAACTGAATACTGTGCCTTTAAGAAAGCCTAAAGTCACCTTCAGGTAAACTTTTAAGACAGGTTTCTATTCCTTTAAATGTGACACAGCAAAGATGAGACCAAAAGTGGCTGGGTTTCAAGGTTTTAAGCAATGGTGTATATCACTCATCCATTCAACAAGTATATATATAATTGAGTGCTTAATTGATGCAGACACGGTAGTACACTCTGCAGGGCGACCATGCAGAATTCTAGACCTCAGATTTAGTACCACATGCCTCTAGGAGGCAGCGTAGAACTAAGTCTAGAGTGCATTTCACCATGCCTGTCAAACTCCTAGAC
Organism: Hyperoodon ampullatus; assembly: GCF_949752795.1. Taxonomy (NCBI): domain Eukaryota; kingdom Metazoa; phylum Chordata; class Mammalia; order Artiodactyla; family Ziphiidae; genus Hyperoodon; species Hyperoodon ampullatus. The sequence continues at coordinate 54,151,267 of NC_136925.1, read as the reverse complement.
TCAGGATGCAATGGACTGAATGTAAGACAAATAGTGTGCACTATTATGGTTCCTGGTACAGCATTATAAAGGAAAAAGAGACATTACTGAGGTAAGTACAATCTGAGAAGGTCCTTTTTGGTGCTGGATATACAGAAAAGCAAATCCTATATAGCACTATTATCTGTGCACCATATGAAGGAAGTCTAAGAAACTCCCTTGGAGTTGCAAATTGGACATGAGTTTTGATCCAACTTACATGGATACAGGAAATCTTAAGATATTTGAGTTCCTTTTGGATGGGAGAGGTGAGGTTGAAGGGAGATATGCTTGAACGGGCTCAAATACTTTACCCTACTTCTATTGCCCAAGACCAGATTCTTTAACAACCTGGCTGCTACTATTGAACTTGTAATTGAGCAAGCTTTGTAACCAATGATACAAAGCTAAGTGCTACCAGAAACTTGAGAAAAATTTGGAAAATACCATGCGGAGAAAGAGAACATAACTGAGTCATAGCTAGAGCATGCATTAAAATTGGCCAGGAATGTCAAAAGAAGTGCCAATTTTTAAGTGTTCAAATGGACTGTGAACTCAAATAATTACAGAAATGCAGCAGTTAACGTAAGTAAGGCAGGCCTGACTAAGTGGAGTGAACCAAAGAATGTCTTCATCTGAAAGAAGTTATTTAGGTCCAACCGACTGTGGCTGTTTTATTGCCATATTGTGCAATTTTTCAAAAGAAGCCAGAAATTAAATTTGCATGTGGAATTTAATTATTAAAATGTAATCGACTAATTCAATGCTTAAAAACTACATGGGTCAAACAAAACTTCTCTGTAGGCCAAATACGGTACCTGGGACACGGTCTCTGGTTATTCCATTATAGATGGTCAGCTGTGAGTCCAACAAAGAATCTTCAAGATGAGACTTAATAGATATAGGCCATTTTTCTTTTAAAATATATTTCTGTTTTATTTTTTAAAATAAAATTTGACTATACAAGCCAAAACTGTCCCAACTTCACCAAGATATATTCTTGAAACATCTCCCAGCAGTTTTTCTCTCCTTATTATATTTACCTTTAGATAAGAACAGTGATTCTAGTATGAATCTTAACTCTGAAAAGCTTGTTTTCAGCACAATTGCTAAAGAAAATCATAGGGGAAAAATTCAGAGGTGAAGACAGAAGAACACAGAAAAACTGAATGCAACAGATTTAACAAAAGTTATCAATAAAACAGCTTCTCTCTTTTGGCCTCTTAAACAAACACAATTAAAATATTAGAGAGCTCAGGAGTATTATAATCACGTGTGGTTCATAGACTTAAGATTGCCTTAACACAGGATATACTGGCCAGATTGAACTTTTATTTGCACACAGACATTTCTGAACAATAGACAAAGATTTTGGAGTAAAAATAAATAAATAAATAAAATGGGGAGATAATAAAATTAGTTTTATAAAACAACTCCAACTCTAGAGAGAAAAAGAAAACTATTTCAAAAACAAAACCAATGATATTACCAACTTTTTGCTTAGGAACAATTAAGATAATGATTAGATGGTTTTTAAAAATCTTTTGTAGGTATAATTTATAAATGGTAATTATTTGCATTTTCCTGGAACACTATCTTATTCATGAAAATATTGGCTAAAACAATTTAATAATTTAACATACAATGTCAGTGTGAAAATTAGTCTTTTTCACTTGAGTTTTATTAAAAACACCTTTCTACATATTAGTTTCATACTAAATTAGATTTACTAACTTCTATTTCTGGATGGCTTGGAATTAGGTAACCAACTGTCCCAGTTCGCCTGGGAAAGAAGTTTCCTGGGATGCAGGATCATCAGTGTTAAAGTGGAACAGTTGGACAAACTGGAACAGGTGGTCACCCTAGTTAGAATACATTTATGGCCAAACAGTGTTCCCTCTGAGAGCAAAACAAAACTAGATAATATAAAGAAACCATTTATGTGAAGACAGATGAGATCTGCTAAGGTAACAAAAAAGGGAGATACTACAACTCCAAACTTGAAAACGTTACAAAAGGTGAGCTAAGATTTGCAGCTGATTTTACCTTGGAGGCATTTACCAATTCTAAGCAAAGGAAGGAGGTTGAGACTCCAGACTGCTGTAGCAGAGCTTTCGACAGCAATCTAGGACTTTCAATTACAAGGGGAGTTTTCCCTTCAGGACATTTACAGAATTCTTGTCCTACGTGGAAAAGACTCTGAAAAGTAATGCAGAGTTTTTGGCATTCTCTTGTGTCAAAGATTAGCATTCAGTACATTCCAGGAGAGGGGACACACACACACACACACACACACACACACACACACACACACACACACACACACACACACACACACACACACACACACACACACACACACACACACACACACACACACACACACACACACACACACACACACACACACACACACCAAGCTCCCAGTTAAAGGACCTGGAGGGCCAAGGGTAATCAAGAGCTGAACTAAGTTTCTTTAGAACTTAACCTTGAATCAACATAGCCACTGATTAGATTAAGGTGATCCACCATCACTGTTGGCATAGTGGAGGAAAGAATGACCCCAAGCAGAATTTTTTTTTTAACAAAATATCCAATTGAGCAGAATTTATTAGGCATGTCATGAGACAGGACCTCATGAACAAAAACCAAGTGAAAAAACAAGTAACAAAGGAGATAATCCAATATTGGCATTAACTAACACCACCTTAAATATAATTACCATATCAGAATAAAGGATAAGCAAAATAGATTTAAAAAATATTAAGAATGTCATCAGATAAAGCACACAAGGGGGAAAAAGATCTGAAATTTAGAACATCTTAGATGGGTCTGAGAGCAGATCAAACAGAGCAGACAAAATTAGTGAACTCAAAGACAACAGTCAAACTGAAGGAAAAAAAGTGTAATGTAAAAAACAGAAGAGTGTAAGAGATATGAGGCATAGTCAAAAGTCTAATAATAATACATAATTGGATTCCCAGAAGAGGAGAAAATGGGGCAGAACTAATATTTGAAAACAGCCAAGAATCTTCCAAAACTGATGAAAGACATTATCCCACAGTTTCAGAAAGTTCAAAAACCTTAAGCAGAATAAAACGAACAAAACAAAACCTAGGAAAATTAGTCATAGTAAGATTACTGAAAACCAGAAAGAAAAACCTTTACTAATAGAAAAAAGATATATTGCTTTAAGGCTTGCAAACATCTCAAAAAAATATGGATGCCTGAAGATAGGGAATATTGATATTTGTGTTATAATAAGCCAACCTAGAATTCTATATCTAATGAAAATATCAAATTTAAAGGTAAAACATTTTTTTCAGACAAAAACTGAGAGAATTTATTATCAAGAAACATACACTAAAGAAAATATTAAAGGAAGTTCTTCAGGTGGTTGAAAAAAATGAAATTGAAGAAATGATAAGCAAAGAAAATGGTAAATATGAAGGTAGATATAAATACTTACTGGATACTGGTAGTATCAAGTAATACTAATAATAATTCTAATGTCTTATGTGGTTTAACATATGTAAAATTAAAAGGCAGAAGTAGATAAATGGAGTTAAAGTGTTCTAAGGTTCTACAGATAGTCAAAGGTTCACGTTAAAGCCTGTAGTAAAAGACTGCACAAATAGCTGATTAACAAAGGATATATAACAAGCCAATGATGCATATTATAATCCCTCATATAAGAATATATAACTAAGGTAACTGAAGGTAAAATGAATGATAAAATTCAAAAGACAAAAAAGAAAAAGGCACTGAAAGCAGGTGGGTCATAGAAAACAAATAGTAAAATGGTAAATATAAGCCCAAATGTATTCACATTAAATGTAATTGGACTATATACCCCCATTACTAATATTATCACATTGGATAAAAAGAACAAAACCCAAGTATATGCCAATTACGAGAGATACACTTTAAAGAATATAGAATGTTTCAAAGTATCATGATGGAAAATATTTATACAAATACTAACCAAAGAAAACTCATAGCTAGTCAGACACAGGGAACTCTGAGACTCAGAAAAGGAAATTGCACATAATCAGAGGTGACACTATCTCAAGAAAACAAGGCAAACAGATTTTACATGTGATAATAAGAGTATCTCAAAACTGTATCCCTCACCACATGGAATCAGGAAAGTACTGCACTTCAATGTAGCTGATATAAATAAGGAGGAAACTGCAGCATGTCAATGGGTCCATTATGTTTTATTGATAATATTTAGAAATATTCGTTGGATAACAAGATTTGACTATATGTCTCATATAAAATGAAAGATTTTAATGACAAATTAATGAATATCTATCCGTAGAGACGGGCAATTCATTTATCTACTTGATGGAAACTCTAGTAACCATTTCTTAGTGTATTTTGTTTAAATACCCAGTGGCTAGCCTACTGCCATGTGTGTGTTAAATGAATGAGCTGGGTAGATACAAATTTATACGTATTTGGGCAACCATGGAAGCACAAGTAGCAAGGAAAGCAGCCTCTGGAGTAGCAATTCCTCTTCTTTTATCTGAAATTTTGGCAACTTGAATTTACGCAATATAGTCAGATTAGGAGAATTATCTAAAACAGGCATAGCAAACTTTCTGTAAAGGGCCAAACAGTAAATATTTTAGGCTTGCGGGACATGCAGTATTTATTGCAACTACTCAATTCTGCCATGATTTGTAGCATGAAAGCAGTCATAGATAATAGGCACATGTGTGCCTATATTCCAAAAAAGCTTTATTTATAAAACTTTTGATCTAGAGCAGTTCTCAAAAGTGTGGCCCCTGGATGAGCAGCATTAACATCAGCTGGGAACTTGTTAGAAATACAGATTCTCAGCTCCACCTCAGATCTATCAAATCAGAAACTGAAGGGAACTGGACCCAACAATCTATACTTTGCAAGTCCTCTAGGTGATTCTGAAGCTTGATTAAGCTTGAAAACCACTGATTAGGGAGCATGCTGTCATGAAACAAATCCAGTCTTCTCCTGTACTGAATGTGAAGATTTAAATACCAAAGAAATGGAGAAACCGAACAGCCATCCTTAGGTCCCATACCTACCCTCATGTTCAGCAACCAAGGCCTAAAAGCAGTTTAGGAATAGAGTGGTGCAAACTACTATGTATAAAATAAACTACAAGGATATATTACACAGCTCAAGGAATACAGCCATTATTTTATAATGCTATATATAATGGAGAATAATCTATAAAGATATAGAGTATAATCTATAAAAATGTTGAATTACTATGTTGTACACCTGAAACTAATATATTGTAAATCAGCTATACTTCAATCAGAACAATAATAAAACAAGGAAGATACTAACTCTAAATACATTAGTTCTAATTGTCCGAGAAACAAAATTCCCTATTTCAGCTATTATTTTAAAATAAAGTCAAGTGAAAAATAAGATTGATATTACATATGTTTACAAAACACTTGAGTATTACAGATTCTAGTTGCATGGTTTTTTTTCGAATTTACACTCACAAGAAATCTTAATATTTATCTATAATTATCTTTACATTAAATAATTTCATAACAAAAATGTGTATTTATATCACAGGTAAGACACTGAAATCTTGGCACAACAATGCTTTAAAAGAATTATTAACTTTTATGTCAAACTAAGAATCCACGAGGCTTTCCGTCCAAGATGTACTACACACATATATTCTTTCCCTCCTTAGACTCCATTAAAATAATAAAGTATAAAAAGGTATAAACCAAAATTGAAGAGCTAAGATGTAGACTTCAAGAGAGTTCAAGAAACTTCTAGATGCAAGGAGGACATAATGAGTGCTGAGGCAGAGTCAAGAAAGAAGCTACAAGCAACAAGAGGAGTAGAAGATGCTGCAGCAGAGGCAGCTGACCTACCCAAGCAGAACTCTGGGGTCTCTCCTGAGTCCAGATTGCCATATACAAAGGAGGATGACTGAGACGGGGCAATAACAAAATGATTAATTGAAGATCTAAATGTGGGACAGTTTTTTCTCAGAAAATTTATCCCAGAGCGGGCGAATTCTTCTCTAATGAAAATTACATAAATTACAGAGAGATAGGCCACTAGGATGGGTGTGGATAGTTCGTGATAAAGTTCTCCATATTCTGAATTTTTGGAGTTCCCTGGCATAATACCTGGTTCTCTGCTCACTAACCCACTTACCTCCAAAGAAAGCTTGACAGAAAATAATCCCTGCCTATATACACATTATCTCTTAAGTCTGTACCAGATCACAAAGTGTTATATATCAGACTCAGAAGTTTCATTTTAATCTAAGATGATAAAGCACTGAAAGATTTTCAATAGAAACATGACATGATTGGGTTTACATTTTATTGAAAGACAATTCCAATACTGTGGAGATGGACTAAAGACTGGGTGAGGGTAGGGTAGGAAACTAGAGTCAAGGATACCACATAGGATGCTATAATAATGCAGGTGTTAGGTACATATTTCCTGTATTAGATATTGAATGAAGAGTCTGAAATGAAGTGGTGGGGATGGAAAGAGGTAGGAACAGACTTAAGATTCAAAGTCAGATCTTAGTGACCTATTTGGTTGAATAAGGGAAGGAGACAGATGACTTTGAAGGAGAATGAGTCAAGGATAAATCTCAGGTTTTTAGTTTAGATAACTGCAAGAATGGCAACATCATGTAGTGCAATGGGAAATAAAGGGTTTGAGGGAGAGGTTGAGTTCAGATTTGCACACATTAATAAAATAACCAGAGTTAAGGTTCACCTTATCTTGCCTACAGCTTTGTTTCTGTATGTCCTGTGCACACTGGTTTACTAGTACAACAAAAATGATGCATGCCTTAAATAAAGGAACGCTATAGGAATTCAATGGATAGATATGAGAAGGCTTACTAAGGAGGTGGTAAGTTGGGTTTTAAGGAACTTAAACATGTGAAGTGGGAGGCATTCAAAGAATTATAATTGTACCTGAAAGAGATATGTTCCCCCTCAAATGGATAGGAGGACAAATACAATTTCCCACTAATTTATATTATAAAATGTGATAGGTTCCTTCAAAGAACTTATGTGGTCCAAGCCATGTGCTGGACAATAGAGGAAAAGAAATGCTAGTCAACTATGTGCTGGATGCTAGGCACATTTTTTAAAAAATGTATAAGATAAATTCCTACTTCAAGCTGGTGGTAGGTTTCCACATCTGCCAATGCACACCAGACAGTACAACAGAGGAAAATAAATAATGCTGGGAAGGGCTGAGGCATTTTCCAACATAAAGAATATCAAAAGGAGCAAGCCAAAGCTGCTTAACAGTTGGAGGACCCAATTTTCAAAAGAAAAAAGTTTCAGTTAATATCAAAGGGAAATTATTTTGTAAGTACATTTCAAGAAACTCAATCTCCTTATAATAGGATATCCTAGAACTCTCATTTTATAATATTTCCAAATTGTGCTAAACAATTATAATTATGTAATTCCAAAAAAAATGATTTTATTCAACATATCATCATTAAATAAAATCAAGAGCAAACTCCATGTTGGGCACTTTTCAGAATACTTTAAAACTCTGAGGAAACCAGAACACAAATTACAAGTTAAGCAGGACAAAATTCTGATTTACCTAGCAAGTAATGATTTAAATATTAATGATATTAAGAATTATCTATTCTAATATTAACATTCTAGGTGGGATTATATCCAAAATAAATCTAAATGGGTTTGTGAATCATTAATTAGCATTCTCAAGCCTATCTACCAACCACAAAAGCAGTACTTTTGGGTATTCTGGCGTTCATCAGGGCCAAAGGTATACTATAAAACTCTGACAAATTCCAAACTGGCACTGGGGTTAATGAGATCATTTTATGTGACTATTTTCAAGCAGATGACTTTTTTTCCATTCATAATATTTATTAAGAATAAAATATTTTACTTAAAGTCTTTACTTAAATAACTATTAGTACTCCTATTTTCAAGAAGATAGAGTAAACATATATATATATATATATATATATATATATATATATATATATATATATATATATATGTAATATAAGTCAAGACAGAGGACTAGCTACAAACTTAGGACCAAAGGAAAAATACAGTGCTGAGCTCCCTGGGTTTTCTTTTTGTTTTTTTTTCCTATATCAGAATGGATACTAGAAAAGCTGGCAACTTAGAAACGCCAATGGCCACAAGACAAGAGGGGGAAAACAAAAGCACCCCCCCAAATCTACTCTAACCAAAGAATAAGGGGCATCCTAATAAGACAAAATATTTTCAGACAATAACCACTTTGTTCCAACCAAACACCAGATAAAAACTGCAGCCCCTATGCCACACCCCCACCAGCAATGGTCAAGCAGATAGCTTAGATTTCTACTCTTGCCAGACCATAATGATGCACTCTCAACCCCCCTACCAGGGTGGTGTAAGAGCAGCCAAATGGGAAACTAGGAATTTCATCCTGAGCCCAGAATTTCATCCACACCCAGCAGTAACAAGGCACCCCATCCTTCCCTTGTTCGGAAGTATCAGAGACCTACCAGAGAGGCAGCATTTTCACCACTCAGCGGTAACAAGCACATACCCTCACAGTTTCAACAAAGACAACATAAAGTCCGGTATTCTACTTTCAGGATGTGGTAAAACAAGGAGTTGTCCATTCCCCTCCCCATTGGGTGGTATCAGAAACTAGTGGAGTGGGAACTTTTCACCATTGCTCAGGAGTAACATGGCCACCCCCCTACAACATCAGTGGGATACAGGTATGTAGCAGTAACAAAGTGGCCCAACCAGGATGGTATGAGCAAAGGCCTAGTGGAGAGCCGGAACTCCCACTTCTGCCCAGCAGCAACAAGGAGAGAGAGCCCCCTCCATCCTCACTGCTGGTTGTCAGAGGCTCAATGGAGAACCTGGACTTCTACTCCCAACAGCAGTAACAAGGCAGTGGTTTCATCCACCAGAATGGCATAAGAAAATCTGTTATAGCACAGCGAAGATATAAAAGACATAACAAATGGAACTTTGAGAACTAAAAATTACAATAACTGAAAAAAAAACCTCAATAAATCAAAGGTATAATATAGAAGACAGAAGAAATAATCAGTGAATTAGAAAAATAGAACATACAAATTATCCAATCAGAACAACAGAAAACAGACCAAAACAAAAAAACCCAGGCTCCAGGAGTTTGTGGATTAAAAAAAAAAAAAAATCTTACAATTGTGTCATCGGAGACCCAAAAGGAGAGGAAGAAGATGATGGGTTAAAGGTATTCCAAAAAAAAGCTATGCCTGAGAATTCCCCAAATTTGGCAAAAAACAAACACAAAGATTCAGAGTCACCTCCAAATAGGATATACCCAAAGAAGATCTATGCCAAAACACATCGTAGCCAAACTTCTAACTGCTAAAGACAGAAAAAAAAAAAAAAATTCTTGAAAGTAGCCAGAGAAACAATGCATTAACTACACAAGAAAAACATTTTAAATTACAACGGATTTTTCATCAAAAAGCATGACAGCCAGAAGGAAGTGATACATTTTTTAAGTGCTAAAAGAAGTTATAATGCAGAATTCTTTATCCAGTGAAAATATGCTTCACAATGAAGAGAAATCAAGACATTCTCAGAGGAAGAAAACAAAAATCTGTCACCAGCAGACCTACCTTAAAATAATGACATAGTGAACTTCCTTTTTCATTTTTTCATTATTTTATTCATTGATTGAAAGACTCAACATAGCATAAAGATGCCAATTCTCCCCAAATTGATATACAGGTTTAATGCAACTCCTATCAAAATTCCAGCAAGGTTCTTTGGTAAATACAAACACGATTATTCTAAAATGTATACAAAAGGCAAAGAAACTGGAAAGGCCAAAACGATTCTGAAAAAGAATCAAGTGAGAGGAATTATTTTACTGAATTTCAGGACTGATTGTATAGCCACAGTAATAAAGACTACGTGTTACTGGTGGAGCGTCTAAAAGAAATCAGGGGAACAGAGAACCTAGGAATGACCCACACAACTATGACTGACATATTTGTAAAAAAAGTACAGAAAAAATTCAAAAGAGGAAACATACTCTTTTCAACATGGTGCTGGAACAGCTGAATAATGAGGTATTTAAATGTAAAACTATGAAACTTGTAAAAATATAATGTAGGAGGGTAGAAGGAGCTTCTGACTGTGGCTGCCGCTCGGCTAGTGTTTGTTGTCCCCAGAGTAAGCCACAGCCACCCCCAGTCTCTCCAGGAGACTCTCCAAGACCAGCAGCCATGTGGCTGACAGGTTCTTGGTGCTCTGGCCAGATGTCAAGCCTGAGCCTCTGAGGTGGGAGAGCCAAGTTCAGGACACTGGACCACCAGAGACCTCCCAGCCCTATGTATTATCAATTGGCGAGACCTCTCCCAGAGATCTCGTGTCAACGCTAAGACCCAGCTCTACGCAACAACCAGCAAGCTACAGTGCTGGACGCCCCATGCCAAACTAGCAAGACAGGAACACAACCCAACCCATTAGCAGAGAGACTGTCAAAAATCATACTAAGTTCACAGACACCCCAAATCACATCACCAGACGAGGTCCTGCCCACCAGAAAGACAAGATCCAGCTTCATCCACCAGAACACAGGCACCAGTCCCCTCCACCAGGAAACCTACACAACCCATGAACCAACTTTATCCACTGGGGGCAGAAACCGAAAACAACGGGAACTATGAACCTGCAGCCTGCGAAAAGGAGACCCCAAACACAGTAAGTTAAGCAAAATGAGAAGACAGAGAAATACAGAGCAGATGAAGGACCAAGGTAAAAACCCACGGATCAAACAAAGGTAGAGGAAATAGGCAGTCTACCTGAAAAAGAATTCAGAGTAATGGTAGTAAAGATGATCCAAAATCTTGGAAATAGAATGGAGAAAATACAAGAAATGTTTAACAAGGAACTAGAAGAACTAAAGAGCAAACAAACAATGATGAACAACACAAGAAATGAAATTAAACATTCTCTAGAAGGATCAATAGCAGAATAACTGAGGCACAAGAACGGATAAATGACCTGAAAGATAAAATAATGAAAATAACTACCGCAGAGGAGAAGAAAGAAAAAAGAATGAAAAGAAATGAAGAAAGTCTCAGAGACGTCTGGAACAACACTAAACACACCAATATTTGAATTATAGGCATCACAGAAGAAGAAGAGAAAAAGAAAGGGACTCAGAAAATATATGAAGAGATTATAGTTGAAAACTACCCTAACATGGGAAAGGAAAGAGTCAAACAAGTCCAGGAAGCTCAGAGAGTGCCATACAGAATAAATCCAAGAAGAAACACAAACACACATATTAATCAAACTATCAAAAATTAAATACAAAGAAAAAATATTAAAAGCAGCAAGGGAAAAACAACAAATAACATACGAGGGAATCCCCATAAGGTTAACAGCTGATTTTTCAGCAGAAACTCTACAAGCCATAAGGGAGTGGCAGGACATATTTAAAGTGACGAAAGGGCAAAACCTACAACCAAGATTACTCTACGCAGCAAGGATCTCATTCAGATTCAAAAGAGAAATTAAAACCTTTACAGACAAGGAAAAGCTAAGAGAATTCAGCACCACCAAACCAGCTTTACAACAAATGCTAAAGGAACTTCTCTAGGTAAGAAACAAGAGAAGGAAAAGACCTACAACAACAAACCCAAAACAATTAAGAAAATGGTAATAGGAACATACATATTGATAATTACCTTAAATGTAAATGGATTGAAAGTTCCAACCAAAAGACAAAGACTGGCTGAATAGATACAAAACAAGACCTGTATGTATGCTGCCTACAAAGACCCACTTCAGACCTATGACACATACAGACTGAAAGTGAGGGGACGGAAAAAGACATTCCATGCAAATGGAAAACAAAAGAAAGCTGCAGTAGCAATTCTCAAATCAGACAAAATATACTTTAAAATAAGAATGTTATAAGAGACAAAGGAGGACACTACATAATGACCAAGGGATCAAACCAAGAAGATATAACAATTGTAAATATTTAGGCACCCAACATAGGTGTACCTCAATACATAAGGCAAATGCTAACAGCCATAAAAAGGGAAATCGACAGTAACACAATAATAGTAGTTGGCTTTAACACCCCACTTTCACCAATGGACAGTTCATCCAAAATGAAAATAAACAAAGAAACACAAGCTTTAAATGATACATTAAACAAGATGGACTTAATTGATATTTATAGAACATTTGATCCAAAAACAACAGAATACACTTTCTTCTCAAGTGCTCGTAGAACATTCTCCAAGATAGATCATATCTTGGGTCACAAATCAAGCCTTGGTAAATTTAAGAAAATTGAAATTGTATCAAGTATCTTTTCCAACCACAATGCTATAAGAATAGATATCAATTACAGGAAAAAAATGTAAAAAATACGAACACATGGAGGCTAAACAATATGCTATGAAATAACCAAGAGATCACTGAAGAAATCAAAGAGGAAATCAAAAAATACTTAGAGGGCTTCCCTGGTGGCGTAGTGGTTGAGAGTCCGCCTGCTGATGCAGGGGACACGGGTTCATGCCCCAGTCTGGGAAGATCACACATGCCGCAGAGAGGCTGGGCCCGTGAGCCATGGCTGCTGAGCCTGCGTGTCAGGAGCCTGTGCTCTGCAACAGGAGAGGCCACAACAGTGAGAGGCCCACGTACCGCAAAACAAAAACAAAAACAAAAACAAAAAAACAATGAAAACATGACGACCCAAAAACTATGGATGCAGCAAAAGCAGTTCTAAGAGGGAAGTTTATAGCAATACAATGCTACCTCAAGAAACAAGAAAAATCTCAAATAGACAACCTAACCTTACACCTAAAGCAATTAGAGAAAGAAGAACAACAACAAAAAAAACCCCAAAGTTAGCAGAAGGAAAGAAATCATAAATATCATATCAGAAATAAGTTGAAAAGAAATGAAGGAAACAATAGCAAAGATCAATAAAACTAAAAGCTGGTTCTTTGACAAGATAAACAAAATCGATAAACCATTAGCCAGACTTATCAAGAAAAAAAAGAGAGAAGACTCAAATCAACAGAATTAGAAATGAAAAACGAGAAGTAACAACTGATACTACAGAAATACAAAGGATCATGAGAGATTACTAAAAGCAACTCTATGCCAATAAAATGGACAACCTGGAAGAAATGGACAAATTCTTAGAAAGGGATAACCTTCCCAGATTGAACCAGGAATAAACAGAAAATAAAACAGACCCATCACAAGCACTGAAATTGAAACTGTGATTAAAAATCTTCCAATAAACAAAAACCCAGGACCAGATGGCTTCACAGGCGAATTCTATCAAACATTTAAAGAAAAGCTAACACCTAACCTCTCAAACTCTTCCAAAATATAGCAGAGGGAGGAACACTCCCAAACTCATTCTACGAGGCCACCATCACCCTGATACCAAAACCAGACAAAGATGTCACCAAAAAAATTTTTAAAAAAGAACCTACAATCCAATATCACTGATGAACATAGATGCAAAAATCCTCAACAAAATTCTAGCAAACAGAATCCAACAGCACATTAAAAGGATCATACACCACGATCAAGTGGTTTTATCCCACTTTATTGAGGAATGCAAGGATTCTTCAATATACGCAAATCAATCAATGTGATATACCATATTAACAAAGTGAAGAATAGAAACCATATGATCATCTCAGTAGATACAGAAAAAGCTTTTGACAAAATTCAAAACCCATTTATAATAAAAACTCTCCAGAAGGTAGACACAGACGGAAGTAACCTCAACATAATAAAGACTATATATGACAAACCCACAGCCAACATCATTCTCAATGGTGAAAAAGTGAAACCATTTCCACTAAGATCAGGAACAAGACAAGGTTGCCCACTTCCTCCACTATTATTCAACACAGTTTTGGAAGTTTTAGCCACAGCAATCAGAGATGAAAAAGAAATAAAAGGAATCGAAATTCAAAAAGAAGAAGTAAAACTGTCACTGTTTGCAGATGACATGATATTATACATAGAGAATCCTAAAGATGCTACCAGAAAAGTACTAGAGGTAATCAATGAATTTGGTAAAGTAGCAAGATACAAAATGACTTCACAGAAACCTCTTACATTCCTATACACTAATGATGAAAAATCTGAAAGAGAAATTAAGGAAACACTCCCATATACCATTGCAACAAGAAGTATAAAATACCTAGGAATAAACCTACCTAAGGAGAAAAAAGACCTGTATGCAGAAAACTATAACACACTGATGAAAGAAGTTAAAGATGACACAAACAGATGGAGAGATATACCATGTTCTTGGATTGGAAGAATCAACATTGTGAAAATGACTGTACTACCCAAAGCAATCTACAGGTTCAGTGCAATCCCTATCAAAGTACCAATGGCATTTTTCACAGAACTAGAACAAAAAATTTCACAATTTGTATGGAAACACAGAAGACCCCGAATAGCCAAAGCAATCTTAAGAAAGAAAAACGGAGCTGGAGGAATCAGGCTTCCGGACTTCAGGCTATACTACAAAGCTACAGTAATCAAGACAGTATGCTACTGGCACAAAAACAGAAATATATATCAGTGGAACAGGATAGAAATCCCAGAGATAAACCACACACATATGGTCACCTTATCTTTGATAAAGGAGGGAAGAATATACAATGGAGAAAAGACAGCCCCTTCAATAAGTGGTGCTGGGAAAAATGGACAGCTACATGTAAAAGAATGAAATTAGAACACTCTCTAACACAATACACAAAAATAAACTCAAAATAGATTAAAGACCTAAATGTAAGGCCAGACACTATAAAACTCCTAGAGGAAAACATAGGTAGAACACTCTATGACATAAATCAAAGCAAGATCCTTTTTGACCCACCTCCTAGAGAAATGGAAATAAAGACAAAAATAAACAAATGGGACCTAATGAAACTTAAAAGCTTTTGCACAGCAAAGGAAACCATAAACAAGATGAACAGACAACCCTAAGAATGGAAGAAAATATTTGCCAATGAAGCAACTGATAAAGAATTAATCTCCAAAATATACAAGCAGCTCATGCAGCTCAATATCAAAAAACAAACAAACAAACAAACAACTCCATCCAAAAATAGGCTGAAGATCTAAATAGACATTTCTCCAAAGAAGATATACAGATTGCCAACAAACATGAAAGGATGCCCAACATCACTAATCATTAGAGAAATACAAATCAAAACCACAATGAGGTATCACCTCACAAGGGTCAGAATGGCCATCATCAAAAAATCTACAAACAATAAATGCTGGAGAGGGTGTGGAGAAAAAGGAATCCTCTTGCACTGTTGGTGGGAATGTAAATTGATACAGCCACTATGGAGAACAGTATGGAGGTTCCTTAAAAAACTAAAAATACAACTACCATACGACCCAGCAATCCCAGTACTGGGCATATACCTGAGAAAACCATAATTCAAAAAGAGTCATGTACCACAATGTTCACTGCAGCACTATTTACAATAGCCAGGACACGGAAGCAACCTAATGTCCACTGACAGATGAATGGATAAAGAAGACATGGCACATATATACAATAGAATATTACTCAGCCATAAAAAGAAACGAAATTGAGTTATTTGTAGTGAGGTGGATGGATCTAGAATCTGTCATACAGAGTCAAGTAAGTCAGGAAAAGAAAAGCAAATACCGTATGCTAACACATATATATGGAATAAAAAAAATGGTTCTGAAGAACCTAGGGGCAGGACAGGAATAAAGATGTAGACATAGAGAATGGACTTGATGACATGAGGACGGGGAACGGTAAGCTGAGACGAAGTGAGAGAGTAGCATTGACATATATACACTACCAAATGTAAAACAGATAGCTAATGGCAAGCAGCCGCATAGCACAGGGAGATCAGCTCAGTGCTTTGTGACCACCTAGAGGGGTGGGATAGGGAGGGTGGGAGGGGATATGGGGATATATGTATACATATAGCTGATTCACTTTTTTATACAGCAGCAACTAACACAACATTGTAAGCAATTATACTTCAATAAAGATGTTTAAAAAAAACTGCAATAACAAAAAAGGGTAAGTTTAAAAAATCATACAGGAGAAAATCTATAAGATGTAGGGCTTGGTGAAGAGTTCTTAAACATGACATCAACAGCATGAAAATAAATAAATAAAAAATAAATTGGACCTCATCAAAAGTGAAAATCATTGACCTTGGAAAGATACTGTTTAAGGATAAAAGGCAAGCTACAGAATAGAAGAAAATATTTGCAAACCACGTGTCTGACCAAAGACCTATACCTAGAGAACTCTCAAAATTCAACATTAGAAAAACAAATAGAAAATGGGCAAAAGAAATGAAGAAACATTTTACTAAAGAGAAAAAATGGATGACGAACATATGAAAATATGTGCAACATCATTAGCCATTAGGGAAATGTAAATTAAAAACCATGATTAGACATTTGTAGCAGAACAGCTAAAATAAAAAATAATACCAAATGTTCATGAGAAGGAGGAAAAAATGACTCTCTCATAAACTGCTAATGGGAATATAAAATGGTACAGCCATTCTGGAAAATACTTTGGCCATTTCTTTTTGAAAAACTAAACACATACTTACCATTAAACCCAGCAATCACATTCCTGGGCATTTATCCCAGAGAAATGAAAACTGTATAAAAACTGGTACACAACTGTTCACAACAGCTTTATTTGTGATAGCCCAAAACTAGAAATAATCAAAATATCCCTCAGTGAGTAAATAGCTGTACAAACTGTGGTACAAATATCATGGAATATGACGACTCAGTAATAAAAAGGAACAAATTGCTACATGCAACAACTTGGAGGATCAAGAGAGTTATGCTGAGCGAAAAAAGCAAATTCCCAAAAGTAATACCTGTATGATTGCATCACAATGGCAAAATTATAGACATGGAGAACAGTCTAGTGGTTGCCACGGCTTAGGGATGGTGGAAATAGGAAGGGGAGTGTTGTGTGTGCAGTGGACATGGGGAGCTGGGTGTAATTTATAAAAGAACAGCATGATGGAGAAGTCTGTGATGATGAAATAATTCTGTATCTTGACTGTAGTGGTGGTTACACAGATCTCCAAATGTACTAAAATGGTACAGAATTATACAGACACTGTACCAAGTCAAATTCCTGGTTTTGATATTGTACTGTAATAATTTAAGATGTAGGCACTGGGAGAAAACTGGATATAGAGTACATGTGGACCTCTCTGTACTATTTTTGCAACTTCAAGTTGCAATCTATAATTATTTCAAAATAAAAAGTTAAAAACACAACTATTAGATGATATGCAAAAAATTCTAAAAAATTTCTTGGGGGTTTCCCCAAGAATACCCATCTATTAAATCTGTGTGACTTGAAGAAAATATGTCAATTTGCTCTGTAATTTTTTTTTTTTTTTTTTGGTTTTGGAGGGAAATAGGTTTTTGAAAACACCCTGCTGGTGTTTACAGTTGAGAAATTATATTATTACACTATTGGCCTAAATAAAAGTAGACTGCATTGCTTATACAAAGGCATTAAACAGTTAAAATATTTAAAATACACCTAGATTTGACTGCACATTGTCTTCCTTCATAGATTAAATTGATTCCATAGTTAACTGTGGCTAAATCTAAATACTTATAAACTTAATTCTAAGAAATACATCTCTTCAAGCTACTTCACACACTAAGATTTCATTTTGATATGTAAAACATCTGCAATACCAACAAAAAGGGAAGTAGAATGAACTAAAGGCCACTTAAAATGAAACAATTCGTCAAAAACAAAGCTTATATAGCTCTATGTGTATACTTGAGATATTTCAATACCAGTAAAAAACATACAAACACACACATCCTTCAGCTGGCCAATATTTTAATACACAATATTAACTGCTATATAAAAAGTGCTTTCACGATCTGTTACCACCTAAAATAATACATCATATAATTTTCAAAAATGTGTTCTTTGACTTCTAACCTCTGCTCTTCTTTAGAATTACCTGTGAGGGGGAGAAAATGAAGATTCATATTATACCTATGCCAAATAAAAGACAATTCCTCAACAAAAAGTTTAAAAGTCCTATGTGTATAGTATGCAAGTCTCTGAATTTATAAAACCCAATTTGGAATGTGATTAGGGAAACCTTTGCCTTATAAACGGTTTTAGACTTCTCTAAAATAGTATAATTCTCTCAAAGATTGTGAAACATGCCTAGATTCTCAAAATCTGGTTTTATAATAGTCACTTCTAGATGTTAGTTTCTTCAATTGTGCCAAAAGTGTCCAGATTAATGGCTCCCAACTTGAGGTTTATAGACAATTTAGTAATTCGGGGAGTTAAGGAATGTTCCAAAACTTGAAAAACCTATTATGAATCAGGCATTTAACAACTATAGAGCAATACAAATCCACTGCAACACCAAATTTCTTGTATTTAGGCTGGAATTATATCAGAGACCAAGACTAGTCATCTCAAGCTGAGAAGCCTTTTAGGCAGATAATTTTTAAGACATGAAGCCCATAAGAGAAATTAAACAAAATGAGATCTTAAGTTGTAAAAGACAAGGAACATTAGAGACCAGAATATATCCAAAAATATTTTAAAGAACTTACCTACTTTTAGGTAAGTACACTTATAATTCATTAATAAAAACAAACCAACCCTAAATTTAAGACACACACATACACTCTTCAAGTTCTTAAGCCTTGCTTTACCTGCAGAAAGCACTTATATCAACTTTAATAGTACAGAAACTTGTTGAAATGTTTATAGTTGTAAGAGAATTTAAAGCCCCTTAAAAAATGCCAAGGCATGCCCATTTCTAGGCTTCCACAGAGGTCACCAAATAGGTTTATACCCTAGGCCAGTACTTCTCTGTTCTACAAGAAGTTAGTATAGGGACTGCAAAAGAATACTATGTACTCAAATGAATTTACAAAATTCTAAGTATATTATACACCCAAATTTACGAAATGCTAAATTAAACAGAGTTCAACAAATTACTGGTATATTTCTCATAACCTTTCATAACTTTACATAACTATAGTTATATAAAGACGTTACCATTGTGGGAAGTTGGATAAAAGGTACACTGGAACTCTCTACACTATTTTTGCACCTCCTGTGAGTCTATAATTATTTCAAAAATATTAAATGTTAAACAAAAAAAGCCTATAAAGAGGTAAACTGTCAAAAATGAGTCTCTCTCACACATCATCATCCAGTCAACCATGTGCCAATTTCTTGCATATTCTTACAGAAACAAGCTCTCTATACGAAACATTATGACGATTCAAGGAGGTATAGTATGTTAGGTTATATAAACTTATCTGACCCCAGAAGCCTTTTACATTGGGGCATCTATTAACATCAAGTGAAAGTAATCTTGGGAACATATATGGAAAAAACTCTGCCCTAGGCATCACACTATTACATTATACAGAAATATCAGTAAGAAGCAATCTTCTCTGCTTATATAAGCAATATGATTCAGAAGTCACTCAAATCTCAAAACAAATGTAGAAAAATCATTAGGTAAACTTAAAATGATCAAGAAGAAAGTTTTGATAAATTTCAAGGTAATAAACCTTCTTAGCTATACATAGGCTACTACATATCACACAGATTAGCAGTCAAACACTTATTTTCCCCTAAATGGCAATAAAGCAATGGCCATGAATCTTTCCATCAGAAATCCATAATATACATAATAAAAAAAAAAACCTAACTCTGTAATTAAAACCCATGAAAAGCCAAGCATCAACTCACTCAACAAAACTGAATAAGGAATCTAAACCAGGCAGAGGTGACGATCTAGGTGGTGTTTTAAGGCAACAGTGCTCAAGAAAAGAAATTCAGATCTTACCTTTGCTGCAGCCAGTACATGCTCCTTTTTAACGACTCCACACTTATTCTCACAAGCATTTGTCCGAGCCTCTTCTGCTAATCGATGAACGAAGAGTAAACAGTTCAGATGCACCTTTAAAAGAGAAAATGCAAAAGGATTTTTAAGCTCAAACACTGATGTTTTGAAATAATGACTTTTAAAAAGAATATCCCCGGGCTTCCCTGGTGGCGCAGTGGTTAAGAATCCACTTGCCAATGTAGGGGACACGGGTTCGAGCCCTGGTCCGGGAAGGTCCCACATGTCGTGGAGCAACGAAGCCCACGAGCCACAACTACTGAGCCCACGCACTGCATCTACTGAAGCCCACGTGCCATAGAGCCCGTGCTCCGTAACAAGAGAAGCCACCGCAATGAGAAGCCCATGTACCGCAACGACGAGTAGCCCCCGCTCACAGCAACTAGAGAAAGCCGCATGCAGCTATGAAGACCCAACATAGCCAAAAATAATAAATAAGTAAAAATAAATTTATAAGAAATAAAAAAATTAAAAAATAAAAAGAATATCCCCAATTTTAATGCTGTACTATTTACTACTGCAATTACATCAATTAACCTTTATTTAAAGTAACAGAATTAAGTTTAATATATGTCCATCTTAAGATTCCATAAAAAAGAG
Organism: Hyperoodon ampullatus; assembly: GCF_949752795.1. Classification (NCBI taxonomy): domain Eukaryota; kingdom Metazoa; phylum Chordata; class Mammalia; order Artiodactyla; family Ziphiidae; genus Hyperoodon; species Hyperoodon ampullatus. The sequence goes on along the minus strand of NC_136925.1, from coordinate 54,130,656 downwards.
ACTTAGTTATTACAATACATGAAACAAGTCTATGTAAAGCTGACAAAAGGCCATAGACAATAACATTACTCTAAAGGATCATTACATCAAAACTTAGGTAGGTCTCTATTAAGAAAAAATATTCCTGTTTCCCATTCCAACTAAATTTAAGTTTCCAATGTAATTTAAAATTTCCCCCAGATTAAAAAAACATATCAAATATTGTATTTAAAGCTGGTCATCTCTCATTCTACAATCCAAGGTATAAAGATTTTGTAACCAGATATTTAATTTGAAATATCTAATCAAAAACATGTTAATAATTGAAATTTTAAAAGTTCATTAGTAGAAGGAAAGAAATCATAAAGATCAGAGCAGAAATAAATGAAGTAGAAACAAAGAAAACAATAACAAAGATCAATAAAACTAAAAGCTGGTTCTTTGAGAAGATAAACAAAATTGATAAACCTTTAGCCAGACTCATCAAGAAAAAGAGGGAGAGGACTCAAATCAGTAAAATTAGAAATGAACAAGGAGAAGTTACAACGGACACCACGGAAATACAAAGCATCCTAAGAGACTACTGCAAGCAAATCTATGCCAATAAAATGGACAACCTGGAAGAAATGGACAAATTCTTAGAAAGGTATAACCTTCCAAGATTGAACCAGGAAGATACAGAAAATATAAACAGACCCATCACAAGCAATGAAATTGAAACTGTGATTAAATATCTTCCAACAAACAAAAGTCCAGGACCAGATGGCTTCACAGGTGAATTCTATCAAACATTTAGAGAAGAGCTAGCACCCATCCTTCTCAAACTCTTCCAAAAAACTGCACAGGAAAGAACACTCCCAGACTCATTCTACGAGGCCACCATCACCCTGATACCAAAACCAGACAAAGATATGACAAAAAAGGAAAATTACGGACCAATATCACTGATGAATATAGATGCAAAAATCCTCAACAAAATCCTAGCAAACAGAATCCAGCAACACATTACAAGGATCATACACCATGATCAAGTGGGATTTATCCCAGGGATGCAAGAATTCTTCAGTAAAAAATCAATGTGGGGCTTCCCTGGTGGCGCAGTGGTTGTGAGTCCGCCTGTCAATGCAGGGGACACAGGTTTGTGCCCCAGTCCTGGAAGATCCCACATGCCGTGGAGCGGCTGGGCCCGTGAGCCATTCCCGCTGAGCCTGCGCATCCTCAGCCTGTGCTCCGCAACGGAAGAGGCCACAACAGTGAGAGGCCCACGTACCGAAAAAAAAAAAATCAATCTGATCCACCATATTAACAAATTGAAGAATAAAAACAATATGATCATCTCAAAAGATGCTGAAAAAGCTTCTGACAAAATTCAACATCCATTTATAATAAAAACACTCCAGAAAGTGGGCACAGAGGAAACCTACCTCAACATCATAAAGGCCATATATGACAAACCCACAGCAAACATCATTCTCAACAGTGAAAAACTGAAACCATTTCCTCTAAGATCAGGAACAAGACAAGGTTGTCCACTCTCACCACTATTATTCAACATAGTTTTGGAAGTTTTAACCACAGCAATCAGAGAAGAAAAAGAAATAAAAGGAACCCAAATCGGAAAAGAAGTAAAGCTGTCCCTGTTTGCAGATGACATGATACTATACATAGAGAATCCTAAAGATGCTACCAGAAAACTACTAGAGCTAATCAATGCATCTGGTAAAGTTGCAGGATACAAAATTAATGCACAGAAATCTCTTGCATTCCTATACACTAACAACGAAAGATCAGAAAGAGAAATTAAGGAAAGAATCCCCTTCACCATTGCAACAAAAAGAATAAAATACCTAGGAATAAAGCTACCTAAGGAGGTAAAAAACCTGTCCTCAGAAAACTATAAGACACTGATGAAAGAAATCAAAGATGACACAAACAGATGGGGAGATATACCATGTTCTTAGATTGGAAGAATCAATATTGTGAAAATGACTATACTACCCAAAGCAATCTACAGATTTGATGCAATCCTTATCAAATTACCAATGGCATTTTTTTTTTTTTTTTTTACAGAACTAGAACAAAGAATCTTAAAATTTGTATGGAGACACAAAAGAGCCCGAATAGCCACAGCAATCTTGAGGGAAAAAAAAAGAGGTGGAGGAATTAGACTCCCTGACTTCACGCTATACTACAAATCAAGACAATATGGTACTGAAACAAAAAGAGAAATACAGATCAAGGGAACAGGATAGAAGTCCCATAGATAAACCCACGCACCTATGGTCAACTAATCTATGACAAAGGAGGCAAGGAGATACAATGGAGAAAAGACAGTCTCTTCAATAAGTGGTGCTGGGAAAACTGGACAGCTACATGTAAAAGAATGAAATTAGAACACTCCCTAACACCATACACAAAAGTAAACTCAAAATGGATTAAACACCTAAATGTAAGACCAGACCAGACACTATAAAACTCTTAGATGAAACCATAGGAAGAATACCCTTTGACATAAATCAAAGCAAGATCTTTTTTGACCCACCTCCTAGAGTAATGGAAATCAAAACAAAAATAAACAAATGGGACCTAATGAAACTTAAAAGCTTTTGCACAGCAAAGGAAACTATAAACAAGATGAAAAGACAACCCTCAGAATGGGAGAAAATATTTGCAAACAAATCAACGGACAAAGGATTAATCTCCAAAATATATAAACAGCTCATACAGCTCAATATTAAAAACACAAGTAACCCAATCAAAAAATGGGCAGTAGACCTAAATAGACATTTCTCCAAAGAAGACATACAGATGGCCAAAAGGCACATGAAAAGATGCTCAACATCACTAATTATTAGAGAAATGCAAATCAAAACCAAATTGAGGTATCATCTCACACCAGTTAGAATGGGCATCATCAGAAAGCCTACAAACAACAAATATTGGAGAGGGTGTAGAGAAAAGGGAACCCTCTTGCATTGTTGGTGGGAATGCAAATTGATACAGCCACTATGGAGAACAGTATGGAGGTTTCGTAAAAAACTAAAAACAGAATTACAATATGACCCAGAAATCTCAGTACTGGGCATATACCCAGAGAAAACCATAATTCAAAAAGACACATGCACCCCAATGTTCATTGCAGCACTGTTTAAAACAGCCAGGTCATGGAAGCAACCTAAATGCCCACCAACAGACGAATGCATAAAGAAGATGTGGTACATATATACAATGGAATATTACCCAACCATCAAAGGGAATGAAACTGGGTCATCTGTAGAGACATGGATGGACCTAGAGACTGTCATACAGAATGAGGTAAGTCAGAAAGAGAAGAACAAATATTGTATATTAATGCATATATTTGGAATCTAGAAAAATAGTACAGATGAACCAGTTTGCAAGGCAGAAGTAGAGACACAAATGTAGAGAACAAATGTATGGACATCAAGGGGGGAAGGTGGGGGCGGGGATGAACTGGGAGATTGGGATTGACATATATACACTAATGTATAAAACTGATAGCTAATAAGAACTTGCTGTATAAGAAAATAAAATTAAAGAAAAACACACAATACTTAACTCTCCCCAACAGTTCACCAAATGTTAAAAAACTAGGTAATGTGGTGCTTTAAATTATTATGCAGAAATCTTTAGTGGATTGTTATAGATGTTTAAGAATATTTTAGTGATATTTGGGGCAAGCAGAGGAGTTTGGGAATTTAAATTTAACATGATAAAGAACCAATGGAAGGAGATAATCTTTTGGTACTTTTTGATGCACTGTCTTGTTTAATTCTCACAAGAACTCTGAGCTAAATCACCCAATCCTGATTCTCTACAATATACCATGTCATTCAAAATTTCTTTAAACTTCCAATGATATACCATTTCCTTCTGCAACAAAAGTACTCCATAACATGGCTCAATTTCCTCCGTTAATCTGTATTTTCTACTTCTAAAGTTAAATATCTTCCAGATGCCTCAAGAAAAATTCCAAATTCCTTAGTACTAAACCCCACTTGACTAGGCTTTTTTAATTTCATCTCTCACCTTTCCCAACTTTCAGTTCTATACTAGGTCTTTTGAACTTCTTTCTGTATTCAAATATAAGTTTGCCTACAGCCATGCTACTGGTTTACAGACTTCTCTGAAAAGCCCAATTCCTCCCAATATGTAAGGTTATATAGATCCATGGCACCCTGAACTTCTTATCACTATACATACTACATACATTAGGCAGCAATTTCTCACCTGTCTTCTTCAATGTACTATAAGGGCTAAACCATGTCTATCTTGCCAGACATTATATTCCCAGTGACCTTTAGCCCATGGCCCAATATGCAGTAGGTAGTCAATTATTATTGCATGAACAAAAAGATCCATCCATATCTCCCCAAATTAGGCAAAAATTTTTTTTAGCCAATCCCAAATAAACCACACTCTGTTTTGAGGCTTGAGTCCTTTACTCCTCATGGGCATGAACCATAGGTACTGAATTAATATTACTTTTTCTTATGTCAGAATTTTTTTTTTAAACAACCTATTTCTCTGTAATAAAACAGTTAATTGAGTGGTGTCACTCAAGTGCACTAAGGTTTAAATTAAAATGGTCAGAACAAAAGCAAATTTTATGGTTTCAGCTAGACATTCAATCCTGAAAGCCATTCCATCAAGAACTTACACTTTGGAAAAATAAAAAATTAGCTTGCTTGAAAGGTAAACCAAAAGATAATTTACAAAGAGGTATCCATTTGACAGTCTCAGGTGACCAAAAGACTGGGCCAGCCTGATTTCTTCCCCACTTCCTCACAGCACTTCTGAGTTTTACATAAACTGTAAGTACCCAGATATTTGCACAATATTCCTTAGTGATAAATCTAAAAACTGAGTCACAAGAAAGCCGAACAATTTGAGATTAATATACACTCACTAGTATTGGCCCTGGTGATATACAATCAAATAAGTCATAAAATAAAACAACAATAAAAAGCCAGTGCAGAAGAATATGAAGTAACACAAGGAAGTTATAAGTAAAATGTTAGAAATATCAATCCACATACAGTCATCATCAATCCCAACTTTAACTGTACACTCAGAACGTTCAAGGTATTATGCTAAACACCAGGAATACAAGTTCCCAATTCAAAGTTCCCAGTCCGATGGGAGAATGAAACCTAATTAAAGACAAATGTGTGACAGTAGATGATATTGGAAGGTAAGGTTGATGCTTTCTAAGACCATGAAGGATGGCTTCACTGAATAACAGACATTTGAACTGAATTTTGAACTAACTGAAGTTTGAGAAGCGGAGTAGAGTGAGGACATCTTCAAACAGAAGAAATATCTTATGCAGAGACATCATAAAAGTAGATTAGTTCTGTGTTAAAGATAATGGAAGACACAAAAGGAGATATGTGTGGTTCCTTCCCCTCAAGAAGCTGCATACCGCACTGGGAGACAACACTGACATATAGAACTTAGAGAATAGTGTCAGGGTCCCAGTAGCTACACTGTATGATGTACACTCTTACAGCTATCAAAGTTCAGAAAACAAAACAGACTACCTTAATTGTAGAGAAGTTTATGGATGATGTGGGACACCTGCTGAGTAAGATAATTAAGTACCAATGGCAAGCAGAAAACCATAAGTAAAGAAACCAGAGTGATACATGGCATATACAAGACGGTGAAGGAGAAATTATGAAAGCCAAAGACAAGCATACAATCTAGTAATAGACGGTAGCAAAAAGAACTTCCATTCCCTTTCCACTGTAAATGCTTAGAATCTCACCTCCCCTTCTTTCCTGTACCACCTGGATCCCACTCCACAATAGAGTCCTCCTGTCCAGGGATCACCTGGGGCAGGCAAGTGTGGATGTGGGAGGAATCTGACTACTTGAAAAATTTCTGCCCAACAATCTACACGAGCTGGTAGTCTCCTAGATTCTAGAGCAGGTACATTTCCTTCCCCCACCATTTATTGAAAGAACCCCAGCACCAGTGAAAACTTCAGAATAAATTACCTAAAATTCTTTTGAAAATCAATTTCACTTTAATACAGCTCACTTGTGCCACCTTAATCACCACCTTGGGGGAAGGAGGGTAATAAAACAGTATATATTGTCTTTTCTTACAGGGTCTAAAAAAGGAACAAGAAAGGACAGGAGATATTAGAAGGTCTACTTTTCCAAGGAAAAAAAACAGTTGTTTTGGCTCAGAGAAAGGAAAAGTGAAGACAATTCTATAGTAATTTATTAAAAATAGAAACCCTAAAATTAGGGGAGGCAGTAGAGAGCTGGCAGAGGCTGTAGAGAAAAGAGGTGGGTGGGGGGGACGACAATGTAGCCTAAGAAGAGAAGGAATGATGTATTGTGAAGCCACCCTCCGTGCCATATATCCCTATTATCCACAATTCTTTATCCTCGATCTCGGGGAAATTAGGTGCCCACCTGTAGTGGCTCCTTTACTCAAAGAGCTCTTGTAACAAACCACAGGAGGTGCCTCCTATGGTTTAAACCTAGGGAAACAGTGTTCATTCTGCTAGAGGGATATATATTCCAGGCATTCAACATAAAAACTCTTAATTTATTTCAAAACAGAAATATTACACAGTGGTTTGGTTGTGGTTATTTATCATGTGAGCATTATGCTGCAGTTACTATGAGTCAGATAAACTTTTAATGGTTGGGCTTGAAAACTAAACAGGTGTTCTATTTGTCTAGGAAAACGAATTCATTTGGGAGCAGACTACTTACAAATAAACTTTTGGATCAGGGCTCTTTAGTAAATAAGCTAAAGTAGAGGAAATAGGGCAATATATTTGTTTAACAACGTAAAAAAAGGGGAAGAAAGGAAGGCAAGGAGAAAGGCACTTTTGAAAGGCATGTCAGTAATGCCTTTTACAATATTTAAATAAAAATAACCCAGGCTGAATTCCAAAATCTATTTTTTTAATGTATCTTTCGAACCTCTGCAAATTACACTAAGCACAGTACCAGGCTGTGCTCCTTAATAGCGATATTGAAAAACTATAAGCAGGAACTTAACGTTTTCTCCTAAAATTGATGTGGCTAATAGCCTCCTGTAAAAAAAAAAGGTCAGGATATCTACATTTCAGAGGGCCCCAAAACAACTCAGCATCAGGAATACTAACTGATATGGCAGGCTGGGGCAAACCCGCGCAGCTGTTGCTGCGAACACATCAAACGTAGGCCTGAAAGCTAGATTGGCTGGGGGCGGCAAAATAAAGGCTGGGGGTTATTTCCCCTGTCTCCACCCCACTTCCAGTCCTAGAAGGGACAAAATCTTACCAGTAGGTCGCAATTTGTCTCCAGACGGAGGTGAGGCTTCCGTTGCTTGAGGACGCGCTTTAGAAAACCGCGGGGAGCCTTCCGCTTTATCAGCTTCCTCTGCGAGACTGTGGTCGAGAGCGCCATCCTCTCCCTCCGGCTCGGGCACCAGCTGCCTAAGCTTCCTAGGCCCTCCCTGCACCGCACTGCAGCTCACGTTCTCGGGGACACCGAGAACCCCGACTCCTACTCTTCTACAGGCCCTGAGACCGTGCCGGAACGTTTGAATCCGCCGCCAATTGGGCGCGCCTGGCGCCCGGTAGTGACGTCAGCACGCTCAAGCCCCGCCCCCCCGCGGCGTCTAGCTGTTGATGGAACACACCCTCGGTGGGCGCCCCGTGACGTCATAGACGGGCGAGCATTGCGGCTTTAGCCTTTAGCACTAGCTCTTTGACACAATTTCTCCAGTGTTCGATAGAGACGTTAGGAAATTGTGGAAAATGTTGATATGCCAAAGCAGCCACACTTACTGTCCCAGCTTTCATTCTCTACTGAGCCTAATACCAATGAAAGAAAAGGTAGATGAATAGAAAGAAGTCTATGATGTTTCATCAGGATTCTTGAAGAACCAATGGCTTCCTAGCAAGGCATGATTTTCTGATATTACTAGCTAACGTTTTTCACTTTTACGTAATTTTATGTTATCTTATCTGAGGTCTTTTCATGATTCAAGCTTTTCTTTACAAATGCTGCTCCCTTTAATTTTAAGGCCCCTACATTTAACCTTGCAATAACTTCTGTTGTAGTTTAAATGCTACTTCATTGAATCCTTCTTTTCCAAGCAAATTAACTCTTCCATCTTCTGTGCTGCCCCTGTAAGTGGTTCTCAGAAGTCATCGTGCATCACCTGAAGCACCACCCCTTGGTTTCTTGGTTCAGTAAGTCTCAATGGGACTTGAGAATTTGCATTTCTAACAAGTAATCAAGACATGTTGGAACACTGTTAGTCTGACCACTCTGATATCACTGTGATGTTATTTGTAATTACCTCTAATACTAATGCTGTAGAAGTTGTTGTGTTGTGCTTTCAATATCCACATAGATCCTTCTATCTGGCCTCCCACTTTCAAGATCTCCTCTCTGCCAATAATCTTATCTTTCATCCTATGAGCCATTTACATCTGTGGTCATACACTAGGCCTTGTCATTACTAATACCTTTCCATATTCTCAATTCAGTTGTCTTACTCTTCAACCTTATCTCTGGAACTCACTTCCTCCAGTATTCCCACTTCAACAATTCTTACATGCTACTGGATCACTGTCCTCTCTGTCTCTACCATGTCCCTAACCTTAATCTTTTTTTTATTCTCCTTCCTGTGGTCTATTGTACATCACCATAATATCCTCTTGCATATATCCTTAACTCTCTAGTCAGGCTCTTTTTTTTTCCCTCATACTCAATTGACAAAAACGCAACCCTGCTTATGTTAAAATCTCAATCCAGGGCTTCCCTGGTGGCGCAGTGGTTGAGAGTCCGCCTGCCGATGCAGGGGACAGGGGTTCATGCCCCGGTCCGGGAGGATCCCACATGCCGCAGAGCGGCTGGGCCCGTGAGCCGTGGCCGCTGGGCCTGCACGTCTGGAGCCTGTGCTCAGCAACGGGAGAGGCCACAACAGTGAGAGGCCCACGTACAGCAAAAAAAAAAAAAAAATCTCAATCCATTCTGTATTTGCATCTGTACATTGATGTTGTCTTAACAAAAACATGCAAGTTTGTGTCTGGTCTCAAGGTAAATACATGACCATTTTATTGAGCCTCTAAGTACAGCCTACAGTCTTTTGCTATTTCTGAAGTCCATTCATTCACCCATTCTCTTCAAGTCTCCCTACACTCCCTACCCCATCCTAACCCTCAGTTGATGACACTGTTTTAATAACAAAATAGAAGCACCCCATAGAGACTTTCCACATGCTCCCAATACCACATCTACCCATCAATCTCCATCTGCTCCCATGGATGAACCATCTATCTAAGGCCAACTAATCCACTTGTGCCCTAGATCCCAGTTCACTCCCTTTCTTAAGGACATTCTCTGGCAATTCTCCCCTATTTTGCTTCATGAATTTTCCTTCTTTGCTGAATTTTCTTTTCATCTGCACAAACACATGCTATAATATCTCCAACCTTTTGAAAACTCTTTCTGGATCTTATATTTAGCAACTTTCTTCTCATTTTTTTCACAGAAAAACTAGAAAGGATTGGCTAAATTTTATGTCTCCAATCCTTTCCTCCCATTCTCTCTTGAAGCCACTGCAATCAGACTTTAGTACCTATCTCTCCACCAAAATTATTTTGGTTAACATGATCAATAACACTTTCAAATCCAGTGGTCATTTCTCAGGCTTCAGTTTATTTGACTAACCAGGAATATTTGTTGGCTTTTATGATTCTTTCCTCCAAGAAACATTTTCTTTAATTGGATGCTATTCTCTTTTGGTTTTCCTCCTACCTGATGGCCTTTTAGTCTCCTTTTCTGGTTTCTTTGTGTTCTTTATCTCTAAATCCTGGGGTATCCCAAGACTTAGTCCTCAGATTTCTTCTCTTCTCTACCTACACTGATTCCCTCTATGACCTCCATCCAGTACCATGGCTTTAAGTACCAAATGTACATCTCCAGTTGATTCTCTTCCCTAATCAGACATGTATATCCAATTCTTCATTGAACTGGAATTTTTTAAAGTCATCTTAAATTTAACACATTCAAAATTAGCTCTTGATACACCCCTGTACCCCCAAACTGATTCTCCCACCATCTTCCCAGTCACAGCTGATAACACTTTCTTCTTTTCAATTACTCAAGCCAAAATCTTGGAGTCAACCTTGGCTCCTCACTTTCTTTCCCCCCATATTCAATTTTTCAGCAAATTCTGTCCCCTCTACTTGCAGTATCTTATCACTTTTGGCCAAGCCACTATCATCTCTCACTTGTGCAACACCCTCCTGTGTCTCAGTCTGTTTCTATTTATCATCAACAGAAGAGCCAAATTTAAATCAGATTATGTCACTCTTCTCCCCAATCCCCTTCCTTTTCCCTCAAAATAAAAGTCCCTGCAATGACTTATGAAGCGCTATCTGTCCCCTAAATGCAAAGAAACTTACGAATATACAGTTAACTCTTTGACCTGATCTCCCACAATTCAGCAGCTCACTCTCTTCCAGCTATATTAGACTCCTTGATTGCTCTCAGACATACCTGAAATCCAACAGATATGCCAACCACTCTCCCATCAGGTGTTTACACTTACTATTCCCTCTGCCAAGAATATTTTTCCCCATTCATCTTCATAAGTGTCTCCATCATCTTTTTCAAGTCTCTGTCAGTATCACAAAGACCTTCTATTTAAAATAGGAACTCCACACATATGTACTTAGAAACACACATGTGCACACACATACCCGGATCCAGTACTGTGCAGAAACTGACATATGTTCCCAGCTCTTGTGTTCAGTGACGTTACATCAGTAGCTAGAAATTGGTCATGGTAGAAGTATTTATGCCATGGGAACTGGCAAATTTTGTTTTTTTCTGGAAAGCAAGTGGTTAAACATTTACCAACATAACACTGCACATATCCCTGCCAACCTGAACATCCTAACACTTTCAGTGGGTTATTTTTCTCTGTAGCAGTTTTCATTATCTAATATTAGCTCCTGCATATAGAAAAACGTTTTTGTAGCTCTATCTATATAATAGAAATAATTGGAGACAATGTGCATAAAGGGGGGAACGGAAACACATATTGTCATGTGTATGCTTCCTATTGCTATTATCACAAACTTAATAGCTTAAAACAAAGCAAATGTATCATCTTACAGTTCTGCAGATCAGAAATTCTAAAATCAAGGTGTCAGCCTTCCTCCTAGAGGCTCTAAGGGAGAATCTGTTTCCTTGCCTTTTCCCCCTTCTAGGGGCCACTTCCATTCTTTGAGGCAAGGCCCCTTCCTTCATCTTCAAAGCACATCACTCTACCCTCTGTTTCTATCAGCACATCTTTTTCTGACTCTGATCCTCCTGACTTCTTCTAAGAACCCTTGTTATTACATTGGGCCTACCCAGATAATCCAGGATAATCTTCCCATTTTAAGATTCTTAATCAAATCTTCACATTCTCTTATTCTCTAATTAACACTTTCAGATGCTAGGGATTGGGGCATTGACATCTTGGGGGAGAAGGGCATTATTCTGCCTACCACAGGCTCTCTTCCTGGACCTAATTCTAGAGTAGGGCTGTTCAGTAGAAATTTCTTCAGTGATGGATGTGTTTATCTTCTCTGTCCAATATAGTAACATGTGGCTGTTGAGCATTTGAAATATGGCTAGTGTGACTAACAATATTAATCTCATTTAAATGTGATTAATTTACATTTAATAGCCATGTGTCACTAGTGGCTACCATAGTGGGCAGTGCTGTTAGAGCAAACTAATAGGTAACTCTAACAAGTAATTCTCTGCAATAGTTTTGTAGGTCGGTAGAAGCCAAGGAACAGGAATCAAAGAGAATTTTCAGTTTATCTGCAATTTTTCATAACTTTTACAATGAAAATACCTTCTGTTTTTTAATTTTTTACATATTTAAAAGAATAGTTGAATAGAATATGAGGGTAATAACTGTATCCCTGTAATGAAGCATGTCCTTGTACATTATCTTATTTGATCTTAACAAAACTATGACATTAGTAAGGCTAGTACGGATGTTGTTATTTCTATTTTACATGAAATTAAATGGTCAGAGAGTTTGAGTGGCTCAAAGTAAAAGAATTTATGTGGAAAATTTAAGGCATTAACCTCAGTGTTTTAATTTTCTGATATGTCATACTGTCCTTAAGTGTAAGAGAAGCATCTAACTTCTGCTTAATTGCTTTCCTAAAATAAAGTTTTTTCTTTATTTTTATAGACTTTCACCTTCATTTACTAAAGAATCACAGAGGAAAACATAGGAAAATTTCATCATAACCTAAATTTTCAAAATGGCCTCCTTTTCTTTTACAGTTTTTCAGTAATTTAAGTTCCTTCGATTCAACGGGTTAAAATTCATGAGGCAGCTAACCCTATCCCACACAACTAGAATCTTCTCCCAAAACTGGAAGTGCCTTGAGTGATGACAGCACTTGACTCCAGATCCAGGGAAAGTAAAAGGGAGTCTAGATAGGAAGGACAAGATCTGGACAGGATCTTGACACCAGAAGGATAAATACATCCTTCTTTATCCCAACTTGTTCTTCTTCTAACGTAAATTTTGCCCTCATCTGAAAAGGACAAGGCCTCTTTGATACTGCTGTTTACCTTGGGAAGACAAAAATAAAATGTATTCAAGGAAAGTTATTGAAGGATTTTCCTCCTCTCATGCTATTCTAAGGACTTGCTGTACATGAGAAACAATTATATTAAGCTATCGAGAATTTTTGTCTTTTGTTGATGACATTTGTTGGTGTCTATTAAGATTCTTTTTAAAACAATGATGCACTTGTTTTTCAGAATCTGTCCTAAGGAAATTACCCCTAAATATAAGGTACATTTTATGCACAGAGTTTTTAAAAATATTTTTTAAACATGTCTAATGTGTAAATTTGGGTACATACTTTCAGTTAAGTATTATTATGGCCATATTAAAAATGACATTTATGAAAGTTGTTAATAGCCTAGAAGAAGGTCCATGTTAGTGCCAAGTGGGAAAAAAATACCTACATACCAAATTAATTATAATATGATCCGAAGAATATTGAATGCATGCACACACACACAACACTGGGAGGAAACATACCAAAATATGAACAGTTTTTAGGTATTGGGAATATGGATAATTTTGTTTCATTATTTTAAATGTTATCCAATATTCTGTAATAAACATACTTAAAACAAGAAATAATAAGATGTTTCATATTTTAGGTAATTGATGTTGTATATGGTTTAAGTGTTTACTGAATGAATTTCATTAAAATACATTAAAAATTTCATTAAAGTACTTCATTTAAAATACATTAAAATAAAGAAAATTATTTACATTAGAAAACCTAAAAACTTAATTGACAATACTTTCTGTTGTTTGACATAATCTTGGAAAACAGTTTGATTTTACTTTTCATAAATTGTACTAATGCATACATATGGAATATGTTACTAGGTAATGTATTACTCTGAATCAACATTTTTGGATCATTTTAAATGAAATGAATGATTTAGAAGATTATTTCTGACTTGTACTTTTGTGCTTATCAGCAAAACATTACAAAAAGTGTTGACAGTAACTACCACTATTTAGGCTGAATCATAGTTTGCAAAAGGTTTTGACACATTGTGTTGTTTGGTCCTTAAAATATCATGTTGATTATAATAATGATTAAAATAAAAATTTTAATCAGCTAGATGAAGCACAGTTGCCAAAAATTTCTGTAACTTTAAAACAGCTCTGTCATGGCTTCATTCATCATGTGCGAGATACAGAATTTCACAAAATTTTGGAATGTGCACTATTTCAGTTTTTTATCAGTCCAGTGGTTTGTAAGACAAATTACTCCAGGAGATTTGGAAATTTTCACCTAACTCGTATAGTCTCTTAATTAATATTCATATTTCAAATGTTTAGCTCAGCTAAGTACATCTCTTCTTCCCCTCTTCCCCCCACTGATTACCTCATTTTTTAGATTGCATATGGAGTGGTTACAGGGACACAAATCTATTTTCCAGTATTGATGAAAGATATTGGCTTTGAAACGAATTCTTGTTATGAATGCCAGAAAACTTAGACTTCTTGATGTATTTTCCATGATAAACTATGCCTTCGAAGTAGGACATACTAATCCATAAGAAATGGATATTGCTAGGAGATAGAAATAAAAATCATAACTTAGAGTAAGATCTACATTGCTAACAATTTTTCTGTAACATTTTATTATCAGTTTATACACTATGAAGAATAACTGCTATTAGAACATTATTTGGAACAGGATAGGGCAAAAGAAGAGAAATACTGCAGTCTAACAATTTTACTCAGCTGGTAATGGGCCCGTATCAAATCATCAGGATTTTTTTTTAATTTCATGACTCCAGACAGTTTTCAAACTGGCAACGCTTTCCATGAATAAATTAATAAGAATTCTGTAAGAAAGCTAAATGACATCAATTGGTTAATTGTCAAGAAAACAAGAATAAACTAACCATTTATTGCCAGGTAATACTTTTTGTCTTAAATCCCTAAAAAAACCATGACATTTATCTGGGAGAAAAAAAACAACACAAGAATTTTTAAGAAAATGAGGAAATTTTCAAATTACTTATTATTTAGCAACTTTTATTGGAAAGTTAGAGGAGAAAGAGAGCAAGGCTATAATGAAGAAAGTAATACACTTTCCTCTCCCACTCCAGGCTTCCCAGTCTGGATCAGGCACAAGGGAGAGAGAAGCTTTAAACTGGGTAAGAGTTCAAAGTTTTTATTTTTCTTCTGGATTGAATTGCAATCATGGGATGATTATGAGACTAGACTAGACTTTTTATCATCAAAACAGAGGGGCTGGGGCTTCCCCAGTGGCACAGTGGTTGAGAGTCCGCCTGCCGATGCAGGGGACGCGGGTTCGTGCCCCGGTCCGGGAGGATCCCGCATGCTGCGGAGTGGCTGGGCCTGTGAGCCATGGCCGCTGAGCCTGCGCGTCCGGAGCCTGTGCTCCGCGACGGGAAAGGCGACAGCGGTGAGAGGCCCGCGTACCGCAAAAAACAAACAAACAAAACCAGAGGGGCTTTTAGTTTATTACCTAAGAGAGACAGTAAAATCCTGAGATTTCCATCTAAGAAAGAAAAAAAGATCACGTTTGGAGGGAGAACGAGAGAAGGGATAAAGTTAGTTTCTGCTTACACTTCATCAAGTCTGTCTTCTTCAGTCATCTCAGCCTTAAAATATATAATAAAAAAGAAGTTTTATTCTTTGTATTTACCATGTGTCAGGAATTGCTCTGAACACCTAACAAGCAAGAGTGAATTTAATCTTCTCTAGGCCTTTAGAGGTAAGTACCATCATTATCTTCATTTACAGGGAAGGAAAGAGAGACCCAGAGGTAACTTTCTAAAACTTATATATTCAGTATATGGTGGAAATGAAATTTATCACCCAAAAAACTGGAAACAACATAAAATGCCCAGTTAAATAAATGTAGTGTTTCCATGGACTGCCATGCACTCACTTAAAATAATGATTTTAATCACCAGGTAGAAATATGTAATTTGCTTTATATCTTTTGTTTAAAAAAAGTTTATTAAAAATGGCTAGAAGAAAAATCACAAAATGTGAATAAAGGGTATCAATTTATGGGTCATTTTTTTCCTCTGTTATTTCTTACTTATTTAATGTGGTGGCATTACTTCTCTATAGGAAAATAAATTTATAATAAAATGGAGAGAGGAATCCACTTTTTAAAATTTTGATCAAATC
Source organism: Hyperoodon ampullatus (assembly GCF_949752795.1). NCBI lineage: Eukaryota > Metazoa > Chordata > Mammalia > Artiodactyla > Ziphiidae > Hyperoodon > Hyperoodon ampullatus. Next base: position 54,114,906 of record NC_136925.1, on the reverse strand, counting down.
TAGTCAAAGTGATTTATATTTTAAAAATTGATTTAAATGAGGTTTTTCGTACAGCTGACCCTTGAACAACATGGGTTGAACTACTGAGGTCAACTTATACATGGATTTTTTTCCAGTAAATACGTACTACAAAATTAGATTGAATCCGTGGATGTGAAACGTCCAATAAGGATAATTTACCTACTGTAGTGACCGGGATTTTTGACTGTGGTGGGTGTCAGTGCTCTTAACCACTGCATTGTTCAAGGGTTAACTATATTATGAGACTAGCAAAGGCAGTAACAAAAATGTCTTACTCATTATGGAAAACTGATTTTTTAACATGGACACATCCTTAAACTTGATCTTCTGTAAGCACATCAGTGCTCCAGCAAGAACAATGGATTAAGTGGAAATGAAGCACATGCCCCTTTCTTTAGGGTCCGTATCTTAAAGTCAAATATACAGTTGGCCCTCCAGATCAGCAGACGTGGAGCCAGCCCACTGTACTGTGCCATTTTATATAACGGACTTGAGCATGGGGAGTTTGGTATCTGTGGGGAGGGGAGGGTCCTGGAACCAACTCCACCCCCTCAACTGAGGGTCAACCATACCATATCATTTCTATTCCTCTGGACAGAACTCTGATACATGACCACACCAAGATGTAAGTTGGGGTACAAAATGCTATTTGTAGCTACAATGTACCTAGCTAAAAACCAAAGAACATGTAAATAACAAGCAGCCTCTGACACTGGAGGTTTTACTGGAAGTCAGTATGAGTAGAGATTAAAATGGATCTTGAAGTCAAATAAACTGGAATCAGAGTACACCTCTGTCACTTATTAGCTTTGAGAATTTGGGCAACTGGCTTAATCTCTCTAAACATGAATTATATTATCTTAAAAGGGGGAAATACCTGGGCTTCCCTGGTGGCACAGTGGTTGAGGGTCTGCCTGCCAATGCAGGGGACACAGGTTCGTGCCCCAGTTCGGGAAGATGCCACATGCCGCAGAGCAGCTGGGCCCGTGAGCCATGGCCGCTGAACCTGTGCATCCGGAGCCTGTGCTCCGCAACGGGAGAGGCCACAACAGTGAGAGGCCCGTGTACCGCAAAAAAAAAAAAAAAAAAGCAAAATGAGATGCACATACTCTGCTAAACCAAAATTATTCTGGGTTTCTGCCCTCGATAAACTTTCACATACATGCACAAAGAAACATGCACAAGGATATGAGCACTCTTTGCAACAACAAAACTTTGGGAAAACACAACTACATCTCAATAACTGTTTACTCATGCAGTGGAATAATGCAATATAGCTATTAAAATTATTGAAATAAATTTACATGTATTAATAAGGATAAATTTTAAAATATAATGTATGAAAATGGAAGCTGCAAAAACTTACATGTAGCATGATAACACTGATATAAAAATGATCAAATATAAAATGGCAGTATAGTTTTACATAAATAAAAAGGCATATATAGCACACACTGGAATGACATACCAACTTCAGGGTAAGTCATTGCCTCTAGAAATGGAGGGAAGGATAAGTGATGGGGCTTTAGCTATTCCTATTTCTTAAAACAAACAAACAAGGTACTTGCAAAGATTGAAACAAGTAGGACAAAATATGAAAAGCCATTTAATCTCAGTGGTGAAGACATATTCTTGTATGTTTAAAATTTGATAATTTTTAAAATTCATACATGTGTATAAAGCTGTATGTACATAGATTTTTATGGCAGCATTGGCTGTAATTGCAAAAAAAAGTAGAATCAATCTGAACATCCATAAATAGAGAAATTATTAAGCAAATTATAGTATTGAATACATCATACCCAGGAGAGCTATCAAAGTATAAACCTATATGAACATGTGTTTGAATGCATTGATTGCCCCAATTCTTTACTCTTCCCATCAAAGGCAGGGCATTCTGCCCCACTCTTTGACTCTGAGCTAGACACAATACTCACACTGGCCACTGAAATGTTATCAAACAGAACACAACCAGAGATGAGAAAAGTTCTTGTGCATCGGGACTCACTCTCTTGCTGCTCTTGCTATGAGAACATCCTGGGCTAGCTTGCGAATGTGAGGAACACCTGGAGGAGAGCTGAGTCATCACCATGCTGACCATCCTATACCAACCAGGCCCCTCAGAGCCTCCAGCTGACTAGAGATATATGTCTGAGAGAACCCCACTGTGATCAGACAAACTAAACCCAGATCAGTAAAAATGCCTAGCCGACCATAGACTTGTGAGACAAAATAAGTTGTTTACAACTTACTGTTTATTTACAAAAATAAACAGTAAATTACCAAGGAAAATTCTGGTTGGAAAAGGACTGTCATGGAATATTCGCAATGTCATTTTCTAATCAGAATTTTTCCTGATAATGTATCTTTTTGATAAAAGAACTGAAACAATTCTCACCATTACTTCCCCTTAAATGTCTCCTTCCTTAATTGGCTCTAAAGAGAATTGTTTTGACCTGAAACAAATAGACTGCCAGATATTTCTCCAGCAAAGATGGATTTCTTTGGAATGAGCAGAGAGTTGCAACCTGGGGGTCTGCAATCATGATGAACTGCATGCAAATCCCCTCAGGGCAAGGGAAGGAGAACACTTTTATAGAGGGGGAAAAAGGAAGTTGGGAGGGCTGTAGAAAACAGAGTCCATGGCTTTTCATTGGCTGAGTCCTTGCTAGGAAAGAAGAGGATTCTTTCTTTTTCCTGTAGGGCTCTGTTTTTGTCAAAGGGCATGAGAGCTTCCCGTTCTGGTCTCCCATCTCTAGTTAATTGAGGTTTCTGTTTATCATTTTTTTTTTACAGAATTGAATTTGCATTCAGTACTCCAGTCACAATTAGTATCTAGAAATTTACATTTGCTAAAAGTTTAGAGTTAGAAAACCTAAGCTTAAATCAGAAACATATTTCTGTAAGGACCAGTTGCTTCCAGAATATAACATTTTAACAAGCAGTTAAAGAGAATTATTAACAGAGTTTTAAAAAGCCTAAAGCAGTTTCTTCAAATTAAAAATGTAAATAAAATTTACAATTGTAGAATCATAAAATTGGAAGAATCCACAAGAGATTGCTTGGTTTTGACACATGATAAATAAGGTCAAATTTTAAATCAGCATTCATTTTAGGATATGAGTTAATATGTGCATCACTTTTACCTCTGCTCTCTATTTTATTAAAATACTACGCTATCCAGAGTAGAGTCATGATTTGCTTGCCAAACTTTTACAAAGCAGGTACTCTCTTAGCAAACAAATAGCAGACATGTTTTTCTGTTTAGGTAAATGTTAATAATCACAGCTGCTTTGGTAATTCAGTTATTTGGCAAAGACATTATAAACTACTTGAAAAGAAACCATCTGGCTTGCAGTTGTAAAACTGAAACCAATTAAAACATTTAAATGGCATTTTGTTTTTCATTTTAATCTGCAAAAATATATTTTGCGAGTTCTAATAAGTGGTTGATTTTTCTCTATTACTTTTATAATATGAATCTGACTCTCAAATAACTTTTAAGTTCAACAAAGCTGTTTCTATAATTATTTTATTGGGACACCTGGTAAGCTAAATGATAAAGAATATAAAATATAAATGCATTGATACACATAGACACAAATAATGTAATACACAGAATTTATCTGTATCAGACCTGATAAAATAGAACAAAAGATACCACTTCACAAGAATCGATTGGTTAGGTATAGCCTAATGAACCTGAAAATTCAGTTAAGGGACCATCTCTGTGAAAGAAAGAAAGAAAGAAAGAAAGGAAAGGAAGAAAAAAAGAAAGAAAGAGAGAGAGAAAGAAAGAAAGGGAGAGAGAGAGAGGAAGGAAGTGAGGAAGGAAGAGAGGAAGGAAGGAAGAAAGGGAGGGAGGAAGAGAGGGAGGGGGAGGGAGGAAGAGAGGGAGGGGGGAGGGAGGGAGGAAGGAAGGAAGGAAAGAAAGAAAGAAAGAAAGAGGGGAAAAAACAGAACTCAAAGATTGTAATCAGAAATATACATTTTTCGGGCTTCCCTGGTGGCGCAGTGGTTGAGAGTCCGCCTGCCGGTGCAAGAGACACGGGTTCGTACGCCGGTCCGGGAAGATCCCACATGCCGCGGAGCGGCTGGGCCCGTGAGCCATGGCCGCTGAGCCTGCGCGTCCGGAGCCTGTGCTCCGCAACAGGAGAGGCCACACAGTGAGAGGCCCGCATACCGCAAAAAATATATATATATACATTTTTCCCCACCCACTCTCCCTTAAAATTTATTCAGTGATATGAACTCTTCACTTTGCCTCTGGAATAAAGCACAAGTAGCCCATGACTGTTCTTCTCACTTTCAGATAATAAAAAGAACTATGACCACTCTGGGTCTGGTTCTGTAATCAAACCCTGAATTTGATACTTAGAACAACCAGTCTCTTGCTATAGTCAAAGTATCTGATCACATTTAAAATTAGAGCTACTTCCAGTCCCCCAGATGGAGCTTGTAGGCCTGTTATAAGCAAGAAGCCAGTAAAGCAGGGAGGGATACTAATTTTGTATCTTTTTATCTCTGATTCTTCCCTTTAGGTCTCTCCTACACCTCCATCTTGCTAACCATGATTTTGAACCTTCCCTCCAGAGACAATGTGAGAGGAAGGACAGGGGATGAGCTGGGGGCAGGAAAATTCTTACTTGACTGCCACTGTCTTAACTTGCCTTCTCTTTCTCAAGGGCTGGCAGATGTTCAAAGTCAACACTTTCTCCTCCGGGGAACTTTTATATTTGTTTGAAATGCCCTAGCCTACCTCTCCCCATTCCAGGTGGTCTCTGATCCGCAGTTCCCTTGACTAGGGCAAATGCGCTCCACTTCAGTGGTTGCTTACTTCTCTGCCATAATGAGTCTGGTGATTCACCTCTAACTTCTTTTGAGGCTTGTTTGGCCTCTCATGGATGTTGCTTGTACAGTATCTAATAAAGCATCTGCTCCAGCTCTCTCTCTCTCTCAACCTCATACGATGTGCAGAAAACACTCAGGCATCCTTAAACCCACATACCTAATATAGTGTGACTTTTATTGCAGCCAACCACTCCCTTACCCTCTTTATTTCCCTGTGACTCCCTAACTGCAGGGCCATAGCTCAGCCTTTTTGAGTAATCCTGTTAGAAATCCTCTCTCAAGATGAAGAGGGAATCATAATTTTGTTCAAAAAAATCCTTTTCACTAATCTCCTCTCCCTCTCTGCTTTCTTTACTGTTTATATTTCCAATGAGAATAAGGGGTTTTCACAGTCAAGACATCCTTTTACAGACACTTCCTTTGAAAAATTTCATCTTGGCCTGGCATCTCACTTTAAAATCACATAACCCATTACATTCTAATGTTTCAATTAAATTTTCTCTTTAACATCTGGCCTCAATAGTGGTGATTTCTTTTTTTCTTTTTTTTTTCATAATAAACCCTAGCCAGAGCAAATATTTAAATGTTGTACAGACACAATATTTCCACCTTTAAATTAATAGTACCATTACAAATATTTGACACCTGATACAAATCATCATTTTTTCTATAATCTCTGTAAGATGTTACAGAATGAGGAATAAAAGGTTAATAAAATAAAAGTGACTGGTTTCTTTTTGTAGTGGCTATTGCCACTGATGGCCTGGTATCCCTGTCATCATCCTTTGAAAAACAGTCCCATATCTTGACCACAGAGGTTATCATGTGACCCAGGCTGGATCACTTATAATTTGCTTTAGTTGTGGCCACAGCGATTGGTCCAGGGATGGGTATATGTGGTGAGGTGAGCCAGTCAGAGTTCTTCCCAAGGATTTTTTTGCTAGAGAAGATAAGAATCATTCTTTCCTCCCTGATTGTGAAGCTCAAAGTCTGAGACCCCAGAACTTCCTGCAGCCATGTCCCTAAAACCCAGAAAGAAGCACAGATTAGAGGCAGAGAGTTTCTGACATCCCTCAGGCTACCCTAGCTCCTGATACCTTCCTTTATGTGATCTATCCCAGCATCTTTCCTATAAATTTCCTTTTTCACTTAAGCTAGTTTGAGAGCTATTTCTATCACTTTTAATCAAACACAATAGATTCTTTTTTTTTTTTTTTTTGCGGTATGCGGGCCTCTCACTGTTGTGGCCTCTCCCGTTCCGGAGCACAGGTTCCTGACGCGCAGGCTCAGCGGCCATGGCTCACGGGCCCAGCCGCTCCGCGGCATGTGGGATCTTCCCGGACCGGGGCACGAACCCGTGTCTCCTGCATCGGCAGGCGGACTCGCAACCACTGCGCCACGAGGGAAGCCCAGATTCTTGATTATTAATTTCACAAAGTGTATATGGTATCTGGGATCTTAAAGTGTTTAAACCCAAATAAATAGGATTAAGCTCAATTTTAAAGGCATAGACTACCATTAATAGTAAAAGTAGCTACAATTATTCTAAAGGCATGGACAAAGAATAAAACTAGACATTCCACTATTAAATGTTCAAAGGAATGAAAATGACAGTAGCAATGAAAAACAATAAGCATATTTTTTCAGTTTCTTGATTTTTGTGATATCTAAGTGACTGATATTCCTGTTTCTTTTAGGTCTTTGGGGGGATTAAAGGTCAATGTAGCAAACTCAGATAAACTAATTAATAGTTAATGAGAGAATTGTTTTCAATTATAAAATATATATATAGTAGGAAGAAAAATATGTAAATGTCTTCTCAACAAAAACAAAAACATAAGAGGACATAAAGAGCATTAATTACCTAAATCCAAATATTTAAAATATATATATCTGCTATTACCTGTTTGTTACTCTTCTCATTCAAAAAAAGACTGGAAGTTGCAAAGGAGCAAGCACTTGTTTTCCAAACTTCCAACAATTTGAACATTCTTTTCAAAGAGCCTCATAAATACTTAAGACACACTGTATTCATGGAATCATCTTATGAATAATTTCTCCATTATTACTTGCTTCTGGATTCAGATACTTTTCATAGAAAGAGTAAAAGGTGAAGTCCATTTAATTCTCTCAGAATTTAGAAACATTATCATATAAGCAATATAGTTTCATATTTAAATAGCAAGCTGAACTGAATTATATTTCTCATTTTGCTATTAAATGAATTTTAGATTGTGAGCCTAGAAACAGGTTCACATAGAGTGAAGATCAAGAGTTCGTAGGATGAACCTCCTAGAGTAATGGAAATAAAAACAAAAATAAACAAATGGGACCTGATGAAACTTAAAACCTTTTGCACAGCAAAGGAAACTATAAGCAAGACAAAAAGACAACCCTCAGAATGGGAGAAAATATTTGCAAACGAATCAATGGACAAAGGATTAATCTCCAAAATATATAACAGCTCATGCAGCTCAATATTAAAAAAACAAGCAACCCAATCAAAAAAATGGGCAGAAGACCTAAATAGACATTTCTCCAAAGAAGACATACAGATGGCCAAGAGGCATATGAAAAGATGCTCAACATCACTAATTATTAGAGAAATGCAAATCAAAACCACAATGAGGTATCACTTCACACCAGTTAGAATGGGCATCATCAGAAAATCTACAAACAACAAATGCTGGAGTGGGTGTGGAGAAAAGGGAACCCTCTTGCACTGTTGGTGGTAATGTAAATCGATACAGCCACTATGGAGAACAGTATGGAGGTTTCGTAAAAAACTGAAAATAGAATTACTATACGACCCAGCAATCCCACTCCTGGGCATACACCCAGAGAAAACCATAATTCAAAAAGACACATGCACCCCAATGTTCACTGCAGCACTATTTACAATAGCCAGGACATGGAAGCAACCTAAATGCCCATCAACAGACGAATGGATAAAGATATGGTACATATATACAATACAATATTGCTCAGCCATAAAAAGGAACGAAATTGGGTCATTTGTAGAGATGTGGATGGACCTATAGACTGTCAGAGTGAAGTAAGTCAGAAAGAGAAGAACAAATATTATATATTAACGTATATATGTGGAATCCAGAAAAATGGTACAGATGAACCGGTTTGCAAGGCAGAAATAGAGACAGATGTAGGGAACAAACATATGGACACCAAGCGGGGGAAAGCAGGGAAGGGGGTGGTGGTGGGATGAATTGGGAGATTGAGATTGACATATATACACTAATGTGTATAAAATAGATAACTAATAAGCTGCTGTATTAAAAAAATAAAATTTAATTAAAAAAAAAAGAGTTCATAGGATGAGTAACTTATCTGTGATTTAGGGTGCCAAATTAATTTTCTCCTAACTGCTTTTCATCAGTTCATTTACTCACTCACTTACTCATCACATATTAATTGGATTTTTTTATTTAATGAGTGTACAATAAGAAATTTTCCATGTCATTCCATGATCATATACAGGAGATGACCAGGCAAACTCAGGATATACATTAAAATATGGGCATGGCTCCAGTGCAAGTGTGTGTGTGTGTGTGTGTGTGTGTGTCCAGGGAAAATGTAATAGGATTGTACAGGAGGGAGACCTAAATTTAACTCAGTTGAGGTGGGATTAGAAAATTGAAGAAAGCTACACAGAAAAAGTAACATTTGATTTGAGAAATGAATTCAATTTTCAGTTTAGGCATGAAAAGCTTATGGCTGGTGCAGAAGTAGTTTTAGTGACCAAACTACTTTTTAGGAGTCGCTATAGTTATATTTACATAGTTAGCGGGAAGGATGCTGGATTCTGGTTGGAGGGGGATAGTTCAATGTAAATAGTAAGTATCCAGTATAGGCTGAGTGGAAGGTGGTTGCCAGCTGAGCCACTTGAAGTCTACCAGGACTTCATAAAAACATGTGGGGCTTCTTAATGGGGACCTTACATTTCTTAATGCACTTAATTTTTAAAATTATATTTTATGTTAATTATAAATGGATATTCTTGAAGTGCTAATTTGTCCAAATATACTGCTAAAATTAAAAAGTATTTTTATTAGACATTTATTTTAAAGTAGTTTATTTTTGGAAAGAAGACAATAGTTTGCCAGAATCTTATCATTATAAAGTAGCTTTTGTTGTTAAATAGAAAAAAATTCCTTAAATCAAATATAATAATTTATCTTTTAAATTTACATTTTCTCTTTGCAAAGTAGAACATTCAGAACAGAAGAAACTTCAAACTCTATTGTCAAACAAACATGTATCTATTACCTTTCATATGTTTCTCATAATCCTTTTAACTATCCGAGACAATTGTCAAAGCTATTTATATTTAAACAGGGTTTTGCTTCCTCCTAGTTTGAGTTCTCCATCTATTTGATCCTAAAGTGAAATGGTGAATTTGTGACATCAAAACCCGATCTAGGACAACCATTTATTATTGTGGTCAATCACGATTTTATGATCTCACTGTAAGAAATAAGAAAAAAATGCACAAAAGAGAGTATTTGTACAAATTGTTCTAACAGCAGTAAAACATAATTCTCATAGCAAAAGAAAATAATAGCTAACATGGCTGCTTCTTTATTTTAGTCCTGAGTTTCTATATTCATAGAAGTATAAAACATCCTCTTTTTAAAAATTAGCACCATCACTTTTTTAAAGACCATATTCTTAAATACGTGCAAATATATGCAACTTGTATGAAAATCACCATGTAATGTTCCCATTTGATCAGATTAAATATTGAAGTTTGTGGGGGGACAGCGAGAGGCCAGAAAGGAGGTGAGTTGGTCATATCTCCCAGAACTTTGAACCACATTTTTGGCATCTAAAACAAAGACAAACGTATTACCCATTGCTGCAGTACTTTGCTAGGAATGTACTTTATGAACAAGGGTCATATATTTGTATTTGTCTCTATTGTAATGGATTAAGTTTGAATCCCATAGCACTACGATATTTGTATTTACAAATAGAAACCATATTTATTCTGAATACATTTGTAACTAAGTACACAATTTACAGCTTTATCACTTGTTTTATGAGTCCATTTGGCTTGGCACAGAAAAAAAATAATTAAGTCTGTGGATTGCAGGGCCTGGTGTTTATTTATACAGAAACTGCCTATTTATTAACATTAAGCATCTCCCATTTGGTCTCAAAGAGATGTATAGCTACATGGAAACAGAACAGCTTTCAGTAGATGATTGCACAACTACAGATGCTTTTTTCCGACACTGTCACAGCTGAGGAGGTCCAACCAAATGAAAAACAGTTCTGATGAAGTGAGAAACAGAAAAGCGGTACCATGCAAACGTTATTACATAATAAAATGCAGGCCAGCATACATTTTTTAAACTCTCTTTATTAAATTTATGTGAATCAAGAGGAAAGGGTGAAAAGTATATTTACTGAGCAAAATCATTCTCTGGATAATTTCAGTCATCTCATTTAAAACTTATTCTTTATAAGTTTTTAGTTTTCCCCACTTCCTTTTAGCTCTCTATCATCTACTCCAAAGTTAAACTTTTTGGATTTTAAAAAAGAAATATAATTTGCAGGTGGTATGTTCCTGAACAGACAGTCTAATATCGTGATGTTACAAAACATTTAAATGAAAATTAGTAGGTTTTCTCACTAATCCTAGCCTTACTAATCCTCACTAATCCTAGCCTTAATATATTTTCAGATGATTCATCTTAACCTGTTTCAATAGCCATGTTAGTGTGTGTGTCTATCCTGCTCCACTGGGAACGATGCCAGCCAGAAAATGAATTAAATCATGGGATGTGTTATGATGCTATCCCTGAAAGATTTCTAGCCTAAGCTGTACACACAGCATTATACCACAGGGAACCAGGCACCCCAATGGATTCTTAAAGTACATGCAGATGTGTTTTTCTGATTATGCATAGCTAGAAATATTGCTTATCCTTCTGGAATGTGCTAATATAGAGACAGATACAAATATTAGAATCAGTAATTGTAAAACATAGATAAATGGATTAAGTGTATTCATTTCATGCTACCAAAAGCATTTTTTCTCCACTACTTTGTATATATGCATAATTGTATATGTGTTTCTGTGTGTATATATATATAAAGTTTTGCCATGTATTCTACTGTTTTAGTTAAAGTAATTATCTCTAAGCATATTTCCTCATATTCAATTAGTGTACCTATACTGGGATAGAAAATAATTTTTGTTCTTTTCATTTTCATTAACATTCATTAAGTGCTTATTATTTGCCAGGAAAGTGTGTTGAATGTTTAACATATATTATCTCACTTAATCATTACAATAACCTTATGAAGGTGGTATTTTTATGTCTGTTTCACCAATGAGGAAATTGTGCACCTGAGAAACTGGAGAATATGTGAGACAACTGATTAGTTAGTAAGTAGGGAAGTCAAAATTCAAATTCAGGCTCTAGTTCCAAAGCCACTGCTCTTAACCAGTATTTCTTTCAAGTCAGCTAACCAATCAACTCACTCAATATATTAGCACAAAAGGGATATACAAAAGATTCCAATTAAGTATGTTTCATTAAAAGATTGTAATAAATGAATAGAACACATTCATTCTAACTAAATGCAGTAGGAGGGAATGTATTGCTCTACTGAGTCTCCAGCCCTAAATGTCTTCCTGCTCCCTCACACCAACATCCAAAAATATTTGAGAGAAATTTAAATCTATCATAGGGTCTGAGCTACTTTGATGCTTTACATTCCTATAGCATTTCTTTAAATATTTATAATTATTTAAATTTCTACGGCATTGTTATTTGCTCAAGTTAAAGTCACCCAAGAATGCTTTGCATACTGTTCCTTCAAGAGATTGCATCACACATTTAATTTCTGTCAGTGAGTTCTATTCTTCTGTCATATATTTCCCCTTCTGCCTTTTGTACTCTCTTCAGAGGTGCATCCAAAGATAGAAAAGATAGGAATGGAATGAAAAGGGCGGATTACCATAAACTTCGAGAAAGCAGAATAAAATATTACCAAAGTTTGTTATTTGTTTGGATTTACTGGTCATCTGTAGTGTTGTTTCCAGCATAACCATTTCTAGTTCTTTTCCAGAGGGAGTAAAAGAAAATGAAGCCAGCATTTATTTTAATATAAGTAAATCCAGAGTCAGCCCTTCACATAGGCAAGTAATATTTGAAGCTCCAATCTACTGGACTTGTTGAAGTTCCCATCATCATTCCTTTTTTTTTTTTTTTTTTTTTTTTTGCGGTACGTGGGCCTCTCACTGTTGTGGCCTCTCCCCTTGTGGAGCACAGGCTCCGAATGCGCAGGCTCAGTGGCCATGGCTCACAGGCCCAGCCACTCCGCAGCATGCGGGATCTTCCCGGATTGGGGCACGAACCCGTGTCCCCTGCATCAGCAGGTGGACTCTCAACCACTGCGCCACCAGGGAAGCCCCATCATTCCTTTTTATTAGACAACAAAAGTAGGTGTGATCTTCACCCAGCGTACATAAACAGGTCAATAAAACATACTTTGATTCTACAGCCAATGAGATTGTTTTTGACAGAATAAGATAGAGTCAATTCCTTTTTCAAAATGTGGGAAATCAACTAAATAGTACTGAACTTGTAACTCTTCTTCTTCCTTGCTCTACTCCAAGTGAATCTATATAATCCTTTTCTCAAGGACAGAGAGAAATCATGCAAAGAGAGAGAGCAGTGCAAAGAAAGAAGGTTAAATTTCATAGCAGATATTTTCCAACTTGAGTGTTGGAGAAGAGTACAAATCTTTTTATGTTGTAATTTTGCACATATATTTTCTGTAGCAATCTGGGAACAATAGTAGCTTTAGTCATAAAAATGCAATTAAATGTGACTGATATTGAACTCCAAGCAATAGCAGATCAAGGGATTATGAATTCTTTACAGTAACTATAAAATCATGATAAAATAATGTAATCATTCTGACATTGTCTAGCCTGAGACACATTGTTGCAAGTAAAAGAGAAAGAGTACATGACTTGGAGGCAGAATGATAAATGAAGGGTGGAATCTAGACAAGAGTAGGACAGAGCTCTCTCATAACACATCCAAACAAAAGTCTCATCATTTCATGGTAATGAAAAATTAAAAGTTAATACAAATTTGTACTATCAAAATTACAAGTGTTTGTACCCTTTGAACTGGGCTACTAATTATAGGAATTGACATATATACATGGTTATCCACTGCAGTATTCCTGAAACAACAAAAGATTGGAAACAAACCACATTTCCATCAAAGGGCACTCATTTTCTGTATGCATACAGTAGAATACTAGTAGCTATAAGAAATAGTAAGGAATCTCTCTATGCATTGTCTTAGTCAACTTGGGCTGCTATAACAAAATACCACAGACTGGGTGGCTTAAACAATAGACATTTATTTCTCACAGTTTTGGAAGCTGGGAAGTCCAAGAACAAGGTGCCAGTAGATTCGGTTCTTGGTGACAGCCCTTTTCCTGACCTGTAGACAGTCATCTTTTAGCTGTATCCTAACAAGGTGGAGAGAGAGAGTGACCTCTGGTCTTTCTGCTTCTTACTAGGACACTATCCATTATGGAAGCTCCACCCTCATAACCTCATCTAAACCTAATTACCCCCAAAGGCTCCACCTCCAAATATCATCACATTGGGGGTTAGAGCTTCAACATATGAAACAGGGAGCACAACATTCAGTCCCTAGCAGGACTACATAAGGAAAGCTTTCCAAGATCTATTTAGTGAACAAAAGCAATGTGCAAAACCACTTTATAGACTGCTGTGTGTTTAAAAAGTTGAGCAAAATTAGAATATACATTTTAGAAACTCAGAAAGCTTATACTGGAAACTAATAAAAGTATCTATCTATGGAGAAAGAGTGGGAACTGGGAAGATAAAGAATTGGAGTACTTAGTATTTTTTAATATCTAAATAATATAACTATTAAGTAACTATTTTATTTAAAAACAAAAGGGAAAGCCAGTATTGAAATTGGGCATTGCCTATAAATTGCAGTTGAATTTGTGACAAAATTCAACACCCATTAATGCTACAACTCTCAATAAGCTAGAACTAAAAGGAAAATTCCTTCACAAGATAAAGACAGTCTAAAAAAATCTTATAGTTAATATAAACTTAATGGTGAAAAACTCAATTCTCCCCCACCCCAAGATCAGGAAAAAACCAAGGGTGCCCAATCTTACTCCTTCTAATAAATACTGTACTAAAAGTCTTAGGAAAATAAGGCAAGAAAAAGAAATTTAAAGAATACAAATATAAAAGGAAAAGGCAAAATTGTCTTTATTCACAAATGAAATAATTGAGTATGTAGAAATTTATAAGGAATCAACAAAGAAAACTATGAGAATAAGTGAATTTAGTAAGACTATAAGTCCTATGAAACAAAATCAGAATATATAAGATCAATTGTATGAGTATATGCTATCAAAAAAGTGGAAATTCAAAATTATAAAATATCATTTATAATAGTAGCATAACCATAAAATAGCTAGGATAAGGTTAGCAAAATATATAAAAGACCTGTACCTGAAAATTATAAAACACTGCTGAGAGAAATTAAAGAAACATGAAGTAAATGGATTGGCATGCCATATTTATTGACAGGAAGACTTACTACTGTTAAAATGTCAAATCTGCCCAACTTGGTCTATAGAGTCAATGCAATCTCAACCAAAATACCAGCCAGCTTTTTGTAAAAATCAACAAATTCTAAAATTCTTCTGACAACATAAAGGAACTAAACTAGTGGAGCCAAAACAATTTTTTAAAGGATCAACAAAGTTAAAAGATTTACTCTACCTGACTTCTACACTTACTATAAAACTCCAGTAATACAGACAGTGTGGTATTGATGTAAGATTAGACATATAGACCAATGAAACAAAATAAAGAATCTAGAAATAAATCCACATTTTATGGTCAATTGATTTTTTTGCAAAGATTCCAAGGCAATTCAATGCAGAAAGGGTAATCTTTTCAAAATACAGTACTGGAACAATGGAATAGCCATATTTTTAAAAAACAGTAAATAAGGGAGTATTGACTCTTACCTCACACCATATATAAAATTAACTGGCAATGCTTCATAGGCCTATTATAAGAGCTAAAACTTTTCTCTTAGGAGAAAAGAGGAGAAACATTTGCTCTATTGGGCTAGGCAAAGACTTCTTAGATTGTACACAAAAAGGAGAACCATAAGATAAAAGATTGATAAATCAGACTTTATTGAAATTTTAAACTTCTGCTCTTTGAAAAACGTTGCTAAAAATAAATAAAAAGGCAAGCCACAATAGGAAATATTCAAAGGACTTATATCCAGAATACATAAAGACTCCTTACAACTCAGTAATAAGAAAACAAATAACTGAAGTGAAAGTGGACACAATATTTTCACAAATATTTCACAAAAGAAAATAATCACCAATATGTACACAAAACAATGCTCAACATCTTTATTCATCAGCGATAGCCTGGAGGTAGGGCTGGGATATTGATTACAAAGGGGCAAGAGAGAATTTGGGGGAGAACTGATGTGTGTTATGACTTCAATTAGAATGGTGGTTACATAGATGTGTAAGCATTTGTCAAAACCAACCAACTGTATACTTCAAATAGGTATATTTGATTTTTTGTGAATTGTATTGCAAAATTCGGTTTTTAAAAAAACATTACAAAATAAGGAATCTATAATGTGAAGAGGGGGAGGAAGGGTAACCAAGGAGGTAAGAGAAAACCCAGGAGAATGTGTGTATTGGACACCTCTTGAACGTCACCTAAAATATTCTTGGCCACGCCTCTTACTACAGCCACTGCAGCAGTGACCAGCTCTGCACAGTGTTTGACCAGCTTTTCAAGTTGCAACCTGAAAGTTCCTCACTTCAACCTGTGCTCTGGTCCTATAATTTCTTGCTTACTCTGACACACACTAAACCAGATTGGCACTAACAATTTCTCTACCCAAAAGTGTAAAGAAGTTAATGTTCATGGAGATATCATGACCATTAAGGTATGACAGACAATGCACAAATGTAGTCAGTTTAAAAATGTATTACCTAAGCTCCCAAAGAGATGGCCAACCTGATAATATATCTTTGTGTTAGTTTTTCCTCATTTTTTGTTTTATTCCTCTGGTTCCTCACTCCTTCCCTGGGATCATTTCACAATAAACTACCTTCATACCAGCTCTGCTTCCAGGGAAACACAGGCATGATAGGAAGTCAAGTAATAATAAAACAATGATAATAGCTAAAAGGTATTATGTGCTCACTTTGTGCTAGATACTACTTTAAGATTACGTATATTAACTTATTTAAATCTAACAACAACCCCATTTTCTATATGAGAGAACAGAGTAGGAAAAAGAGAAGGAGTGGACAGGAAAGTGGTCAACACTGGAAAATGTTGCTAAAAATTATGAAATTCAATGGATTTTACAAATAGACTATTATTGATGAACTTTATGAAAACAACTTCAGTGGAGTAATGAGAACAGAATTCAGATTTGAGGAGACATTTCTTTAACCTTAACTGAAGATCAATCCTCAGTTGTGCAGCAATATGAACATCATAACCTTTGGAGAAATAGTAAGAAATACTGTGGTGGATAAGCTTAACAAAGTCTTCATATCCACTCAGATTCTAAGCTTTTCTAAATGTTTTTCACACAGTGAATTTGATATCGAGAACTTGAGTTCTCGATATCAAATTTCCATACAGGAATTTTTTTCTGGGACTTCCAAATGTATGGGTACTGTAGTTGAATAAAGTGGAACAATAATAAAATGTGTTGTTGATAAAAGAGAAACAGTAGGATTGAATACAATAGTAGTTAGAAGAAACCCAAATATCAAGGCCAACTTTGATGACCTTAACCCATTTATCATGATAGAACATTTGTATCCCAGAGTGAATTCACCAAAATAATATATTTCAAATTTTAGTGTTCTTTGTAGCAATGCTGGATTGTATACTATTGTTTCTCCACAATTGCTCGATAAAAAATAAAAGTATGAACATGAATTCCAACAAAGGACTATAGGCTACATTTTTGGTCATAAGTAAACTTCAAGACTTTAAACTTTCGGTAAATGAGTCTGTCACATTTATAAGGAATTTTCAAAGTTATAATTATTAATCATCTTTTTCTGCTGTATAATTCAATAAGCTGGTTATAAGCTACACAGTTCAAAATGCAACAAGTTCTAAACACTCAGCCTCAAAATCTTGGCCCCTTGCTTTGACTCTAATCAGTGCAAAGTTCAGTTTTGAAAGTCAGCCAGTATGTTCAAATAAAATCTCAATAAATAACTCAGCAGCTGATATTCGTAGTAGACTCATCACAATTGGTATCTATCCACCATCTCTGTTGGCACAGCATTCCAGCTGATATTCTCATCGTAACAAATGCTGTCATTTATCAGGTGTTCATCACATCAAAATGAAACTAAACTTGAAAAAATCGAAAGCAAAACTTCATAGGACGTCTGTACATGCTAGAAATAAGAAGATGCTTTGCAGGAATAAATATGTGCTGGCAACACATCTCTTCTCCGATTTCAAGGACAAAATTGAAACCATACTTCCATGGGGTACAAACATTGATTGCTATATGTTCTTATAAACAGAGAACTACAAACAGTACTGCAGCATTCTCTTGACCCTCCTTTTCTTTTATGTGAAGTCCAAAAATGCATCAGTTAAAGGAGGCTTCTGAATTCAATTCAGAACACAGACAGGGATTCATATGTCAAGAATAGAGGCAGAGCATACTCTAGGTAAGAGTAAAAACAAACAAAACACAGTTGTGTTCAATTTGAAAGATTTAAAACTATTATTCACTAATGGGTATGAAATGAGTAAGCACAGATTATAGATTATCTCAAAGTTTCATTTAAATTGGGAGTTTCATCCTTTCATTTCTTTTCCTCCTTCCACTAATGGTCAGGCCTGGTCATTCAGTACTACGCAGCCAAAGTACTTCTTAATCCCTCTCCACTTAATTCCCTTCAGATGCTTTATCATCACCTACAAGGCACTGCATTGTTTAGCTCCTACCACCCTTTGAAGCCTCAACTCTCAGCACTCTCCTTTCTCTAATGAGCCCCGGCCACACTGAATCTCAGTTCCAAATGCTCCCGTAGTCTGTCTTCTTAGGATATTAGCATGTTACTCCCTCTGCCTGAACAACCATTTCCATTAGAGTTCACCTGGTTAATTTGCATGAATGCATTGTTCAGATTTTAATTTCTATGTCACTCACTCCATGAAGACGACCCCCCCATCAAGACTGTCTCAAGAATCCTATCATGTTCTTTGCTTCTTTATAGTACTTACATTTAGAACCAAATCATTAATTTTGAAATTATTTATTTATTGTTTGAGTGTAGGTTTCTTAAAGCCTGATATCTGTCTTGTTGGTCATTGGGTCCTAAGTACCAAAAGTAGTGCTCTGAATACTTAAGTGCGTGAAAAATTATTTGAGAGGGAAGGAAAGTAGCTAGAGAAGGAGGGAGAGAGGGATAAAGAGTGGCAGAGAAAGAAAATAAGAAAAGGGGAAGGGAGAAAAGAGAGAAATGGAAGGAGTGGGAAAAGGAAGGAAGGAAGAAAAGGAGGAAGAACAAATTGGAGGAAAAATTGAGTGCCTGTTAGCCATGTTCTGTTGTGTGAAACCAGAGGGCAATTATCAAATGTTATATATAAGGATTCAATCACCAAGTGGAAAATCATGTTTAAAACTGATCTCAAGCAAGTGTCAAAGGTCCAGGGAAGAAAATCAGAGAAGTTGAACTCAAATAGCAGCTAGTGGGAGCATAGAGTGTGATGGTAAGTTTTATGTGCCGACTTGACTGGCCATGGCGTGCCTAGGTTATTTCCAGGTGTGTCTATGAGGGTGTTTCTGGATGTCATTAGCGTTTGAATTGGTAGACTCAGTAAAATATACTGCCCTCCCCAGTGTGGATGGGCAATATCCAATCCACTGAGGACCTGAATAGAACGAAAAGAAGAGGAAGAATTCACCTTTTTTGCTTCCTGCCTACCTGCTTGAGTTGGGACATCTCATCTTCTCTGTCCTTCAGACTGGGATGTAAACCACTGGCTCCTCTGATTCTGAGGCCTTTTTTTTTTTTTTTTTTGTGGTACGCAGGCCTCTCACTGTTGTGGCCCCTCCCATTGTGGAGCACAGGCTCCGGATGCGCAGGCTCGGTGGCCATGGCTCACGGGCCTAGCCACTCCACGGCATGTGGGATCTTCCCGGACCAGGGCACGAACCCATGTCCCCTGCATCGGCAGGCGGACTCTCAACCACTGCGCCACCAGGGAAGCCCTCTGAGGCCTTTTGACATGGACTGAATTATACCACTGGCTTTCCTGAATCTTCAGCTTACAGACAGAAGATTGTGGGACTTCTCAGGCTCCATAATCAAATGAACCAATTCCTTATAATGAATGAATGAATGAATACACATACACATATGTGTCTTACGGTTCTATTCCTCTGGAGAACCATGACTAATACATAAAGGCAGAATCCAGGGAAGGAGAAAACAAGGAAGGGCCAGTGCCTGCAAAGAATTTACACACTGTCTCAGATTTTAATTTTATGATGCTTGGTCCATAAAGAGGCCTGCATAAAGTAACTTTAGGCCATTTTTTTCCATCTGGATTTTGATTCTGGCCAGCCTCGACAATTTGGTCAACATGTACTTTACCTGGTTGTTTGTCAAATGTTAGACATGTGAATTTTAACTTCCAGTAAAGAAGACAAGTTTTTAAATTAAGTGTTATAGATCCAGAAATATGGTCAATGAGATTGGAACTGAGCAGGACCCTGTGGGGCTCTGGGGTACAGCTTTATGAAAACAAAGAAGGATTCTGAGAATAATTGCACTCTGTAGTTTCTGTACTCCCAAGATGGCTGCTATCAATTCTTCCCTTCTCTATCTGTACATGCCACTCCCCTGTGGAGAGGTGAAGTTTATTTCTCCTTCATTTGATTCTGGGTTGACCATGTACTGATGTGACACAGAATGCCGTACAAGTGATAATCTGGGACTTCTGACCTTAGACTTTAAGACTGGCAGCTTCTGTTTCCTTCCTCTTGGAATTCTTGCTCTTGGGAAACCCTCCCACTACCACATGGGCCCAACGGACTTGTTATGAGAAGCCAAAGGCAGAAGGAAAAGCCATATTGCAGAGAATGGAGTCACTCAAGTTGACAGTCCCCACTGAGTTTCCAGCCAGCCTCCATAACTAGCCATGTGAGTGAGCATCTTGTATGTTCTAGCTCAGTTGAACTCCAAGATAACTGCAGCATCAGGAGACATCACGTAGAACAGTAGAACAACACAACTGAGCCCAGTCAATCCACAGAATGTTTAAAGATAATAACATGGTTGTTGTTTTAAGAAACTACATTTGGGTATCATTGGTTCCACAGCAGTAGATAAACAAAAGCATACAACCATGAAATTTATTTTACTCTAGATTTAATCACCACAGAAATATATGCTACAAACTTTGCATATTGTATAGAGAAGTTCTGATTTGCATTTTTAGTTCCCCTTATTGATTAATTCATAAGTATCTTCAAACACTTTAAGAGTAAATATTCTGTTTGGGTTCATTCTAGATTTTGCCTCGAATATTCTTCAAGTTCTGCATTTCTTCTTCTACCTGGTCCATGCTTTACTCATACTAAAATGTCCATGTTGAGATATTTTATTAACTTTATAGTATTATTTATAGGTTTTAAAAAATGTTTTCACAAGCAAAACTCAAAATTTGCCTTACATTCCAAGTTTTTTTCAACATAATGCAAAAAAAAATCATTATTTCCTTTAATACATTTTCCAAGCTGATGTTTCCTGAAAAATCATTTTATTGAACACAATGTACTCAGTAGAAGACAAGCAAAAAGCAACTACATTCCTTCTTAAAACTTCCTGTTAAACTCATTTTGACAAACAGTTCTTTCCCTGCCCTTAAGCGAAATCTTGAAGGATTTCTCATAGCTTTAATAATAACTTATAGAGGGAGACGAAAGAGGGAGGAGATATGGGGATATATGTATATATATAGCTGATTCACTTTGTTGTACAGCAGAAACTAACACACCACTGTAAAGCAATTATACTCCAATAAAAATGTTTAAAAAATAATAACATAAATAATTGATGGATATTCTCCTTTTCAAAGTATTATAAAGTCCTGTTCTCTGTGATATTAGAACTCCAATCTAGCTGAAAGGTTCTCCTTTCCTGTAGCATGGGACAGCATTGGACTTAGGATACTGATGGAGGTGGAGGAAGAGGGGGTTGGAGACAGGATGACAGTTGTGTCTTGGCTTTATCTCCCACCCTACTCTCTTGGTTGGTGCATTTGAAATCTGGTGTTGATTTATACTAGATGCAGAGGTTCATGTCCTTCCTCTCATGAGGGACAGTTGTGGGTTCCTCCAGGATTTGCCTGCTGGGGAACTCTGACATCACTTCCCTTGATACTGGAAATGTATCCTCTGGATACCACTATTGATTTCTCCCTCAGCTCTTGGTTTATGGCAACCCATTTTTTCTGTTAGGGTCCCTTCTCCCCTATAGGCCCTACAGGGTGGGTTCCCTTTTAAGACAACCTCAGGCCAGCTATGTTTGCGGGATCCACATTGGTTTGGGGAAACATCCACTTTTCCCCTCCCCTACTATAAATGCACTTGACTCTCACTATGGTAGCTTTGTTGCTCTGCTGCCAGGCTGTTTGATCCAGCTCTTAGGTTTGATAGGCAAGAGTCAGATATCAGTCCTTATGTCCCTCGCACCATCAAATGGGACATATCTTGAAGTCTCCCTTGCTTAGTCTGAACTGAGGAGAATGCTCCCTATCACTTCTTCCTGACAGCAGGATAGAAGGAACACACAGTACACTACAAATGCTCCCTCAAGAAAAAAAATCCGTTACCACATCTTTGCTCTCCAAGCCAGTGGTCCCCAACTTTTTGGCACCAGGGACGGGTTTCATGGAAGAAAATTTTTCCACAGACGGGGGTTGGTGGTGGGGCGGTGATGGGGATGGTTCAGGTGGTAATGAGAGCAGTAGGGAGTGATGGGGAGCAGCAGACGAATCTCCACTCGCTGGCCAGCCGTTCACCTCCTGCTGTGCGGTCCAGTTCCTACCCGTCCTTGGTAGGGGTTGGGGACCCCTGCTCTAAGTGAACTCTGTCTTTCTTTTGTAGGCTAGGGACAGATGATGGGTCAGTGGAAACTCAGGACCTCCTTTAATATTAAAATGGATCATAAATACTTGTAATCACAGAAATGTTACAAGATATTTTTAATTTCATCAAATAAAATTTTTATCAAATTACTACTGCTTCACCAATCTTCACCCTTCTTTTAAAGCAATGTCTGGATCCATACAATAATGTAAACTCAGTATCACCCTTCACTTATGTCTATAATTATATAAGAATTTAAGAATAATATAAATTATTTACTACAGCTGTTTTCATAGGGCTAAATGGTCAGCAAGCGTGTACAATGGCTACAATAACCATAAAAATTTGTGATTACTTCTGAAACAATAAAATGGAATATGAAGAGAAGGAAGAAATGGATACTGAGTATTGGTAGGACACCATAGTTTAATATTTAAGACTCTACTATGTTAGTGCTGAGAGGAAGGATTTGACAAGCTAATTAATTTGTCTTTTCTTTTACCCCTAAGCACTCTTGCTGTTCAGATCCTCCCTCTATTTCAATTCTGTGTCCACCACCAATACTGACAGTTGCAGAAAGCACACATTTTCAAGGCATTCAGAGAAGTTGCCTTTTGGGTCAAAAAGGTAAGTCAAGAGACGTGAAGAAGCATTTCCCTGGAGCCTGAACAGTTTAAATGACAAGGGTGGATGTTTGAGATTATGGGACTAGCTGTGACAGTGCTGAATGCTGGATGCTAAGTAAGAAAAATTCCCATTTGTTCTTTTTAAAAACAATATTTATTTGTTAATTTCTTTTAAAATAAAAATAAGTACCTTACATGTTACCATAAATAACATTTTTAATGAAAATAAATTTATTTTCTTCTAAACAAAAAAGTGAGAAAAATAGCATTTTATATTTTTGCAAATCTCTTTTATGTCTGACTTATAGGAAGACAGGTGAATCATCATATCTGTTTCTATATGGAATCTGTTGCCATACGTTGCTTGTGAAGTGTATAGAGAAAATTTAACCACACGTATATTGGGTTGGCCAAAAAGTTCCTTCGGGTTGTTCTGTAACATTTTACAGAAAAACCCGAAGGAACTTTTTGGAAAAGGAATGGTATTTCAGTAATCTTTGCAGATAATTCTGGAAATTCTTCTTTATTAGTACACCAAAACTCAACAAGTGGTAGCTTCTTAAAGGTTAGATGCAATGCCAATTAACTTTCTGTACTCTGTGACATTAAAATCCATTGGTCCCTCTTGTACTTGAAGTGGATCATTCATCCATGTGCCATTTTGTAGCATCCTTACTGATTATTTAGAGTGTCAGTTCACTGAGTTGTGCAGATCTTCTAAGTGTTGAAACATTTCATTATATAATTTTTTAAAATTCATATTTGCTTTTAAATATCATTTGATGTATTTTGATAAAATATCTACCGAACACCCAAGTCTAAATAACTATAATTTTGTCTGTCAGTCATTCTTTCAAGCAAAAATAGTGTTCCATGAAAAAAAGCAACCAGTTCAGCTTACAACTGAAACAACTGCATGAGTGCTCTTCCCCTTGACAAACATCACACTTCAGTTTGCAGTAGAAGTGCTTATGCATACTTCCTATTTTATCACACCAAATAATAAAAAAGGTACTCAAGGGTTAAGATTTAACTTAAAAAATACTTTTTACTGCTTTTTCAAGGACATTCTTAAATAAAACTGGCAATTTTCTTTTTTTTTTTTTTTTTGCCAATATGTAACGGTGGAGAATTTGATGACTATTAACATGGTTTGGACCCATGGCTTTTATATGTGCCAGCAGTTTAACTCACCAAATGCTTTTGCACCATCAGAACAAATATCAACACAGTTGTTTCCAAAGAAATCATATGATTCAAAAGAAGATATTCAATCCTTTGAATATTTCCGCACCATTTCTGTTGTTGCCAAGCATTCACATAAAAGAAGATCTTCAATCATTGGTTTGTGCTGATACTCAACAGCTGATACTGGAATATAAGCAAAATGGCAAGCCCAGCCATATATGTAGGTATTTCCATCTTTAAGGTAAAGATCTAGTTCTAAAGAGATGTTTTGATCTTCATGTTTTCATCTCAATATATTTTTGAATTTTATTTCTTTATACAGCAGGTTCTTATTAGTTATCAATTTTATACATATTAGTGTATATACCTCAATTCTAATCTCCCAATTCATCCCACCACCATCACCCCCACCACCCCCCACGTTCCCCCCTTGGTGTCCATATGTTTGTTCTCTAAATCTGTGTCTCTATTTCTGCCTTGCACACCAGTTCATCTGTACGATTTTTCTAGATTCCACATATATGCGTTAATATATATCTGTTCTTCTTTCTGACTTACTTCACTTTGTATGACAGTCTCTAGGTCCATCCACATCTCTACAAATGACCCAATTTCATTATCTTTGATGGCTGAGTAATATTCCTCTGTATATATGTACCACATCTTCTTTATCCATTCGTCTGTCGATGGGCATTTAGATTGCTTTGATGACCCGGCTAATGTAATTAACATTGGGGTGCATGTGTTTTTTTGAATTATGGTTTTCTCAGGGTATATGCCCAGTAGTGGGATTGCTGGGTCATATGGTATTTCTATTTTTAGTTTTTTAAGGAACCTTCATAGCGTTCTCCATAGTGGCTGTATCAGTTTACATTCCCACTAACAGTGCAAGAGGGTTCCATGTCTCCACACCCTCTCCAGCATTTGTTGTTTGTAGACTTTTTGGTGATGCCCATTCTAACTGGTGTGAGGTGATACCTCATTGTGGTTTTGATTTGCGTTTCTCTAATAATTAGTGATGTTGAGCATCTTTTCATCTGCCTCTTTGCCATTAGTATGTCTTGTTTGGAGAACTGTCTATTTAGGTCTTCTGCCGATTTTTTGATTGGGCTGCTTATTTTTTTAATATTGAGCTGCATGAGCTGTTTATATATTTTGGACATTACTCCTTTGTCCACTGATTCGTTTGTAAATATTTTCTCCCATTCTGAGGGTTGTCTTTTTGTCTTGTTTATGGTTTCCTTTGCTGTGCAAAAGCTTTGAAGTTTCATTAGGTCCCATTTGTTTATTTTTGTTTTTATTTGCATTACTCTAGGAAGTGTGTTGAAAAAGAACTTGCTGTGATTTATGTCAGAGTGTTCTTCCTATGGTTTCCTCTAAGAGTTTTATAGTGGCTGGTCTTACATTTAGGTCTTTAATTCATTTTGAGTTTATTTTATTTATTTATTTTTTTTGCGGTACGCGGGCCTCTCACCATTGTGGCCTCTCCCGCTGCGGAGCAGAGGCTCCGGACGCGCAGGCTCAGCGGCCATGGCTCACAGGCCCAGCCGCTCCCCGGCATGCAGGATCCTCCCAGACTGGGGTACGAACCCGTGTCCCCTTCATCGGCAGGTGGACTCTCAACCACTGTGCCACGAGGGAAGCCCAATTTTGAGTTTATTTTTGTGTATGGTGTTAGGGAGTGTTCTAATTTTATCCTTTTACATGTAGCTGTCCAGTTTTCCCAGCACCACTTATGGAAGAGACTGTCTTTTCTCCATTGTATATCCTTGCCTCCTTTGTCATAGATTAGCTGACCATAGGTACCTGGGTTTATCTCTGGGCTTTCTATCCTATTCCAATGATCTATATTTCTGTTTTTGTGTCAGTACCATATTGTCTTGATTACTGTAGCTTTGTAGTATAGTGTGAAGTCAGGGAGTCTGATTCCTCCAGCTCCATTTTTTTCCTTCAATATTGCTTTGGCTATTTAGGGTCTTTTGTGTCTCCATACAAATTTTAAGATTCTTTGTTCTAGTTCTGTAAAAAAAAATGCCATTGGTAATTTGATAGGGATTGCATTGAATGTGTAGATTGCTTTGGGTAGTATAGTCATTTTCATAATATTGATTCTTCCAATCCAAGAACATGGTATATCTCTCCATCTCTTGTGTCATCTTTCATTTCTTTCATAGTGTCTTATAGTTTTTTGAGTACAGGTATTTTACCTCCTTAGGTAGATTTATTCCTAAGTATTTTATTCTTTTTGTTGCAATGGTGAATGGGATTGTTTCCTTAGTTTCTCTTTCTGATCTTTCATTGTTAGTATATAGGAATGTAAGAGACTCCTGTGCATTAATTTTGTATCCTTCAACTTTACCAAATTCATTGATTAGCTCTAGTAGTTTTCTAGTGGCATCTTTAGGATTCTCTACGTATAGTATCATGTCATCTGCAAACAGTGACAGTTTTACTTCTTCTTTTCCAATTTGGATTCATTTTCTTTCTTTTTCTTCTCTGATTGCCATGGCTAGGACTGCCAAAACTATGTTGAATAATAGTGGTGAGAGTGGACATCCTTGTCTTCTTCCTGATCTTAGAGGAAATGCTTTCAGTTTTTCACTGTTGAGAATGATGTTTGCTGTGGGTTTGTCATATATAGCCTATATGTTGAAGTAGGTTCCCTCTATGCCCACTTTCTCGAGACTTTTTATCATAAATGGGTGTTGAATTTTTCCAAAGCTTTTTCTATAACTATTGAGATGATCATATAGATTTATTCTTCAATTTGTTAATATGGTGTACCACATTGATTGATTTGCATATATTGAAGGATCCCTGCATCCCTGGGATAAATTCCACTTGATCATGGTGTATGATCCTTTTAATGCGTTGTTGGATTCTGTTTGCTAGTATTTTGTTGAGGAATTTTGCATCTATATTCATGAGTGATATTGGTCTGTAATTTTCTTTTTTTGTAACATCTTTGCCTGGTTTTGTTATTAGGTTGATAGTGGCCTCATAATATGAGGCTGCGAGTATTCCTTCCTCTGCAATTTTTTGGAAGTTTTCGAGAAGGATGGGTGTTAACTCTTCTCTGAATGTTTGATAGAACTCACCTGTGAAGCCATCTGGTCCTGGACTTTTGTTTGCTGGAATATTATTATTCACTTTCAATTTCATTACTTGTGATTTGTCTGTTCATATTCTCTATTTCTTCCTGGTTCAGTCTTGGAAGGTTATACCTTTCTAAGAATTTGTCCATTTCTTCCAGGTTGCCCATTTTATTGGCACAGAGTTGCTTGCAGTAGTCTCATGATGCTTTGTATTTTTGCAGTGTTGTAACTTCTCCTTTTTCATGTCTAATTTTATTAATTTAGTCCTCTCCCTCTTTTGCTTGATGAGTCTGGCTAAAGGTTTATCAATTTTGTTTATCTTCTCGAAGAACCAGCTATTAGTTTTATTGATCTTTGCTATTGTTTTCTTTGTTTCTATTTCACTTATTTCTGCTCTTATCTTTATGATTTCTTTCCTTCTACTAACTGGGTTTTGTTTGTTTTTCCTTCTCTAGTTCCTTTAGGTGTAAGGTTAGATTATTTATTTGAAAATTTTCTTGTTTCTTGAGGTAGGATTGTATTGTTATAAATTTCCCCATTAGAACTGCTTTTGCTGCATCCCATAGGTTTTGGATCGTCGTGTTTTCATTGTCATTTTTCTCTAGGTAGTTTTTGAGTTCCTCTTTCATTTCTTCAGTGATCTCTTGGTTATTTAGTGACACATTGTTTAGCCTCCATGTGTTTGTGTTCTTTTATGCTTTTTTCCCTGTAATTCATTTCTAATCTCATAGCTTTGTGGTTGGAAAAGATGCTTGATATGATATCAATTTTCTTAAATTTACCAAGCCTTGATTTGTGACCCCAGATGTGATCTATCCTGGAGAATGTTCCACAAGCACTTCAGAAGAAAGTGTAATCTGCTGTTTTTGGATGGACTGTCCTATAAATATCAATTAAATTTGTCTGGTCTACTGTGTCATTTAAAGCTTGTGTTTCCCTATTAATTTTCTGTCTGGATGATCTATCCATTGGTATAGATGAGGTGTTAAAGCCCCCCACTATTACTGTATTACTATCAATTTCCTCTTTTATAGCTGTTAGCATTTGCTTTATGTATTGAAGTCCTCCTATGTTGGGTGTATATATATTTATAACTGTTATACCTTCTTCTTGGACTGATCTCTTGATCATTATGTAGTGTCCTTCCTTGTCTCTTGTAACATTCTTTAGTTTAAAGTCTATTTTATCTGATATAATTATTGCTACTCCAGCTTTCTTTTGATTTCCATTTGCCTGGAATATCTTTTTCCATCACCTCCTTTCAGTCTGTATGTGTCCCTAGGTTTGAAATGGGTGTCTTGTAGACAGCATATATGGGTCTTAGTTTTGTATCCTTTCAGCGAGCCTGTGTCTTTTGGTTGGAGCATTTAATCCATTCACATTTAAGGTAATTATCGGTATGTATGTTCCTATTACCATTTTCTTAATTGTTTTGGGTTTGTTTTTGTCGGTCCTTTTCTTCTCTCATTTCCCACTTAGAGAAGTTCCTTTAGCATTTGTTGTATAGCTGGTTTGGTGGTGCTGAATTCTCTTAGTTTTTGCTTGTCTGTAAAGCTTTTGATATCTCCATCGAATCTGAATGAGATCCTTATAGAGTAATCTTGGTTTTAAGTTCTTCCCTTTCATCACTTTAAATATATCGTGCCACTCCCTTC
The DNA here is from genome assembly GCF_949752795.1 of Hyperoodon ampullatus. Classification (NCBI taxonomy): domain Eukaryota; kingdom Metazoa; phylum Chordata; class Mammalia; order Artiodactyla; family Ziphiidae; genus Hyperoodon; species Hyperoodon ampullatus. The sequence goes on along the minus strand of NC_136925.1, from coordinate 54,086,236 downwards.
TGGCTTGTAGGGTTTCTGCTGAGAAACCAGCTGTTAACCTTATGGGAGTTCCTTTGTATGTTATTTGTCATTTTTCCCTTGCTGCTTCCAATAATTTTTCTTTGTCTTTAATTTTTGCCAATTTGATTACTATGATCTTGGCCTGTTTCTCCTTGGGTTTATCCTGCGTGGGACTCTCTGCACTTCCTGGACTTGGGTGGCTATTTCCTTTCCCACGTTAGGGAAGTTTTCAACTATAATCTCTTCAAATATTTTCTCGGGTCCTTTCTCTGTCTCTTCTCCCTCTGGCACCCCTATAATGTGAATGTTGGTGTGTTCCAAAGGTTTCTTAGGCTGTCTTCATTTCTTTTCATTCTTTTTTCTTTGTTCTGTTCCCCAGCAGTGAATTCCACCATTCCGTCTTCCAGGTCACTTATCCATTCTTCTGCCTCAATTATTCTGGTATTTATTCCTTCTAGTGTATTTTTCATTTCAGTTATTGTATTGTTCATCTGTTTGTTTGTTCTTTAATTCTTCTGGGTGTTTTTTCTTTAATTCTTCTAGACCTCTGTTAAACATTTCTTGCATCTTCTTGGTCTTTGCCTCCATTCTTTTTCCGAGGTGCTGGATCATGTTCACTATCATTATTCTGAATTCTTTTTCTGGAAGGTTGTCTATCTCCACTTCATTTAGTTGTTCTTCTGGGGTTTTATCTTGTTCCTTCATCTGGTACATAGTCCTCTGCCTTTTCCTTTTGTCTATCTTTCTGTGAATGTGGTTTTCTTTCCACAGGCTGCAGGACTGTAGTTCTTTCTGTTTCTGCTGTCTGCCTTCTGGTGGATGAGGCTATCTAAGAGGGTTGTGCAAGCTTCCTGATGGGAGGGACTGGTGGTGAGTAGAGCTGGGTGTTGCTCTGGTGGGCAGAGCTCAGTAAAACTTTAATGTGCTTGTCTGCTGATGGGTGGGGCTGAGTTCCCTCTCTCTTGGTTGTTTGGCCTGAGGCAACCCAACACTGCAAACCACAGGCTCTTTGGTGGGCCTAATGGTGGACTCCGGGAGGGCTCACGGCAGAACTTCTGCTGTCAGTGTCCTTGTCCCCGTGCTGAGCCACAACCACCCCCTGTCTCTGCAGGAGACCCTCTGACACTAGCAGGTAGGTTTAGTTCATTCTCCTATGGGGTCACTGCTCCTTCCCCTGGGTCCTGTTGTGCACACTACTTTGTGTGTGCCCTCCAAGAGTGAAGTCTCTGTTTCCCTCAGTTCTGTTGAAGTCCTGTAATCAAATCCCAGTAGCCTTCAAAGTCTGATTCTCTGGGAATTCCTCCTCCCATTGCTGGACCCCTAGGTTGGGAAGCCTGATGTGGGGCTCAGAACCTTCACTCCAGTGGGGGGACTTCTGTGGTATAATTGTTCTCCAGTTTGTGAGTCACCCACCCAGCACTTATAGGATTTGATTTTATTGAGATTGCGCCCCTCCTACCATCTCATTGCTGCTTCCCCTGTCTTTGGATGTGGGTTATCTTTTTTGGTGAGTTCCAGTGTCTCCCTGTTGATGATTGTTCAGCAGTTATTTGTGATTCTGGTGCTCTTGCAAGAGGGAGTCCTCAATTTTTAATTTTATGAATTACTGTAGCATTAAAAAGTGTCAGTGCCATGATTTCTTTTACGGATTTTTTCATATAACAGGCATTCAGCAATGTCAACTGTGCAAGGCATATAGTATGTGCTTCTCCAAGCAGCAAAATATGATAACCTACCCTGAAAGGGGCTTCTATAATAACTTTTTGGTTAACTCTTCCACAAGTCTCTTTTTCTCCTAAATTTCTAATGATAAGTGAATGATACTTCCTTCCACTCAGGTACAAGATTCAGAAGCTTGGCAGGAGCTTGTTCCCTTATTGTCTCTCTGCTACCCTTATGTCAGTTCAGCATGGCTTATTTTTTCCTGTATCTCATAAATACTCCTTAATATATTTCCTCTTGTCAATACTTACTATCTTACTTTCAACTTTTATAATTTCACCCTTGATTATATCAGTAAATTGTATATATCTCTTCTTGTCACCAGCTTAATCTTTCTGCCTATTGTCTCTACTGCTTCCAAATTGCCATGTCTCACAAAGTAGGTCTAAGCATTTCTTCCCCCATTTGAAATCCTGTAACACCCAAACATCTTTCTTATAACATCCAAAAATTTTACCAGAGTCTTATAGGCTAAAGTACAGCAATTAGATCATATTTTAAGTGCAGTAAGAGTCACTGAAAAGTTTTTTTCAGGTGCATGTAATAATCTGATTGACACTTTAATGAAATCATTCATGATGTGGGGACTGAATAATAAGGTGGAAAGATTGGAAGTAGGGACATTATTTAAGGAGGCTAGCAGTCCAGGTGATGGGGTCCAGGTAATTAGTCCAGGTATGCACTAATATATGGATTGTAGAGATGGAGAAGTGAACAAATTCAAACTATGAGAAAATAAATTTCTGCTGTTTAAGCCACTGGGCTTATGGTATTTTGTTATAGCAACCTGAGCTAATACAGACATCTTAGTAGGATAATAGTTTAATTTATTACCTGATGCTTACTTTTATCCTTTCTCCAACCCCTATTCAGACAGCCATACCATTCTGTATGCAATTGAATCAAGGTAAAGCTCTGATTGTAAAATCCAGAGAAAAGAAGGAGACTTCCTGGCTTTGGGTCTTTTTAGAACATAGAGGATTCCTACCATAGATAAAATGTGAGAGATATAATTAGGTGGATCAGGCCTTTGCTGCACCATGCCTTACCCAGTAGCCAGAAAAGAACAGATCCCTGGAGATAAAAAGGAACAAAGAGATGCAAGTGATGAGAGTAGAAAGGTTGGGGTATGGGTCAAGAGGACTAGACCTAGATGCGCCACATGGACAGAAATGGGGATTAGCTCATCAAAGGGCCACAGTGAGGAGCACTGTAAGTCTTGTAGGAACCATGTGAAAGTCATCATCTGATGAGTGCCCTGGCCTAAGTTTATGTAATCACTGTCCATCCCTTGTGCCCATAGATTATGCATACTGTTCTTTTCATCAATGTCTAATAAAGGTATCTCTTCAATAGTCCCTGGTACTGCTCCCAGCCACTGCTCAGCAGGATAGATGCCTGTTAGTGCTTCAGATTTTGTTTGATCCTTCTCTGATTTACCCCATATGGACAAATAGACAAATCATTTTGAAATATTCTAGTGACTCACAATACTTGATAAAGCCCTAGATATTGAGTGGGGAGATGGTGATGTGGAAGGGAAGACTTCCCACACCTGTAGTGAGTGGAGTGGAATGCAAAACGAGGCCACCTTGTGATGCTTCCTAAACTGAGTCAGTGGTGAAATACATTCAAATAAGTTGTTACATATGAATCTGAAGCTCAAGGGAGTCATCACACAACAGAAAAATATAAAGTCATGGAAATGGATGAGATCACATAATAAGAGAGTTCGGCCAAAGGAAAGGTAAGAGCCAAGTCCTGAAGCACAACAATCGTTAGAGAGAGCACCAAAGAAGAATGAAAGGAGTGACCAGTGTGGTAGGAAAACAACCAGGAGAACAGATACAGAAGCCATGGCCAAAGAGGGATCTGAGAAGGACCTGGATGTCATGTTGTATTTTGCTGAGTTGTCTAATAAGATGAAGACAGAACAGATTTTATTGGCTTCAATGACATAAAGATCAGCATCAATGAAGATATGGGGATGGAGCCAGGATGGAGAAGATTGAAAAGTAAAGGAAAGATGAGGAGGTGGAGGCAGAGTGTGTATACAGTTTTTTCAGTAAATTTGGATATAATATGGCTCAAAGAAATGGGTTGGTATTTAGGGAGGGTGCTTAAAGGACAAGTTTCCTTTCTTTCCTCCTCCTCCCCCACCTCCTCCATCTTTCGGTTTTTCGACATGGGAGATGCTGGAAGATGTTTAAGCTGGTGGGAATGCTCCAGCGGAGAAAGAGAGATTATTAAGTAGAAGAGAGAAGCAATAGTAGAGATAAGTTTCTGTACAAGGCAAAAGTGGAGGCACTTGCCTTTGATTGACAGAGGGACACTTCTTCCAAGATAATAGGACGGAGGAAAACAAAGATAGTGCAGATGTAGGTAGCCTTTAAGTTTGGTGGTGGGAAAATGAGGGAGTTATTAGAGGGTCTTCTTTTTTTTTTTAAGAAATGAGGAATGATTACCAACAGACAGTGTGTATTTAAAAGGTGGGAGAAGAGGGAGGATTAAGGAGAAGAGAAACTGGTAAGAGTTGTCTAACAGAGGTCCAAATTGAGCCTAAAGAAAGACATAATAGAATTACTGAGCATTGTTGAGAGCTTATTTGGAGTACATAATCACAAACTTAAAATGAATCCACTAGCCTAGTTGTGTGATTTTTCTCCAGTAGTCGTTTGAGTCCTGAAGAGATAAAAAAGGATGGATTTTTTTTCAGGCATGTAGTGGAGACAGAAAGGCAAAGAATCTAAGGGTATTTCACGACTATACTGAGGAAATGACTCCTCTGAGATAACATTACCTCTTGTGCATACTTTGAACATACTTGCTATCACCCAGAACTGTGATTATACGTTATGTACATGCTTTGTTATTAGACCATGAGATTATTTTGAATAGTCTGTATTTCACCTCCACAGTTTCAAAAATCAGTAGGCACTAAAATGTTTGCTGAAGGAGTTCATAGAAAAACCTTGGGAGATAGATCGATCTAGAAAAAGACATTAGATTACTTCAAATTCCACAAGATAGAAGGTGGACTTAAGCACTTGTTTCCAAGAAGAACCTGAAATGATCAAATTTTAAAAGAAGAAATATTATCAGGGCAGAGAACATTGAAAAAGTATGAGGTCCAGGAAGAGCAGTGATCCTTGAAGACTAATGCCTTCGTCATCATGGGCAGGAGTAATGTAACTTTGAGAAAACAATCCTCTGATGGTTAACGGCTACACGATGTTTCAGCATGCTGTGGTTTCGGGGCTAAGGAGCGTTTTACAACCACCAAAAGAAGCTCCTTGATATAATACAGCAAGTTAAAATATGCTGAGCCTAGGATTTTAATTACAAGGGGATCGTAATAACTTTCTTAGCTTGTCTGACCACAGGGAAAAGTAGTTCAAGGGAATGCTACAGGAAACTGGACACTGGAGGAGGGGGGGGTGGGGAGAGTGAAGTGTCTACATAATAAAATCAGTTCACTTCAGTAGATATTTATTTAGTACCTACTGTGTTTCAGGCATTGTATTCAGTTTTTAAACTTCAAAGTATACAACTTATGTCAAGACAACCTGCTCTACCTAATCAGGGGCAATGTGTTTATTGTTTACACCTCTGTGTGTATAATAAATTATATTTACTTACATTCTATGTCAACTTTCCCCCAAAAATGTCCCTTAGAATACTAGAGTCCCATGAGATATTAATAAATGTTCTGGGGAGAAGAGAGTTTCCAAACACAAATAACTTTTGGAAACATTAGGTTAAACAAAGTTAAATGGGTTTCTTTATGGCAGGACTTCTAAAAGACTTTAAAGGGCTAATATGTGTTAAGTTTTCTTAAGAAAGGAGGAGTAAAAATATAGCTAAGCATTGTCAAACTTATTTGATTAAGAACTCTTTTCATGAAGCAACTTTTAACACCTCAGGGGATTGGTGTTTCATTACCAGAAAAATTAAGAATTGTATAATATTTTATGTATTATATTAAATATGTATGGTGTATATTATAGATGTATATTCATATGTGTTAATTACCTTCTTTTCCAATTCCCAGCCCAAACTTTGAACAAATTGTGGAGATATTTTACCATCTGTTTATTTTAAAAAGGTAAGTATTTCATCCTAATTAAATTTAGTTATTCTAATCAACAAATAGCTATATTTATAATTATACATATTCTTAAAAAAATTTTATAAAAAGGACAGTGGAGTAAGAAAGACAACATGAAATATTTTATCTCAAACTAGAGCACCAAATAAACCTTTTTCAAGTCCCAGGAAAGGTACATTTCAAAATATCAAGCTGAGTATTTTACAATACAAAGAATGTTAAGATTATTTCAAAGTTTTGGACATTCAGTGAAACAATACTATGCCTTATCCAGAGACTTTTATCAAAAAACATCATAGTGTTCTACAAATATTTCTCAAGTCAGCTTACAAGTAATTTTCAAAACTCATTATGCCCACAGAAACTTGGTTTGGCCAACATAGTTGGACCTGTCCACATGTATTAATTTTAAGTTTTTATCCCTCCTAGACATCGCCATTTCATATGTTACATCAGCCATATTCAGCTGTGTAGAACTAGCTAAAGTGACCAAAGAGGTGTGGCAATTAGACAGTTAATGTAAATGCATGGACTGTCCAACCGAATGATTCGGGAATCCATGTTACATTTCATGATTGAGTTACCCTCAGGGATTATATTTAACATATCTTTCACTTTGGCACAATTGACATGGACTTAAAGGCAGTTTATAATGAAAGTAATTCAGAGTCAAAGAGAGGGTCAATGAGGTCCTGAAGAGTATAAAAATAATGATACTCTGAGGAAGCCCATAAGCAGGCTATTTAAACAAAACTATGGAAGGATATGGAAGAGATTATATACCATATATTCCTTTTTAAATACACTGAGCTTTAAAAAAAATTATCATTAGTGATTTAATACCTTTAATGGTTCCCCATTATCTGCAGGATCAAGTCCAGACTTTCTGACCTGGCAAATAAAATCTTTTACCATGTACTTTTTCCATCTTCTTCCCTCTCCATACTACCCTTTTCCTAATTTTTCGTTTCCTGGGCCTGTACTAAGTTTCTTTTTGCTCCTCAAAAACACTCATTTTTTTTGTTCCAGACCCACAGTTCTTTTTGTCTAGGATTCTGTTCCTTCTCTCTGCCGTTCAAGATTCAAGGTGGATCTCACCTCTTCTCTGAGGATCTCCTTGATTCTCCAAGGCAGTTTCTTTCCTTTTTTTTCACCCACAACAATTTGAATATTTCTCATCTGTGACTTTTTTTTTTTTTCTCTCTTACTAGACTGAATTCCTTGGAAACAGGAACAAACGACTTACTCATCTTTGTGTGTCTATCACTTAGGCCAGTGCCTGGTCTATAGAGGAACTCAACCAATGTTTGATAAGCAAATATTGAATAAATGCTTAAATGAACTACTTGAACTAAAGAATAGTCCTGACACTTTTTATTATTTAACTATAATTAATGAGTAATTTGAGATATAAACAGATAGTACATACCTGAAATCACATCATCACTTCCTAATGATACAATTGTGTCAGGAGTATAAGTATTTTCCTCTCCCTGCTTTAACTCTATCTAAAATTATATTTTACCAAAAGACATAGAAAAGAACTTCAACCGATTTTAGCTTTAAATTTTCTACAATGTGTTAACAATCTAAAAATTTCCTCAGATTATGTATTAGTTCTTCAATGACACAAAGAATATGCAAATTTAGAGACTGTCTTAGCTCAAGTTACTATAAAAAATATACCATAGACTGGGTTTCTCTTAAACAACAGAAATTTATTTCCCAGAGTTCTAGAGGCTAGAAGCCCAAGATCAGGTGCTAGCTGGTTGGGTTCTGGTGAGACCTCTCTTCTGCGTTACAGACTGCCAACTTCTCCTTGTATCGTCACAGAGTAAAAAGAGAGTGAGTTACCATTCTTTTTTTTCTTTTTTTAAATAAGGGCATTAATCCCATTCACGAGCTCTACCCTCATGACCTAATTACCTCCCAAAGGTCTCACCTCTAAATACTATCACACTGAGGATTAGACTTCATCATAAGCATTTTGAGGGGCCACAAACGTTCAGTTCATAACAGAGGCCAATGTCTTTGATTTTGCTTCATTTCTTCTTAACAATGACAATGACTAAGGTAGTCTTGTTCACCACAATGTTCCCACAAGACAGAAATGTAAAGCCTAAAATTATCCCCAGACCTTAGTGTGAGTTTCTCTAATTCTAACTCTAAAGCTTTCTGATTCTTCTCTTGGATCTCCCAAAGCTGTCATCTTAATTCTCCTAATTTCCCTGAAATGTCACAAGACTCTTCATTTTCCCAAAGATGAGGACATTACAAGATTGGCATCATGTACTCAGTCTTACTCTACTAGTTACATGAAGGTTACAGTGTAATCCCACTAGTTATCCTCATCTGCCCTAAGCAGTTCTGAAAAGGCTAACAGCTTAAAACATTTGTCTAGAATATGTGTTGAATGTTTATTCTGGATGGTCTAATTTTAGAATTTAATATTCATTTAGAGTAATAAGTGGGGAAAGTATAGTGGAACAGTTAAAGCTATTGGTAATAGAGTCAGTATGTAAAGCCAATAGTCAGCTGTGATAATGTACTGATACTGTAAACTATCCTCATGCTATATAATCAATTCTACTATGAGCCTAGCACATGCATATGTAAGTGAATATATAAGAAGCATAAGAATAATGACCACAGAGGTGATGATGATGTTGAAAACGATAATAATGAGAAGGACAATCCTCTACACAGAGAACATAAATTCTGTCACTAAAGTTGCACATGCAGTACTTTCTCCATGGTGGAAACTTAATAAATTGTTGCTTTATTTGAACTTTCTTAGACTCATACTTAAATTAGGAAAAAAAATACAAATATTTGTGGAACTTCCTGGAAGACATTTTATTGTAAAGACTGTGAGGGACAAAATAAACTTTTCTACCTTATTTCAAACCCCAAAAAGCCCATGACAATTCTGGACATATAACAGATACTCAAGAACTAAAGTTTATCAAATGTTGAATAGCAAATATATGCCTAAAAAATTTGCCTATTAGAGCTAGGGGAGTAGTACATCTTGTCTTACATTTCCTTATATATTAGTCTTTTAAGCTCTTGGAACTAATATTTTTTGGTTTTCACAGTATGCCAGCAACTATGAAAGTACTTGACTTATAATATTGATAATTTGATTTTGGCTTAGGAAGAAATTACAACTGAACATACTATGGGGCTTGGTTCACTAGATAGAGCCTAACATACTAGCAAGCATCCACTTTTTGATGTAATTAATTATTCTCTCATTTTAACAGATAGGGAAACTTCTGAAATCATGAAATTTATTTCTTGGGAAAATATCTCTGAAAATGAAATCAACCCCTAGTTGTCACGGTGGGAGTGAAGTCTAAGCATGGTATTGAGTGGAGCATGTGGATATAAGAAAACATATCCTAGTGAGACAGGGGTTCAGGATAGTGCTAGTGAGTTTTCCTCTCCACACCCACATTTCACTAAATTCTTTTTTCCTGCCGTATACTGATAGTGATCAGGGATGAAATATAAGTTTTAGATAAATTATGAAAGCAAACAGCAAATTTGCTGATGGCTCTATTGTGTGAATGATCCTACTGTATTTTCTTTTGGAAATAAGAAAGTAATTTGTGAAATTACTTCAATAGGTGTTTTAGCCTGGCAAAATTATAAGTAGAAAAAAAGTAAATATTGTAAAGATGTTGGTTTATAAGAACGTGTTCAGAAAACATATGGATCTCAACATAAATTTATTTGGGAAGAAGTCAGGAGCCTGTAGAAACATGTCTCTAAAACTGCAGGTGGCATATTACTAGTTAAGGCACAGGAATAATTTTTTTTATCATGCAGCAAGATTTTTTTTAAATTTGGAGGACCATATAACTTTGCATAATGTGAAGTAAACTGGAAAGGCAGAATCTTTAGACCATAACCCCTTACATATGTTATCCTCCCAAGCTAAAGAAACACATAAAGAAGGCTAAAATAACATTCAGCCCAAAATTAAACTGGCTGGAAGAAATTGCCTTGGTGAGAATACCCAAGGGAGAGACAGTACAAGTTTTCAGGTGCCAAAGTCAAACTTCCCTTGAATTTAGGGCAGTGTAGTTGATAGGGTAATTAAGCCAGGCTTATTTACCATTCTGCAAAATGCAGGGCACCAAGAGGCCAGATTTCCTTGGCAGATGTATATGAAAGTGTGGATCATGGTAGATCTCTTTTGAGGCTGGTTTAATAAATATTTTAGCTAAAAGTATAAAAATATATTACTTCCTATAACTGTGAATTTAAGGTTCTGCTAATAATATACCAAATATGCATAAGCTCTTTCATTTTTATTGCTGTGTCAGTTAATATGGTGTTCCTTTCCCCTAATATCATGACTCTCTCCCAGCTTTCCAGACCAAGGCATGATGAAATAAACACTATGGAAAAAAAAATCTAAGCACTGATGCCAATATTTGGAAGAATGAGAACATTCTTCTATTACCACATTGCTAAATGATTGATGAACATTAAGTCTTTAGTGGGTGAGATGAAATCTGAAAAGTGAATTTTTTAGAAAGCCAAGTGGTTGAGGGCAGGATTCCATCCACAGATGACAGTGTGATACCCATTATGAGTTGTATAGGAAGTGAATGGTGAAGATTTTGTGGGCAACATTGTAGGTCACGAAGAAGAGCTGAAAAGGTGCAGAAAACCAGGCAATCTGGTTTCAAAGTGGCAAAAACTACATTAAAGAATTAGAGAAAGCTATTTTGGATTTTTGAAAGTATGCTAAGGCCCTTCAATATGCAGATGCAAAGCTACTAACACATAAATGTATTAGTCATAATTAATAAACAATATGTTAGCTACTTTCCAGGAAATGCAAAAATAATCGCCAAGGGCAAAATGGTACTGCCATTGGTAATATTCCTTAATAACCTAGCATTTCACAAGCCACTTCCCTTCTGGTATCCTTCCATAAAGTGTTTTACCATTTTATCCCTCCTATTCTCTGCCACCTGCTTCTTCCATGAAGGTCAATGTGGCTGCCTCTGCAGAAGGTCAGAAGGCCATTGTTGAGCAGTGGTGACCCACCTTTACCTGCTGTACGATACATTTCACCATTGTTCTCACCCACTCTCGACATGCGTTATAAGAGAAATTCTCATTTAAAGTCACTATTGTCAAATAAGGTTAAAGTTAATATGACAAAATAATAATGCTTGTTATGTCATGTACAGTTTATTTTATGGTACAATTTATGTAAAAGCTTTGGAAATGGCTTCAGCTCTGTATTAATAGAATCATGAATGATCAATATGATTCACAAATTTCCAAAGATATAGCTCAACAGCACACACACTAGAAAAGAATAGCAATTAACCTTCCCTGCTATCCTTTTGGAATGAAAATAGAATCTATGTACACTGTCCTTCCCTTAAGTTTTATAATCCTGTTTTCAATTTGTGAATGGAAACCATATTCCTCAGAACATAAAGTCCTCCTTTACATTATGATCCACAAAAGTCGTAAGTTAAAATGCTTAAGTAGGGGACAGAAGTATTTCTACAGCCTGAGTATTTCATTTTAGTTGATACTGTATTTTCATAACTGTTGGATTTTAGGGGTAAATCAAGATTTCTCTTTATCTCCAAACCCACCCATCTTTTATCTCCTCTTCTCTCTCAAGGAAAAGCAGGATTGGTATAATTGGTCAAATTCCCAGACCTTACATTAGTTACATTTGCATTCGGTAGAGTGTTAAAGGGGATAAAATGTAGAGCTTCCTTAAATGTGGGCTTTTTGAATGCATCCTCTTCTCCCACGTAGCTTTGTAAAACAGGAAGCACTGGTGCCCCAGAGTCCACTCTGCTCTTGGAACTGATGTAGGCTCTCTCATTCATTTTTGTCTCCCCTATCTTCCTTGCCCCTTCCTCACCCAAGACCAAGCTATCTAGGTTGAGTCTGCAGAATGAGGTAGGAACTAAGTGGTATATTAGCTATCAAACTCAAACATATGAAGAGAGAAAGTGATCAGCTCCTGTGAGAAATAAGAAAGTGATTAGGGTAAAGTGATTAGAGGATTTTTAAGTTTTGCTATGTGTGATGCAATGTAATTTCCTCTTTGCCACTTCCTCAGGAGATCTGCAATAAATATCCACCTATTTTTAAAGTTTTGTGTAGTTAACTTAGTATTTCTTTTAGACACTGTGCTAATACTGGCCTAAGACAAACCATTTTTCTTCCAGTTTTGTGGGAGAGCCTGAGAGCTTGGCCAAATACTGTTATCCAATTTTAGCGTTTCTTGTATTAACCATTTGGATTAATGTGTTCTGAAAACTCAAGTCGAACATCATCATTATCGGTACAAAAAGTACTAAAACATAGGGATGATGTAAGTTATTCTACTTTAGAATGTGGGGGAGTGCTTTTCTATAAATCATACTTTAAAAATTTTCCATATATTAGTTATGGTTATTTAGGAAGTATTTTAACAGCACATAGGAATATGACTACATCCCATCCTTAACTAAAAGTTGTATATATTTATAGCATATTTATTCTGAATTCTGATTAAGCAGAATTAAAATTAAGAAATTAAAAAATATAACTCTCATTTGCCCTGCTTGCCTCCATAATGGCGGTCAATTGTGTACATAAACTAAAGAACAGACCATGGCCTCATGAGTTTCTAAACATTTCAGGCTCCTAAAGGATTTTTCTTGGAAAATAAATTATGTTGGTGTAAATTATTTAAAAATTAAACTCCCAGCTTGATAAATATAAAATCTTAATAAAAGATTTGAGACCTTACCCTGTGCCAGCCACAGATCTAAGTGCTGTACCTACATTATCTTCTTTAACCCTTTCAGCAACCCAGCTGAGGTAGATTCCATTTTGACTCTATTTTACAGTTGAGGAAATGGGCACATAGAGGTGAAAAAGCTCACCCAAGGTCAGAGTTGGAAAGGAACAGAGCCAGTAACTAAAGCAGTTTAACTGACTGCCGACTCAGAACACTTAACTATTACCTTATGAATGTTGACTTCTAAGAGTTGTTTAAAATAATTTCTGGTCCCATAGATGTATCTATGGTAATATATAATAATACCCATGTCAAAACCAATATTTGATATGGGTACAACAAGTATTAAAATATAATGTATCTAGTCATTTTTTAAAAATCTAATACTATGCCAGTTATTGATTCATTACCTCTCTGCTCCAAATTCACCATTTTTGGCATGCTCTGTGAAAACGGGTCTGGATCCTTTAAATACTTTGTTCTTTGCCAGCTGGCACTGAAGCTCTCTCAGTAGAGGGTGCTGGAGAGGCATGGCAGGAGGAAAAGCGTTTCATTTCTTAGTTTCCATATTCTCACTAGGCAGGAACCCACAGCACCACAGCACCAGGCTCCTATAGTGCAGCAGCTTCCAGTCGTCATCAGCTTTCCACAGCACACCCCTCAGGTTTCTGATGAGACACCTCCCCGTGAAAAGCTTTCCCCAGCAAACAAAAGGGTGGATTTCTAGCACCTTCTACCAGTGTGGCATCATAGTGACTTCTTGGCCATCCAGTAAGCCATGTCTCTGCACTCTCCAACAAGACGTGTATTTCAAACTTAAGAGAATGGGGATTTTTCATTGAGTATCTCTCAGGCTTAGGTGTAGAGTGCTTGCTTCTTATATCTGCTATTCACATATTCTTTAGAGTTCTCTCCACTTCTTTCTTAGCCAATCCCACACTACACCAATCCCTGATATAGTTAATAATCTGTTACTTTAAACTTTCTCTATTCAAACTGTGTGGTTTTTCTCTCCTAATGAGGTTCTGACAGAAAGAGATACTTATCCCAAATGAGAAATCTTATTGAAAGTGCTCTTGTGACAAGTGATTAACTACATGTATTTTATTAAATTAAAAAAAAATACTTACTAGGAAATACACACAATAAAATATTGTTTACAAATAAATGTGTAATTATTTTATTTATAATTATTGATTTACTTGACATGTTAAATGGAATAATCATCAATCAAGTTGAAATCTGTAATATTTTTATCTTATAAGAAAGAAGTCTTGGGCTTCCCTGGTGGTGCAGTGGTTGAGAGTCCGCCTGCCGATGCAGGGGACGCGGGTTCGTGTCCCGGTCCGGGAGGATCCCACGTACCGCGGAGCGGCTGGGCCCGTGAGCCACGGCCGCTGAGCCTGCGCGTCTGGAGGGTGTGCTCTGAAACGGGGGAGGCCACAGCAGTGAGAGGCCCGCGTAGCACAAAAAAAAAAAAAAAAAAAAAAAAAAAGAAGTCTTTTGTCTATTACTTTGTTTCTTATTTATTACAATATTTAATGGGAGGTAAATAAGGGAAATACCAGGCATACTGATTATGACTAAATATTATAAAGCACTTAGGTTAATAATTATTTAAATTTATTCAAATAAACCCAAATATACCAAATTTAATAGATGTATGCTGTAATCATTATCTGCCTCTGCAACTTAATATGTATTTAAATGTCTTTTTTATTTTGACCATAAATATAGCCTGAGCCCACATTTCAAAAAGCCTTGGGAGTGTTTCAAGCCAAAAAGAAATAAAAAATATTAGTGGAATTTAATTCCTTTCAGCCAGTTATGCCTAGGGAAATACATACTGGAATGTAGAAAGTCAGTTCTCTTGTGTTTGAAGTGAAAAATTAATCAGAAAGCAGCAAGTTTGTGGAACTAAGTAATACATCTATTGGTAACTTTAAAAATCCATAAAATTTATGTCTAAGGAAAAGTTGGCAGAGAGCAACTGATTTTCAAATATGATGAGTTTCATCACAGGTCTAGCCTATTCAGTTACCATGACTGAAATGCAAATGTCTAGGAGTGCTTACTGAGGAGTTCATTGCCCACTGAAAACATATGACTCTTAAAACTTTTGTTTATGCATAGAAGTGTAACTTTAAGGATTGGAAAAAAATCTATGTTAACAAAAGCTAAACTTTTCTGAAACTTAAGGCCACCCTGTGCTCTGACTTTCTCAGTCCTCATAAAATAAACCAGGTCTTACTTTGTCATTACTTGGAAGGAAGACCACCAAAGAAAATCCAAGGTGTGACTACATTCAGTGATTCAGTAAATAGGTCTTTTTGTGGAATCAACATTTAATATCACCTTCAAAATAGTGTTCAAAGCTGTCCCAACCACACACAGTCTACATGGACTGCTTTGGTTCTCTGATTCTGATTCAGACTTTGACCCCTTGGAGATTGTGCAGAAGTCAACGATTAAAAGTGAAAATGCTGTAAGATTGATTCAACTCTAAAGGTGCTGGGAAAGTAGCCAGCTTGGGTGTAATGTCTGTGTGCAGATCATTTCTCAATGGAATCTTTGCTCCCTTGATTGGTACTGTTAGGTTTAGGCAATTCAATAAACATTTCTGATCCTTGGTTTCCTCATTTGTAATACAGAGATAATAATTTCAACTCATAGAGTTCCCATGTGGAGTAAATGAAATCATCTATGTAAAGTGTTCTGCATACAGTAAATGTTAGTTTTTTTCCCCACTCATCCCCATTCCTGAGAATATATTTTTGCTGAACACCAGTTCAAACGATCTGGCTAGAGTAAGGTAATAACAAAAAGGAGGTGGAAAGGAAGGCATACAAGCCATGAAAGTTAGAACTAAAAATTGGGGAGACAAAAAGAGGACAGTGGAGGGTAATGTAAAAGACAAAAAGAAATTTTGCTGTTCTACTCAAATTATTTTTTTCCTTTTTAATACACTGGGCTTTCTATCACTCACTGCATTACTTGACAACCAATAACAACTTGCAAGAGAAAGCAAACAGAATATACTTCATCAACAATCAAAGAACATTTTACCAAACAAACTACTGGTCTCAGGTGTTGTTTTTTATTTATATAATACAGGAACCTTCTAGGTTAGTAGGCAAAGAAATGCCTGTGTGATGCAAAAGATTCTGATTATTAGAATGCCTTTACTCTGTTTTAAATTATATGGCATAAAACCAGTCATGCTAACATTCTGGCAACATGCACACACATATCAACATATGTATTATTTCATTTATTCCTTTTTCATAAAGTGTTTAACATTAAAAACACCTCATTAATCCATCGTCAAGAGTTAATTTTAAGATAATATCAAAAAATTATTTTAAAGTAAGTCAAGTCTTATAACACCTATACTCAGAAAACAAGATATAATATATAGAAATTTTTTTAAAAAAGAAGCCACTTGAACACACTATTCTGAAGGAGGGTCACTTACTTGGTTTGGTTTACTTTGGGTCCAGAATTTTGCCTATAAAGCAAGCTCTGCCCAGTCTAAGCATCTATATAAAATATTTACATATGCTTTTAAGTAGGAACTTTATGAGAATGACTAAAGGATTGATTAATGACTAAACCAATATTCTATAACAATAGCGATTTATGTTTCTAATTTGTACTTTTTTAAACTTCTTTATTAGAGTATTTTTGCTTTACACTGCTGTGTTAGTTGCTACTGTATAACAAAGTGAATCAGCTATATGCATACATATATCCTCATATCCCCTCCCCCTTGCATCTCCCTCCCACCCTCCCTATCCCACCACTCTGGGTGGTCACAAAGCACCGAGCTGATCTCCCTGTGCTATGCGGCTGCTTCCCACTAGCTATCTATTTTATATTTGAAGTGAATATATGTCAATGCCACTCTCTCACTTCATCTCATCTTACCCTTCCCCCTCCTGGTGTGATCAAGCACATTCTCTACGTCTGCATCTTTATTCCTGTCCTGTCCCTAGGTTCTTCAGAATCTTTTTTTTTTTTTTAGATTTCATATATATGTGTTAGCATTCGGTATTTGTTTTTCAAATAACTCAATTTCATTCCTTTTTATGGCTGAGTAATATTCCATTGTATGTATGTATCACATTTTCTTTATCCATTCATCTGTCGATGGATGTTTAGGTTGCTTCTTTGTCCTGTCTATTGTAAATAGAGCTGCAATGAACATTGTGGTACATGACTCTTTTGGAATTATGGTTTTCTCAGGGTATATGCCAGGTAGTGGGATTGCTGGGTCACATGGTAGTTCTATTTTTAGTTTTTTAAGGAACTTCCATACTTTTCTCCATAGTGGCTGTATCATTTATATTCCCACCAACAGTGGAAGAGGGTTCCCTTTTCTCCACACCCACTCCAGCATTTGTTGTTTGTAGATATTTTGATGATGCCCATTCTGACTGGTGTGAGGTGATAACTCACTGTAGTTTTGATTTGCATTTCTCTAATGATCAGTGATGTTGTGCATCCTTTCATGTGTTTGTTGGCAATCTGTATATCTTCTTTGGAGAAATCTCTATTTAGGTCTTCTGACATTTTTGGATTGGGTTGTTTGTTTTTTTGATATTGAGCTGCATGACTGCTTGTATACCTTGGAGATTAATCCTTTGTCAGTTGCTTCATTTGCAAATATTTTCTCCCATCTGAGCATTGTCTTTTCATCGTGTTTATGGTTTCCTTTGCTGTGCAAAAGCTTTTAGGTTTCATTAGGTCCATTTGCTCATTTTTGTTTTTATTTCCATTTCCCTAGGAGGTGGGTCAAAAAGGATCTTGCTGTGATTTATGTCATAGTGTTCTGCCTATGTTTTCCTCTAAGAGTTTTATAGTGTCTGGCCTTACACTTAGGTCTTTAATCCATTTTGAGTTTATTTTTGTGTATGGTGTTAGAGAGTGTTCTAATTTCATTCTTTTACATGTAGCTGTCCAGTTTTCTGAGCACCACTTAATGAAGAGGCTGTCTTTTCTCCATTACATATTCTTGCCTTCTTTATCAAAAATAAGGTGACCATATGTGCATAGGTTTTTCTGTGGACTTTCTATCCTGTTCCATTGATCTATATTTCTGTTTTTGTGCCAGTACCATACTGTCTTGATTACTGTAGCTTTGTAGTATAGTCTGAAGTCCAGGAGCCTGATTCCTCCAGCTCCATTTTTCTTTCTTAAGATTGCTTTGGATATTTGGGGTCTTTTCTGTTTCCATACAAATTGTGAAATTTTTTGTTCCCGTTTTGTGAAAAATTCCATTGCTAGGTTGAAAGGGATTGCATTGAATCTGTAGATTGCTTTGGGCAGTATAGTCGTTTTCACAATGTTGATTCATCCAATCCAAGAACATGGTCTATCTCTCCATCTGTTTGTATCATCTTTAATTTCTTTCATCAGTGTCTTATAGTTTTCTGCATACAGGTGTTTTGTCTCCTTAGGTAGGCTTATTCCTAGGTATTTTATTCCTTTTGTTGCAATGGTAAATGGGAGTGTTTCCTTAATTTCAGATTTTTCATCATTAGTATATAGGAATGCAAGAGATTTTTGTGCATTAATTTTGTATCCTGCTACTTTACTAAATTCATTGATTACCTCTAGTAGTTTTCAGGTAGCATCTTTAGGAATCTCTATGTATAGTATCATGTCATCTGCAAACAGTGACAGCTTTACTTCTTTTCTGATTTGGATTCCTTTATTTCTTTTTCTTCTCTGATTACTATGGCTAAAACTTCCAAAACGAAGTTGAATAATACTGGTGAGAGTGGACAACCTTGTCTTCTTCCTGATCTTAGAGGAAATGGTTTCAGTTTTTCACCACTGAGAACGAAGTTGGCTGTGGGTTTGTCATATATGGCCTTTACTATGTTAAGGTAAGTTCCCTCTATGCCTACTTTCTGGAGGGTTTTTTATCATAAACGGGTGTTGAATTTTGTCAAAAGCTTTTTCTGCATCTATTGAGATGATCATATGGTTTTTATTCTTCAATTTGTTAAATCACATTGATTGATTTGCATATATTGAAGAATCCTTGCATCCCTGGGATAACCCCACTTGATCATGGTGTAGGATCCTTTTAATGTGCTGTTGATTCTGTTTGCTAGTATTTTGTTCAGGATTTTTGCATCTACATTCATCAGTGATATTGGTCTATAATTTTCTTTTTCTGTGATATCTTTTTCTGGTTTTGGTATCAGGGTTATGGTGGCTTCCTAGAATGAATTTGGGAGTGTTTCTCCCTCTGCAATTTTTTAGAGAAGTTTGAGAAAGATAGGTGTTAGCTCTTCACTAAATGTTTGATAGAATTTGTCTGTGAATCCATCTGGTCCTGGGCTTTTGTTTGTTGGAAGATTTTTAATCACAATCTCAATTTCAGTGCTTGTGATTGGTCTGTTTATATTTTCTATTTCTCCTGGTTCAGTTTCAGAAGGTTGTGCTTTTCTAAGAATTTGTCCATTTCTTCCAGGTTGTCCATTTTATTGCCATATAGTTGCTTGTAGTAATCTCTCATGATCCTTTGTGTTTCTGCAGTGTCAGTTGTTAATTCTCCTTTTTCATTTCTAATTCTATTGACTTCAGTCTTCTCCCTTTTTTTCTTGATGTGCCTGGCTAATGGTTTATCAGTTTTGTTTATCTACTCAAAAAAAAACAGCTTTTAGTTTTATTGATTTTTGCTATTGTTTCTTCATTTCTTTTTCATTTATTTCTGATGTGATCTTTATGATTTCTTTCCCACTACTGACTTTGGGTTTTCTTTGTTCTTCTTTCTCTAATTGCTTTCTTTAGGTGTAAGGTTAGGTTGTTTATTTGAGATGTTTCTTGTTTCTTGAGGTAGGATTGTATTGCTATAAACCTCCCTCTTAGAACTGCGTTTGCCGCATCCCATAGTTATTGGGTCATCGTGTTTTCATTGTCATTTGTTTCTAGGTATTTTTTGATTTCTTCTTTGATTTCTTCAGTGATCTCTTGGTTATTTAGTAGTGTGTTGTTGCGCCTCCATGTGTTTGTATTTTTCACAGTTTTTTTCCTATAATTGTTATCTAGTCTCATAGTGTTGTGGTCAGAAAAGATACTTGATACAATTTCAGTTCTCTTAAATTTACTGAGGCTTGATTTGTGACCCAAGATATGATCTATCCTAGAGAATGTTCCAGGAGCACTTGAGAAGAAAGTGTAATCTGCTGCTTTTGGATGGAATGTCCTATAAATATCAATTAAGTCCATCTTCTTTAATGTATCATTTAAAACTTGTGTTTCCTTATTTATTTTCATTTGGTTGATTGGTTCATTGGTGAAAGTGGGATGTTAAAGTCCCTTACTATGATTGTGTTACTGTTGATTTCCCCTTATATGGCTGTTAGCATTTGCCTCATGTATTGAGGCGGTACTATGTTGGGTGCATAAATATTTACAATTGTTATATCTTCTTCTTGGATTGATCCCTTGATCATTATGTAGTGTCCTTCTTCATCTCTTCTAATAGTCTTTATTTTAAAGTCTATTTTGTCTGATATGAGAATTGCTACTCCAGGTTCCTTTTGATTTCCATTTGCATGGAATATCTTTTTCCATCCCCTCACTTTCAGTCTGTATGTGTCCCTAGGTCTGAAGTGGGTCACTTGTAGACAGCATATATACAGATCTTGTTTTGGTATCCATTCAGCCAGTCTATATCTTTTGGTTGGAGCATTTAATCCATTTACATTTAACATAATTATCAATATGTATGTTCATATTACCATTTTCTTAATTGTGTTGTGTTTGTGTTTGTGTGTCTTTTCCTTCTCCTGTGTTTCCTGCCTAGAGAAGTTCCTTTAGCATTTGTTGTAAAGCTGGTTTGGTGGTGCTGAATTCTCTTAGCTTTTGCTTGCATGTAAAGGTTTTAATTTCTACATTGAATCTGAGTGAGATCCTTGCTGGGTAGAGTAATCTTGGTTGTAGGTTTTTCCCTTTCATCACTTTAAATATGTCCTGCCACTCCCTTCTGGCTTGCAGAGTTTCTGCTGAATGATCAGCTGTTAACCTTATGGAGATTCCTTTTGCTTTTCCCTTGCTGCTTTTAATATTTTTTCTTTGTATTTAATTTTTGATAGTTTGATTAATATGTGTCTTGGCATGTTTCTCCTTGGATTTACCCTGTATGGGACTCCCTGTCCTTCCTGGACTTGATTAACTATTTCCTTGCCCATATTAGGGAAGTTTTCAACTATAATGTCTTCAAATATTTTCTCAGTCCCTTCCTTTTTCTCTTCTTCTTCTCGGACCCATATAATTCAAATGTTGGTGCATTTAATGTTGTTCCTGAGGTCTCTGGGACTGTCCTCAATTCTTTTCATTCTTTTTTCTGTATTCTGCTGTGTGGTAGTTATTTCCACTATTTTATCTTTCAGGTCACTTATCCGTTCTTCTGCCTCAGTTATTCTGCTATTGATTCCTTCTAGAGAATTTTTAATTTCATTTACTGTGTTGCTCATCATTGTTTGCTCTTTAGTTCTTCTAGATCCTTGTTAAACATTTCTTTCATTTTCTCCATTCTATTTCCAAGATTTTGGATCATGTTTACAATCACTGCTCTGAATTCTTTTTCAGGTAGACTGCCTATTTCCTCTTCATTAGTTTGGTCTGGTGGGTCGTTGAGTGGGACTGCGTCTTAGCGTTGACACAGAGATCTCTGGGAGAGCTCTTGCCAATTTTTATTACATGGGTCAAGGAGGTCTCTGGTGGTGCAATTTCTTGAACTTGGCTCTCCCACCTCAGAGGCTCAGGCCTGACAGCCGGCCAGAGCAACAAGACACTGTCAGCCACATGGCTTTTTTCTCTTTTCCTTTGTGCTTCATCTAGTTTCACTTGCTCATTGAGTGCAGCATGCAGAGGCGTTGCAGACCAGAGTTCCTAATGTGAAATGGCTGTACTGAACCTCAGCTTCATGGGTGCGTGGAGACGTGCTGCTCCCAGCACTCCTCTAATTTGTACTTCTATACAAATTAACTATATAACATTCAGCATTCTGATAGTTGTCTCTAGTTTCTCCTCACTAAGT
This sequence comes from Hyperoodon ampullatus, assembly GCF_949752795.1. Taxonomy (NCBI): domain Eukaryota; kingdom Metazoa; phylum Chordata; class Mammalia; order Artiodactyla; family Ziphiidae; genus Hyperoodon; species Hyperoodon ampullatus. The sequence continues at coordinate 54,064,570 of NC_136925.1, read as the reverse complement.
AACTGGTGATAATCTCTACCCAGTGTGGGTCTGGAAATAGTCCTTGTCCCCTCCAGATCATCTTTTGAATGTCCTGCATTGTTCTTGTCTAGTGCAGTCTGTCCTATACTGATACTTATTCTTGGTTCTGGGCCCTAAGCAGTGTACACAGAAAACTGGTCCTACTTTTCTTTGACTCTCAGACAACTGCTCTGAGCTTGCCTTCTCTCTGAAAGTTAAGCGTCCTATAGCTGTTTTACTTGTGACCTCCTTGAGGTCTTGTTTTTCAAGCTGTATAACTTTGGTGGAGAATTTTTATCCTCTCTTGCTAGGTAAAAGAAAATCATGACCTTCCTAGAGTCATAATTGAAAATGGATCCCCTTTTTACTCAACCCTTGACACCTCATGTGCAATCCATTTTACACTCTTTGACAACATTGTTGGTCCCTAAATTCCCAACATTATATGGATGACATATGTAAGATGTTAAATCCAATATTTTGGTAAATAGCCTATAAATTTTCTTTTCAGCAGATTTTAATAGGATACATTTTTACTATATTTATCAAAAATATATTTTTGCCTGTGATTTCTCTTGGTATGTATCTTTAATGGTCATTAACATTCTATAAGAAGTTTCAAATATAGGTTATCTGTATGTAAACCATTTGGAAAATAAGAAACAAAATGATTGGAAGTAGAAATTATTCAAATATGTCAGGCTTGCCCTCACGTTTTAGTAAAATTCCTGAAATCTATGTCCCCAATCAAAACCATGTGATTTACTTTCTATGGGACAAGACTTTATTCTTGAAAAAAAATGTGTGAGAACATGTTTGGAGCCAATTAAGAGACTATCCTTCAGGAATACTTGTTTTATGTGTATACAAAATTAAATCAATAAATATATGAAAAATGCAACCAAAAGAATCAGAAAATGACAAGCTCTGAAAAGTAAGAACACATGATGTGCTTTTCAAGTATTTACAAACTCATGGAAAGGATAAAGGTTGAAAAACGTGAAAGAATAACAAAGTGAAATAAGGATACATAAATGCATATTATTTTTCTTGGCAAACAGATATGAGGGAATAAATTCAGAATGCTATATGTGACTTTAATATGTTTTCCTTTTAGTCCATGATCCAGTCTACGATCATGTATTTCACTGAGGTGTCATGTTCCTTGAGTCTCCTTTAATCTGGAAAGGTATCTCTGCCTTTCAATGTCATTCGTATTTTTGGAAAAGATGTATATTTGAAACCATGGGGTCATTCTGATACCACCAATTACAGTCCAACCTCACAAGGTTCCTCCTTGCCATTCCTGTTCTATATTCTGTCACCCTTCCTCCAAAGTGAGAACCCTGGCTCCCACCATCAACACATGTACCCATTTGCCTAATTCTTTAATAACAACAGGTAGTTTCAGAATCCTGTAGAGTTGGAAGTGTCTCTTCAGAGTAACTTCTTAAAAATGGGATTGCTGGACTACAAGGTAAGAGCATATATCGTTTTGTTCAATTCTGCTTTATCTGATATGAAGATCTAGCCTTCTGATTATTTTTTGTTTTTATATGCCATGTACATTTTTTCCCATACCTTTATTTCCAGTCTTTTTAATGTCTGTATGTCTCCTATATACATCAGTTGCTTTATCAACAAATTTGAAATTCTTTTTTTTCCGTTAATAGGTGATTTAGACCCATTCAAATTTTTTATATGACTGATATGTTTTGTACCAACTCTATCATATTATTTTTTTTTCTTTTTCTTTCTTTTATTTTTGGTATGCGGGCCTCTCACTGTTGTGGCCTCTCCCGTTGCAGAGCACAGGCTCCAGACATGCAGGCTCAGAGGCCATGGCTCACAGGCCCAGCCTCTCCGCGGCATGTGGGATCTTCCCGGACCGGGGCACGAACCCGTGTCCCCTGCATCAGCAGGCAGACTCTCAACCACTGCTCCACCAGGGAAGCCCCTATCATATTATTTTATGTTATAATTACTTGGTTTACAATGCTGTATTTACCATTTTTCCTTCTAGTGGTATGACTCTTTGCTATATTTTAAACTTTTATTTGGTGTAGGAGTTTTATTTTTGTCTTATATGCCAAATTTTGGGTTTTAGCACTCAATTTTCACAGAAAGTTAATGACAATAAGCAATGAGTACTTTGGTTAAAGAATGCTAACAGACACTTTTATAACAGATTACAAAGTTAGTTTTAACAGGGCTTGGGAGTGTAGGCCAGCCACTGTGGCAGGATGTCCCAGCTGAGAAAGAATGAGGCTACAGTCTTGCCCAAATTTAAACCATGGCATTCATGGACCAAATTCTTCTTGATTCCATCAAGCTCAGTTTGCAAATAAATGATCTCAAATGATGAGAGTTCAGGACATTTCACATAACCTGTCTCTACACCCCCTTACCCCAGCCTCTTCTTTGCTCCCACACTGTTATTTTGATACAGCTAAAAGCTCAACTCCAGTCCCTCCTAATGAGGGAAGCGTAACACTATCCAGGCATCTCTCAGCACAGAGATCCGAATGTCATTGCTCCGCACAGTCTGATTTATATCAGCTTGGTTAAAAATCACCCACTTGCTGGAAACCCCCTGTGGAGAGGTGTGCACTGGCTCCAGGCCATAGCCCTCTTCTTTTTCTTGTTTTTGTCTCCCTGGCCAAAATCTGTAGTTGGAAGGACCTGCTGTGTATTTGTGAAATTATCCTCACAGGGACATAGAGAAGAACTTTGGCCTCCTTGAAATAGTTTACACCTAACTTAGTTAAAGGAGCATAAATGATGGGACTGCCTTGTCCCATCAATAAGAAGTATCACTTGCAATATTTTTCATGCAAGGTTTGAGCACACACAGCAAACACTTTCTACCTTCTGGGGCTAGAAAATCTCTCAGAGTAAGAGATTATTTTTGACAATATGGTTCTAAATCCCTGGGAAAAAAAAAGTCAGGGCAGATGGCCTGGAGCCAGCCAGGAAACACTTAATCACTCAGAAAAACAAGAAACTGGAGAGGTCATTATTCTTAGTGGGCCAGACTATAAAACAACGTTTTTAAGTCTTCAGATTTATAGCAAAGCACCTTGAAATATCTCAAACAATTATGAAGAACAAGACTGCTCCAAAAGGCATTATGCAAAATATTCTTGTTCATTTTCCTTAAACAAACAGAACTGCCTAACCATCTTTTAATTCAGTACAGAGTTTTCCTATTGTGTCTCTCACTGGATTCTTTCACCATTGTAGGTTGAGCACAATGACTAAGTTAATCCTAAACAACATAATAATTTAATGGAAGGATAAAGTAACTGGGGACAAGATGCATACACATTCGTTTTCAAGCATATGATTTGGCTATAATATCTTCCACCTGCAAGTGTAAAAAAACCCTTAAGAAACACTATAAGGCCTTCAGGTGGGTGGGCCATAATGGGCCACAAGTGAAAAATCCTAACATTAAAGGCAGCAGTAGAGATTAATCAGAAAATGAAATTAATACTTGCTGAGCCCTGCAATGTGCCAGGCTTCCTGGTAAATCCCTTCATAATATCATTATATCATATATACATTATATCATTTCACACTTACAACTGTGATACAAAAGTTTATTATTCGTGTTTTTACAAATGAGAAAATTGTGACCCCCAATTGTTTACGCGACTTGCCCAAGCTTACACAGCTGGCATGTGGCAAAGTTAAAATTCATTCCCAAAGACTATGCTCACTCTGGAGTTCCAAATTAGCAATGCGCAGGCTGCTATGGAAACAGGGCCTAAAAATTGATATACCAAAATGTGTAATAATTTTTACCATAATAAAAATTAATCATAATAATAATGAGCTACTTACATGTCACTCTTATTTCCAGTACATTTTCACCAACACATTCATGATACTGTTTTATCTGTACAAGTAAAGAGGAAGAGTGCAAAAGAAGATTGTCTATAATCTTTAACGCGTTACCTGTGCTGTCATGAATCTAACTCAGACTATAAAGAAACTATGCTTAGGCATGAAAGGAAGTCATTGTAAAAGAACAATTCCCTTTTAGATATAGGATGAAGCCAGGAAAAATTGGTGAAAGCTCTAAAAGCAGTCAATCACTATGGCAATGAAAATAAAATTGGATTCTGTTTGAGACAATATTAATATGAAGTTTAGAACAGTAATACAACATGAGAGGAAGAGACATTGGACCTCATTTGTTTTATTCCTTACAAGATAAAAAGATGGATAGCCTTTATAAAAAGGAAACCCCACACAGAGAACAGTCCTGTATTAAAGAATTCATACCTAAAATAAGAAGAACTGAAATAAGGGTTTTGCATCAAGCACAGAAATAGAGAATTTCTGGGATGTCTAAGTTCATAAGACCTTAAAGTGCTTAAAACAACACAAGAAAACTTGCCAGGAGCTGTTAAATTATTGGTTAAGTACAAAAGCCTTACAGTGAGCGCACCCAGGCAGGTACGTTAGAAAGCTTTGATGCTGAATGGGAATAGGGTAAGAAACTACTTAGTTCATAGATTAAAAGTTTATTATTCACATTCTAAGCAACCAAGTAATATTTCTGATATTGGAGTTTCTCAGGAAGGCAACACACTCTCTTGAAGAAATAACATCCACTAGAAGTCACAAACTGTGTTTCAGTCCAGCTAAATCACTCTACCTGGGCAATAGTTTCTTTATCTATAAAATATTTTAAAACACTAGATTATTGTTTATATTAAGTAATAATTATTATTTAAATAATAATTAGGTTAGAGATCATCTAAGATCATTTGCAATGGTAAAATTCTGATTGTGAGGTATATTTTGTCAATAAAGAATTTTTGTTTAAAAGAGTGACACATAGTGAGTTCCTTAGACTCTATTACTCGAAAGGAAATCAGGCTAAAGGTTTATGGAGAAGAGATCACTTTTAGAGACAACTCCAACAAATTACAGACATATGTTCCTTTTAACCTTAATATTTACAAAGTTATATCCTGCCAATGTGACTTAAAAAACAAGAACATAGGGCTTCCCTGGTGGCGCAGTGGTTGAGAGTCTGCCTGCCGATGCAGGGGACACGGGTTCGTGCCCCGGTCTGGGAAGATACCACATGCCGCGGAGCGGCTGGGCCCGTGAGCCACGGCCGTTGAGCCTGCGCGTCTGGAGCCTGTGCTCTGCAGCGGGAGAGGCCACAACAGTGAGAGGCCCACGTACCGCAAAAAAACAAACAAACAAACAAAAAAAAACAAGAACATATAATGTCTCTAGAACATAATTCTTTTTTCAAAACTGGCATACAAATGTGAATATTATTGATGGTAAAGTCAAATTTCCCGGCTCTGAGCAAGGATTATTGCATTTGTGTTAATTAACCTGGTAAATTTTTGTCAAATTAGTAAGTAACGGCTGTTAAAAAGAAAAAGAAGATTAAATATATCAGGTAAAGTTATACATAAAAGGTAAAAACTATAAATTATAAAACTATAAAGTGATATGTAGTTAAGGTTGCAAGAAAAATTTAAATACAATGCTTATAAATTATTAGAAGAAACACATACCAGTCAATGTGAAAAAGAATATCTACAGATAAAATTGTGAAGATTCTGGGCTTCCCTGGTGGCGCAGTGGTTGAGAGTCCGCCTGCCTATGCAGGGGACATGGGTTCGTGCCCCGGTCCGGGAAGATCCCACATGCCGCGGAGTGGCTGGGCCCGTGAGCCATGGCCACTGAGCCTGCGCGTCCGGAGCCTGTGCTCCGCAACGGGAGAGGCCACAACAGTGAGAGGCCCGCGTACTGCAAAAAACAAAACAAAACAAAACAAACAAAAAAAAAATTGTGAAGATTCTTTATGGAAACAACAAAAATAGAAAGTTAGAACCTAAATTATGCTGAAAGAATTAAGACCACATGTCTATAAATCAATAAAATCAATATGGGCTAAACTAATATTTTAGAGGGGAAAAAGCTCTCATTTTGGAACACAAAGTAAAATCCTAGTAAATGTTATTTACATTAAACACAAATTTTAAAAACTGATTCAGAAAGATTAATAAGGACAATTTTAGACACACTATTTTAAAAATGTACACAAAAAGAAAGCAGAGTATGGTAACCAGAATTCTGAGATAGCTTCCAAGATTTCCTACACCTATGATCAATTTTACCCCCATGATTATGTTCTGTGGCACAATTGGCTTTAAATTGAGAAATTATCTAGGTTGGCCTAATCTAATCACACGACCCCTTTCAAAGCACAGTTTTCTCCAGCTGGTGAAAGAAGACCTAGTCAGAGACCTGAAGCACTGGAAGGATTTAATGCACCTTTTTTGGCTTGAAAATGAAAGGGGCCACTTGGCAGCCTCTAAGAGATGTGAGCAGCCCCCTGCTGACAGCCCGAAGTTGTACAAACACAAAGAACAGAATCATGCCAACAAGAATAAACTTGGAAGCAAATTTTTCTCCAGTATCCAGACAAGTGCTAAACCCTACCTACACCTTGATTTCAGCATTGAGAACCCAGCAACACTGTTCCAGATTTCTGACATATAGAAATGTGAACTAATAAATGGGTGGTATTTTAAGCCACTAAGGTTATAGTAATTTTATGCAGCAATAGAAAACTAATACAGAGGAAACTATTTTAATATCAATTTAAGATTGAATTTAAGCCATCAGATAGTAAACAACAGCAAAAAGACACCTTATTACAGAAATGAATATATATTCACAATGAATATATAAAGCAGGTATGAACAGATAACAACAAAATAACCTGCTTCAACATTCATAGTGAAAAAAACTACAGTCGATACAAAGATAAATATATAAAAACACATTAGTAAAAGTAAACTTCACCTCTTTCAGACCCTATTGGATCAAGTGGACAAAAACTAAATAAAGATATAGAAGACCTAGTAACATAATTGGTGGAATAGTTCTAATTTGATATACTTGAACTCTGTTTCCTAAAAGAGATAATACAATTTCCTTTTAAGTGATAGTGAATGGGGTTTTCATTTTAATTTCTAGTTTTAATTATGTTACTAAAAAATTTATCTGTTTGAATAATATATGGCCAATTTTTGTGAATTCTACATGATCACAAAAGAATATTATTCCCATTATAAGTGTACTAATGTTAATTGAAGTCATCAGTAGAAATGAAATAATCTCACAAGAGAGCAGAAGATGAAAAATGGATCTAGAGAGGTGCTTGAGGAACCCCTGTATTTGAAGAAAGGAAGAAATGAGTGGCTGAGAAGATGTTTCCAGAGAGGTAGAAGGAAAATCAGGAACTTAAGCTTCTTACACATAGCAAAATTCTCAGGAAGGAGATTGTATGAATAATATCGAGTGCTGCTGAAAGTTCAAGAAAGGTTAGGATTTTAAAAGTTCTATTAGATTTATTGACAAGGTTATTGATGACCTTAGCAGGGACATTTTAGTGGAGAATGTGAGGAAATGGATATGGCAACTTTTTTCCAGAAATTTGATAACCAAAGGAGCAAAGAGATTGGAAGTAGCTGAAAGGTAAAGTGGTGTCAAAGGAGAATTATTTTTAAATAGATGCAGAAGATCTGAGCATATTAAATGCCTGTGAAAGGGATCTAGCAGAGAGACAGACAGAGAGACAGAGAGAGAATGAGAGAGATAGGGAACAAGAGAGAGAGAAGATTCATGAGAGGGAAGGGCTAATGGAAGGATATCTTGAGATGGAACAGCATGTTCACTCAAAGGTCTCTCAGTGTCATGTGAAAAATAAACAAGGCTGAAGATTAGAACCAGTACTTGTGGCCAAAATGGAAAAGACAATTTCAAAGGCGGTAGATTCAGATTATTCCAAAGGCGATTTTGGAGGGTATGAGCAAGAAGCATTTTTTCGTGGCATATTCTTCAGTAGTATCCATGTCCTTACCATGGTAGAATTGGAAAACTGAATTTGAGAATTAAACAGACACAGGTTTATATTGTCCTACACCACATTCTAGATGTTTGATGTTGGACATACCTCTCCAAAATTTAAGTTTCTCTTCTGTAAAATGTGGATGGTAATTTCTATCTCACAATACTAGGTAATTAAGGGGATAAATATATGTGGCATAAAAAAGATGAGGAAAATATACTAAATATACACCAACCATTTCCCTCCAACATACACACACCTAAACTTTTTTTTTTTTTTTTTGTGGTACACGGGCCTCTCACTGTTGTGGCCTCTCCCATTGCGGAGCACAGGCTCCGGACGTGCAGGCTCAGCGGCCATGGCTCACGGGCCCAGCCGCTCCGCGGCACGTGGGATCTTCCCGGACCAGGACACGAACCCGTATCCCCTGCATCGGCAGGCGGACTCTCAACCACTGCGCCACAAGGGAAGCCCACCTAAACTCTTTAGCTATGTTACACACCCTAGTTTTGACCACTATGTCTCATCCGAATTGTACTGTCAAGCATAAATCTAATCTGGAATTGATAAAACAATCTGGAATTGTTATAGCCATGATATACCAAAAAAAAAAAAAAAAAAGACAGAGATTGAAAATCAGTTACATACCTAGTTAGCAAGATACATAGATTAGTAGCTACAGGTAATATTACTTTAAATTTTCCTTATTTAGGTAATTTTTAGTGGATCTTTGAAAATAGTGTTCTAGAGTTTTCCATAGTATTTCACTGTTCTTTGGTATCTTAATTTTTTCTTTTTTTTTTTGATTTAGATGCTTCAGTTTCATAGTCATAAGAGTACATGAGAGGGGTAGGAGTCAAGATGGCGGTGTGGGAAGACACGGAGTTAGTGTCTCTCCACAACTAGGGCGCCTGCCGGCTACGGGTGGGGGACTCTGACCCCCAAGGATACGGGAGCAACCCCAGAGTGAACCGGTAGGACACAGGGGGACCAAGGGGGGAGGAGAAGTGGAGGCCAGACAAGATTGGCACCCCTGAGGCATGGGAGATCAGGAGAGGCAGGTGGGAGGGACTCTCCAGGAAGAGAGGGAAAGGAGTGGAGGGGGACTGTTTGGCTGTTTGGCCCACTCGGGCTGGGCAGCCTGCTGCTCTCCCAAGCCATTCTCCTCCTCCAAAGTCCCATCCAGGTTGCGTGGGTCCTGGGGGCATAGGAGGGGGCTGGGGAGATCAGGCGTGGCAGGCAGGAAGGGTCATCCAGGAGGAGTGGGAGAGGACTGGAGGGTGATTGCCCCACTCACTGGGGCCCAGGGAGACTGCTGAGCTCCCAGGCTGATCCCCTGCCCTCAAAGGCCCCCACTTCCCCCCCCCCCGCCCGCATTGGTCCTGGGGGCATAGGAGGGAGGGCGGGGATATCAGGAGAGTCAGGTGGGTGGGGCCCTCCCAGACCCCAGAATGGAGGAGCAGGAGAGGAGAGGAGGGCATTTGCCCCACCCACTCGAGCCCAGGAAGTCTGCTGGGCTCTCAGGTGAGGTCTCCTGCACTCTCAGACTAGGGGTGGGGGGCACGCCTATGCCCCATTGTTCCTTGAGCCTAAGCCCCATGCCCCACAGCCCCCAGGGCCTTTTCCAGTACTGTGGGTCCTGAGCATTGGCTGCGCCCACCATTCAAACCTTGCCCTTGCTTAGGCCTGGCCCACGAGAGCCAAGGCCTTCCCCCACTACCCTTTTTTTTCTTTTCCCTCCTCTTTTTTACTTTGTGGTACTGATGTACCTTCCATTTGTTGATTCACCTATATTTTTATGTTTACATTCTTTCTAACATATGTTAGTATCCTAGTCTAATTTTATTTTTTACTTTGTTATTGTTCTTTTTTTTTCCTTTCCCACACCATGTGGCTTGTGGGATCTTGATTCGTGAGCCCAGGGTCGGGTGGAAGCTCCTGCAGTGGGAGCTCCGAGTCCGAACCACTGGACTAACAGAGAACCTCAGAGCCCAGGAATATTCATCAGAGTGAGGTCTCACCAAGTTCCTCATCTCAGCACCAAGACCCAGCTCTACGCAAGAGTCTACAAACACCAGTGTGGGAAGCCTCAGGCCAAACAACCAGTAAAACAGGAACACAATTCTATTTATTAAAAAAAAAAAAAGAGAGACAGCAAGAAAACATGTCACAGATCAAGGGGCAAGGTAAAAACTTAGAAGACCAAATAAATGAAGAGGAAATAGTCAATCTACCTGAAAAAGAATTCAGAGTAATTATAGTAGAGATGATCCAGAATCTCAGAAATAGAATGGAAGCACGGATTGAGAAAATAAAAGAAATGTTTAACGAAGATCTAGAAGAACTAAAGAACAAACAAACAGAGATGAACAATACAATAACTGAAATGAACAATACACTAGAAGGAATCAATAACAGAATAAGGGAGGCAGAAGAACGAATAAGGGAGCTGGGAGACAAAATAGTGGAAATAACTGCCGAGAAGCAGAATAAAGAAAAAAGAATGAAAAGAATTGAAGAAAATCTCAGAGACCTCTGGGACAACATTAAATGCACCAACATTTGAATCATAGGGGTCCCAGAAGAAGAGAAAAAGAAACGGACTGAGAAAATATTCGAAGAGATTATAGTGGAAAACCTGCTTAATATGAGAAAGGAAATAGTCACCCAAGTTCAGGAAGCACAGAGAGTCCCATACAGGATAAACCCTAGGAAAAACAAACCAAGACACATATTAATCAAGCTAACAAAAAATAAATTCAAAGAAAAAATATTAAAAGCAGCAAGGGAAAAACAAAAAATAACATACAAAGAATCCCCATAAGGTTATCAGCCGATTTTTCAGTGGAAACTCTGCAGGCAAGAAGGGAGTGGAAGGATACACTTAAAGTGATGAAAGAGAAAAACCTACAACCAAGATTAACCTACCCAGCAAGGATCTCATTCAGATTCGACGGAGAAGTGAAAAGCGTTTTAGACAAACATAAGCTAAGAGAATTCAGCACCACCAAACTAGCTTTACAACAAATGCTAAAGAAACTTCTCTAAGCAGGAAACACAAGAGAAGAAAAAGACACACAAACACAAACACAACACAATTAAGAAAATGGTAATATGAACATACATATCGATAATTACGTTAAATGTAAATGGATTAAATGCTCCAACCAAAAGATATAGACTGGCTGAATGGATACCAAAACAAGACCCGTATGTATGCTGTCTACAAGAGACCCACTTCAGACCTAGGGACACATACAGACTGAAAGTGAGGGGATGGAAAAAGATATTCCATGCAAATGGAAATCAAAAGGAACCTGGAGTAGCAATTCTCATATCAGACAAAATAGACTTTAAAATAAAGACTATTAGAAGAGATGAAGAAGGACACTACATAATGATCAAGGGATCAATCCAAGAAGAAGATATAACAATTGTAAATATTTATGCACCCAACATAGTACCGCCTCAATATATGAGGCAAATGCTAACAGCCATATAAGGGGAAATCAACAGTAACACAATCATAGTAAGGGACTTTAACATCCCACTTTCACCAATGAACCAATCAACCAAATGAAAATAAATAAGGAAACACAAGTTTTAAATGATACATTAAAGAAGATGGACTTAATTGATATTTATAGGACATTCCATCCAAAAGCAGCAGATTACACTTTCTTCTCAAGTGCTCCTGGAACATTCTCTAGGATAGATCATATCTTGGGTCACAAATCAAGCCTCAGTAAATTTAAGAGAACTGAAATTGTATCAAGTATCTTTTCTGACCACAACACTATGAGACTAGATAACAATTATAGGAAAAAAACTGTGAAAAATACAAACACATGGAGGCGCAACAACACACTACTAAATAACCAAGAGATCACTGAAGAAATCAAAGAAGAAATCAAAAAATACCTAGAAACAAATGACAATGAAAACACGATGACCCAATAACTATGGGATGCGGCAAACGCAGTTCTAAGAGGGAGGTTTATAGCAATACAATCCTACCTCAAGAAACAAGAAACATCTCAAATAAACAACCTAACCTTACACCTAAAGAAAGCAATTAGAGAAAGAAGAACAAAGAAAACCCAAAGTCAGTAGTGGGAAAGAAATCATAAAGATCACATCAGAAATAAATGAAAAAGAAATGAAGAAACAATAGCAAAAATCAATAAAACTAAAAGCTGTTTTTTTTTGAGTAGATAAACAAAACTGATAAACCATTAGCCAGGCACATCAAGAAAAAAAGGGAGAAGACTGAAGTCAATAGAATTAGAAATGAAAAAGGAGAATTAACAACTGACACTGCAGAAACACAAAGGATCATGAGAGATTACTACAAGCAACTATATGGCAATAAAATGGACAACCTGGAAGAAATGGACAAATTCTTAGAAAAGCACAACCTTCTGAAACTGAACCAGGAGAAATAGAAAATATAAACAGACCAATCACAAGCACTGAAATTGAGACTGTGATTAAAAATCTTCCAACAAACAAAAGCCCAGGACCAGATGGATTCACAGATGAATTCTAACAAACATTTAAAGAGTTGACACCTATCCTTCTCAAACTCCTCCAAAAAACTGCGGAGGGAGAAACACTCCCAAATTCATTCTAGGAAGCCACCATAACCCTGATACCAAAACCAGAAAAAGATATCACAGAAAAAGAAAATTTTAGACCAATATCACTGATGAATGTAGATGCAAAAATCCTGAACAAAATACCAGCAAACAGAATCAACAGCACATTAAAAGGATCCTATACCATGATCAAGTGGGATTTATCCCAGGGATGCAAGGTTTCTTCAATATATGCAAATCAATCAATGTGATACAACATGTTAATAAATTGAAGAATAAAAACCATATGATCATCTCAATAGAGGCAGAAAAAGCTTTTGACAAAATTCAACACCCATTTATGATACAAACTCTCCAGAGTGTGGACATAGAGGGAAGCTACCTCAACATAATAAAGGCCATATATGACAAACCCACAGCCAACATCGTTCTCAATGGTGAAAAACTGAAACCATTTCCACTAGGATCAGGAACAAGACAAGGATTCCCACTCTTGCCACTCTTATTCAACGTAGTTTTGGAAGTCCTCGCCACAGCAATCAGAGAAGAAAAAGAAATAAATTGCAAAAGAAGTAAAACAGTCACTAGTTGCCGATGACATGATACTATACATAGAAAATCCTAAAGATGCCACCAGAAAACTACTAGAACTAATCAATGAATTTGGTAAGGTTGCAGGATACAAAATTAATGCACAGAAATCTCTGGCATTCCTATACACCACCAACAAAAAATCAGAAAGAGTAATTAAGGAAACACTCCCATTTACCATTGCAACAAAAAGAATAAAATACCCAGGAATAAACCTGTCTAAGGGGGCAAAAGACTTGTACTCAGAAAACTGTAAAACACTGATGAAAGAAATCAAAGATGACACAAAGAAATGGAGAAATATACTATGTTCTTGGATTGGAAGAATCAATATTGTGAAAATGACTATACTACCCAAAGCAATATACAAATTCAATGCAATCCCTATCAAGCTACCAATGGCATTCTTCACAGAATAGAAGAAAAAAATCTTACAGTTCATATGGAAACACAAAAGACCCTGAAGAGCCAAAGCAATCTTCAGAAAGAAAAACGGAGTCGGAGGAATCAGGCTCCCTGATTGAAACTACATCACAGAGCTACAGTAATCAAAACAGTACGGTGCTGGCAGAAAAACAGAAATATAGATCAATGGTACAGGATGGAATGCCCAGAGATAAACCCATGCACATATGGGCACCTAATTTATGATAGAGGAGGCAAGAACATACAATGGAGAAAAGACACCTGCTTCAATAAGTGGTGCTGGGAAAACTGGAGAGCTACATGTAAAAGAATGAAATTAGAACACTCTCTAACACCATACACAAAAATAAACTCAAAATGGATTAAAGACCTAAATGTAAAGCCAGACACTATAAAACTCTTAGAGGAAAACATAGGAAGAACACTCTATGTTATAAATCACAGCAAGATCCTTTTTGACCCACCTCCTAGAGAAATGGAAATAAAGACAAAAATAAACAAATGGGACCTAATGAAACTTAAAAGCTTTTGCACAGCAAAAGAAACCATAAACAAGATGAAAAGACAACCCTCAGAATGGGAGAAAATATTTGCAAATGAAGCAACTGACAAAGGATTAATCTCCAAAATATACAAGCAGCTCATGAAGCTCAATATCAAAAAACAAACAACCCAGTACAACAATGGGCAGAAGAACTAAATAGACATTTCTCCAAAGAAGATATACAGATTGCCAACAAACACATGAAAGGATGCTCAACATCACTAATCATTAGAGAAATGCAAATCAAAACTACAATGAGGTATCACCTCACACCAGTAAGAACGGGCATCATCAAAAAATCTAGAAACAATAAATGCTGGAGAGGGTGTGGAGAAAAGGGAACCCTTCTTGCACTGTTGGTGGGAATGTAAATTGATACAGCCACTATGGAGAACAGTATGGAGGTCCCTTAAAAAACTAAAAATAGAACTACCATGTGACCCAGCAATCCCACTACTGGGCATATACCCTGAGAAAACCATAATTCCAAAAGAGTCATGTACCACAATGTTCTTTGCAGCTCTATTTACAATAGCCAGGACATGCAAGCAACCTAAATGTGCACTGACAGATAAATGGATAAAGAAGATGTGGCACATATATACAATTGAATATTACTCAGCCATAAAAAGAAATGAAATTGAGTTATTTGTAGTGAGGTGGATGGACCTAGAGTCTGTCATACTGAATGAAGTAAGTCAGAAAGCGAAAAACAAATACAGTATGCTAATGCATATATATGGAACCACACACAAAAAATGGTACTGATGAACCTAGTTGCAGGGCAGGAGTAAAGAGGTAGGCATAGAGAATGGACTTGATGTCATGGTGTAGGAGGTTGAAGCTGGGGCAAAGTGAGAGTGGCATCGACACATATACACTACCAAATGTAAAAGAGTTGGCAGGTGGGAAGCAGCAGCATAGCACAGGGAGATCGGCTCAGTGCTTTGCTATGACCTAGAGCAGTGGGATAGCAAGGATGGGAGGGAGGCTCAAGAGGGAGAGGATATGGCGACATATGTATGCATATGGCTGATTCGCTTTGTTGTGCAACAGAAACTAACATGGTATTGTGAAGCAATTATACTCCAATAAAGATCTAGTAAAAAAAAAAAGAGTACATGAGAACTGAATAATCAGATAGGATTATGATTATTTTAACAGTAAAAAAATTTTGAATATTTTCCATGAAGCCAAAATTTGGGGGAAATTCAGGAAAATATTTTCAATTATTAGGATTCAGGTATAAACCTCAGATTTTAGGGATAAATTTAGCCAATAATAATGCCATAGGGGGAAAATATTGCCATTATGCAATAGTAAGTATGGTGAAATGAGTTTATCGTCACAAGATTAATTATATGTTGAGGACAAGATTCATCATTCTCCTTGATTAAGGAGTTCCACAGCAAAAGCCAAAACTTTGTAACTCATACACATATAAACAAGACCACATGGCACACACTCAATAACTATGTATTGACATGCATACAGGTGTACATGTGTGTATATGAATGTAAATGTGATCATATAATTCACATTTTGACAAACTGAACTATAAATTCAGTAAGCAGAAAAAGAAAAGTGTTTATATAAAATGAGATTTGGTTCAAGGCTCTGAAAGTTAATAGAACGAGGTCTGAGCCTTGGCTTCCCCACTTACTAGCTGCATTAGTCAGTATTCTACAAAGAAACAGAACCCATAGGATGTGTGTATATATATAGAAAGAGATTTAATTTTTAAGGAGTTGGCTCACACAACTGTGGAAACTTGGAGAGTACAACAGGGGATGGGAAGGCCTGCGGGCTAGAGACCAGGAAAGAGTTACAGTTAGAGTCTAAAGGCAATCTGCTGTTGGACCAGGAGGAGCTGATGTTACAGAGGAATCCAAAGGCCGTCTACTGGCAGAATTCCCTCTTGCTTGGGGAGGCAAGTCTTTTGTTCTACTCAGGTCTTCAACTGATGGAATGAGGTACCCACATTATGGAAAGCAATCTGCTTTACTCTAGATCCACCAATTTAAATGTGAATTTCATCCAAAAGCACCCTCACAGAAACATCCAGAATAATGTCTGACCAACTATCTGGGCACCATGGTCCAACCAAGCTGACACATAAAATTAACCATCACACTAGCTGTGTAGTCTTGAGCAAATAAACAGCCCTCTCTGAATCTCAGTCTCTGTAAAATTAGGTTAATAATATCTACCTCTTAGAGCTGTTGTGAAATTATGCACATATAGTTAACACATAGTAGGCAATTAACAAATTTTAGTGTGCTACATCTACATACTCATATGTTCAAAATCCCTCAATTGTAATTGGTGTATTTAAAGTGAAATGAAGCTGTAAAAATGAAAGAAAAAAAAGTGTGTTTTGAATATGTGTAATCCTCACAGTTGATAAATAACAACGCAATAGAGAATAATTTATTCTTGCTTACTCTCTGTGCTTACAGTGGACTATATTTTACAGTGTTCTTACAGCTTGATTGAAGGCTCCATTTGGTGTGATGCCCCAAACCAAACCTAGGTATGTGTCAGTGATCAGTGACATGCACTTTACCATTTGAAGCAATCGTATGCTGTCAAATTCTTACCTGTGTCATGTAAAACCAGCAGAGTTTCACTTTTTTAAAGATGTTTCATTATATTTCCCAGACAAAAACAGAGAAATATTAATGACCTTTCATTTGGAAGATTAAAATAGGATTTTTTAAGGCTGAATGAATGCAGCCACATAAAATAGAAGCTGCTTATAATCCCTAACGTTTGCTACAAATTTAACCAAAGCCTCTTTCTGAGGTTTGAGGAAGTTCAGTGTTTCCCCTCAATTATTCTTCATTTTTGCCTCTCTCTGCAGTTTTGGGTTCCAGCTGGAATCAAACATACCCAAATACCCCAGATGAGGCTGTTCTCATAAAGACGTCCAGCCCAGTTTTCAAGACTTGAGAGGTTCAGATAGCTCAGATAAGGTTTGAGATCAGCAGCCAAGCACTTGGATGGTTATCTGAACTGAACCTTCCAAGTTTTGCCTGATATTAGCTCCTATAACTGGAGATAAATATTACCTCTAATTAGCTCTTCATTTCTTAGACACATCTGGATCTCACACAACATTAAGATATTACACATGACATTTTGCATGTTTTTGTGGAGATTTTTGTTTTGTAATATTTTAATTATTTAAATTACAGTCAAAAGAGGAAATAAAGAAGTGATTACTGATTCATTTATATTTTTGCCAATTACACATATTATTTTATTAGAGACATACAAGTTTTAGATCTAGAAATGGGGATCACCTAATTCTATGGCAGATGGGGGCATATGATACAGAACAATGATGATTCATTATTTTTCCCCCAATATAACCAGCATGAGTAATGTTTCAGAATCCAGATGGAAAATGAAGAACATTAATTTATTTTTATTTAAAATTAAAAAAAAAACAAGCATAATTGCTCAAGATGGAAACTAAGCTGAACACAACTTTCCTTTCCTAGTAGAGATCCCAGTAAAAATGATAGTGAAGGATAAACCTTTGACAGTGAAGAGAATAGGAAAGGGATAATAGCAGTTAGGAGGTTGTAACAAATGGATGCAAATCAGAAATAAGATGGAAGTGTGACGTGGTCAAAACAGAGCAAGGAAGGGGCAGCCCAGAATATACAGGAGGGGATTACAGTAAGAAGAAAGCTGATCTTCTACCCAAATGCAAAACGGTTGTAGGCACAGGATCAGCAGATACTAAGTCAGTTGTGAGAGTGTGAAAGGAGGCCAAAAATGTGGGCAATGTTAGTGTTGTGACTGATCTGCCACAATCATTGCTTACATTATCAATGATCTCATTTCTTCCAAAGCATAGCACTACCCTGAAGAATCCCAGTGCGAGTCCATCTTCCAACTAGTAGGTCTTATTCAACATCTAAGTATGATTCTCTACCCACAAGGGAAACCTCTGCCTCTATTGTAGGAGGAAGAAAATGGAATGCTGTAGACCAAGGTCATGGCAAAAATTTACAAAAAGTAAATCATCTAGAGGAACATATCACAGTTTAAGAAATGAGTAGTATTATCAGACTGTTGAAGAAGAGAAACAGTCCTGCTTCTGATAACTTTACCATTTTTTTTGTGACTTATAAGTATTCCCTGACTAAGCCATTGGCTCTTGTTTTGAGTGACATACAGCAGTGTGAGGCAGTGAGAGACAGAGAAGCTAGGTTCTTGTGCTGAAGCTGTCAATTAACTAATTAATACTCACACAGATATCTCTGGGCCTGAGTGTCCTCAACTTTAAAATGAGGAAAGGGGATTGGTAGGTGAATTTTCCTCTAAGTTCTCTAGAGCTTTGACAGTCAATTATCCTGAAAAAGATAAATAACCAACACATTTTATAAACGAAAAGAAAAAAGATATTAGAAACTGAAGGCTATTGAGCGTGATTATAAGGTTGAAGGTTATTGAGCACGATTATAAGATTCTTTCATGAATCTTGCTCAAAAGTCTGTCAAGACTAAAAGAGGGCTTAGGGTAACAGATATTCTTGAGAGGCATAAATAACCAAAGAACTACCTGTCTCACCAACTACAACCAAAGAATTTAATCTAATAATATTTATTAAGTACCAAGTATGTGTAAGTATTTTGTTAAGACTAGGAATGTAGCTGCAAACAAGGCATTTTCCCTACCCTCCTGGTGCCTACCAACAAATGTAGAAAAAGAGAAAAGAAGCAGATGATATGTGATGAGGGCCATGATGAGCTAGTGTGGGGTGCTGTGGAAGCATAGAGGGAGAGTATCTAACCCAGGCTTAAAGTGTCAGGAAAGGCTTCCCAGAGAAAATGTTGTAGGAGGTGAGACAGGAGTTAGTTCAACAAATAGTAGGGAAGACTGCTGGAAAAATGGTTAAGACTGATTAAGCAATTTCTTGCATGTTATCTCTGTATGATAAGCATCAGTTGAATAGGTGGACATTTTAATGGCCCATTCCATGGATTAAAGACAAACTTACTAAGCAACCCACATTTACTTTACCTTTACTACAGAGAAGTGTTACCCTGTAGCAATTTAAAATTGCCTTACTACATGCTACAGATTAAATGCTTGTGTCCCCCAAAATTCATATGTTGAAACTTAATCCTCAATGTAATGGTATTGATACCGTGACCAGAGGTTCTTGGCCTTCCCCAATCAATGGAAATTGACTAGAGACCAAACAGGAAATTCAGGCAAGGCTTTATTGGGGCCTCTGCTGCAGCAGGTAGGAAGCAAAAACAAGTAACAGGTTCCCTTGCTCACTCCCAACGTGGGGCGGCCGGTTCTTTATAAGGGGTGAGAGTAGGGGTGTGTCCAGGGGTCCAGCCGAAGGGGTGGCTTAGGTGTTTTGCCCACCCCTCTGGTGTTGCTGAGTGCAAGGGGCATGCTCAGTACCCTGCTTTTGCTCCCAGCTCTTCATAAGTGGCACTTGGTATTTTTTTTGGTCTTTTCATATCTTTTATCCAGAATTTGGCACAACTGCAGGTGCATGTAGCTATTTTTAGTCCCATATTGTTTCTTTGTGTTTTGTTGCTGGAGGAAGTGTTTGTCCAGGTGCAAGCATTGCAGCACTTGCAGCAAAGGGTCCCAGGTCCCAGCCTGACTCAGTATTTGGAGATGGGGGCCTTTGGGGTGATTAGGTCATGAGGGTGTAGCCCTCATGAATGGCATTAGTGCCCTCACAAAAGAGATTCCAGAGAGCTCCCTTGACCCTCCCACCATGTGAGGACACAAAGAGAAGATGGCCATCTATGAACCAGGAAGCAAACCCTCACCAGATACCAAATCTGCTGGTGCCTTGATCTTGGACTTCCTAGCCTCCAGAACTGTAAGAAATAAATTTCTGTTGTTTATAAGCCACTCAGTCTATAATACTTTGTTATAGCAGCTTGAACTTATTAAGACACAGTGTAATGTTCTGAAGCATAAACTCTTCAAGGGAAGAAGACCACAGTCATGTGAAGAGATGAAGGGGCAGACAGAGAGAGAGATGTCAGAAATGAAATTTTCCTGCTCTGTTAAAAATCAGATGAGGAGAGAGTTTTCAAATAAGACAAAATATTTCATTATAAGAAATAGCAACACCTAAAAAGATCTGTTGAAGAAAAGACAAACTAAATTAAAAAGACCAAAAACTAAAAGCCAGGATTGCATTCTATCAAGATTTATACAAAAAGACTTCTACTTATAAAGTAAAAACTTGTAGAATTAAAGGATGAGCAATATAAAATACTTAAAACCTTGCAAGAAGTCTTTTAAAACATGTCAGAGACCATGCCTGATCTCTGCCACTGCAAGAGGCTTTGAAGGTAGAACTTCCAAACATCAGACAGAAAAGAGTGCAAAAACTACAAAAAGGTTTTCATGGGGATTTGGTAAACAAAAGAGGGAGAATTAGATGAAACAAGGAACACTGGACTAGAACTTAAAGATCTCTGTAATAGACAGGGAAAAATTGCCATACACTTTTCAAAAAGCATTGGCAAAAGATCCAAAGGGTAAAACATATTAGAAAACCTGAGTTAATTCCATACATGGGGAAAAATGTATTAAATTTTTAGAAGAAAAATACATGCATAATATTTCCAGAAATATATTTATTTACTTGATAATAAGAGAGAATTTCCAATAAAGGAACATATACAATATAAGAAAGAAACACATTTCATAAATAAAATATTTTAGAAGAACAAATGGGGTAATAAATGTGAGAACATTTTGCAGTGTACAAAGTAGAACACAGATGTAGAGCATTGTCATTAAAATACATGCTGTTTGATTCTCAGGTATTTATCACCTATAGGTAAAACTCACCATGTACTGTGTAATAGTGCATGGTGGAAAAAAAATGGAAAAGGAGAAAAGAAAAAGACTGTATCTTGTAAACCTCAGATAGCTCAACAATTATCAAATTACACGCAAACAACATGGCACATCTGCAATCACTTAGAAAGTCAAGCTTCATCGGATTAATAGTTGCAAGATATGGCTGCTGGTGGTAAGACAATTATTTATTAAAATAAAACTTCCTTTTGAGAATTTTTTTTTTGTTTTGGTAGCATAAAATTGTCTTCAAGTTAAATTCTAACCAATAGAACTTTCTTAGATATAGTCATGGCAACTTTGCTTTTCTTCCCCATTGTGCTTTTCCTAGCCTCTCCTCTTTGTATCAAACTACTTCTCTGCTATCCAAGAATAAAGATAGAATGGGGGCAGGAGAGTCATGCCTTTTGTTCTTCAAGTGTATCTATTAAGCTGCTGATTATTCCAAGCACTAGTCCAGGTGAACAAGAAATGCAAGGTCCCTGTTTTAATAAATCACACATGGTAGTGGGAGAAATAATAAATGAAGATGGAAAGATAGGTAGGTAGGTAGGTAGGTAGGTATAAATGTGAAGAATATTAGAGGAAAATGCTATGCAAAGAATTAAAATAGAGTGATCAGAAGACTATTTCAAACAGGGTAATCAGGGCAAGCGTCTCTGAAGAATGGCCAAATCTAAAGTATAGCAAGGAGCAGGCCAAAAATTAGGGAAGAATTAATTCATGTAGAGAGAAAAGAGTTAGTGAAAAGGCCCCAAGGTGAGCAAATGTTGTATTTTTAAGATGTACAGAGTGGGACTGGAGGTTCCTGGAATAGTGGATGAGTGGGAAGATGGGATGCTCCTAGTGTGGGGTTGAGGAAAGATCATGTAGGATTTTGTAAGGCAGGGAAAGGCATTTGGGTTTTATTTTAAGAGTAATGGAAAGGATTTTTGGGTTTTTAACAAGTAAATAGTAGGATCTGGTTTACATTTTTAAAAAATGACCCAGCCTGCTCTGTGGGACAGAAGAGGAGGCCTGAAGACAAAGTAGGAGGTACTAACAGTGCTCAGGTGAGAGAAGATAGTGACACACTAGGGTGTTTGTAGAGCAGACAAAGGAGACAGATTTGGAGTTTTTAAAAGGTATTTTATTAGGAAATATGTCATTTAGTGCAATGTGTCAAATTGAGATACACCAGAACAAAAATAAGGTCTAGAAAGTGTACCAACATCATTTGCCCATAGAGTTTTCTGTCACAGAGTGTCTTGTAGAATTAGAGTTTAACAGAGAACTAGTAAAAACTGAAGAATCTACTAATCATCTAACTTGCATGTTGGACAATAGACCAATTACCGGTTTTCTCAGAGTGGCAGGAATTATCTGATTTTGAAGACCTAGTGTTTCAGATTATCCCTCTGAGTACAGTTTGGTGGTCCCAGGATCAGATATATTAAATTGTCAAAATCGATAAGGATAATGAAAGCAACGCTGATGCACATTCTTGAGTACCTGCCTTTGCCAGAACTGTACTCTGTATTTTTTCATGTATTCCTAAGAACACTGGAGGTAAGTATTATTATCCCCATTTAGTAAGCGAGGCTTAGGTAAGCTGAATAACTTACCCAGGTTTATAGCTAGTAACAAAGATTCTAAACTGCCTAAATCAAGAATCCAATGCCTTTCCACTGTATTACTCCCTTTATCCTTTTAGTAGAAGGCCTACAATTTCTAGCAAACGTTCTCATATAGTTTGTATCCATGTGATGCCAAAATATTCAATCAAAAAAAAAAGAATAAACTAGTATATTGTATTTGTGTCAATGTCTTAAAAATAAAACCATATCAGCCTAGTGAATATTTTATCAAACTGTATTTTAATTATAAATTTTTTCAGTCAATTTTTCAAAGCTGTTAGTCTCATTAGAAAAATCAGTGCTTTGAGAGTGGCCAGAATAAGTGTTGGCCCAGGTATTTTCCCTCTTTTTTATACATAAAATCAGTATCCCATAAAATCCTCACCTTTTTTCCCAAATCCTCACCACCTTCTTCCTTCCCTAATGACATCCCAAGCTGTGAAGCTAGAGGAAAAAGGGTTTAAAGTTACTTTAAGAGATGAGCCTACAGAAGTGGTCTTCTATGAACCTCAAGTGTTTGCTCTTCAAAATTGTTGCTCTAACACACTGCCTTTTTTAGTATGATGCCATGTTCACTTCAGCTAGGACTTCTAACCTTTAAAAAATTATGCACATAGTGAAGATTCTCAATTAAGAATATATATTCTGTGACTCTCGTCTATAAAAAGAATGTAAAAAGTAATGAATAGTAGATAGTGAATAGTAATGCCTCCTTTTTTTCCCTTTTTGTATTTGAAAGAGCTAACAGGGCTCCTGTGTGCAGGAACACTATACAAATATTTATTTTTAAGAAAATCTGATGGACTCTTGTTAAAAATGTTTGCTCAGATTCAATGTCTTTTCATGCTCCATTTTCTTAATTCATAAAGATATGGTCCACATTTGTCTTCCCTACCTGAATCATTTCCAAAACCTTTGCCTCTAAATTTCTTCCTTCCATAACTTCTACCCAAACTGGGATGCCAAAGGTTGAAACCATTTTTCAAAGAAAAGGTTTCAAAACTAAACTTGATGCTATGTCCTTCTTTTCCAATCAAAACAAACAAACAAAAATGATCTCTGCTCCTGGATTTAAAAACATTATAAAAGACATTTGGGATGATTTGACCATGGACTTGATATTAAGCAATTACTGCTAATTTTATCAGGTGTGTTAATGTTATTGAGTCCAAGCTCACTCTGCTCGCCACCCGACAGGCCAATGAATCAGAGACGAGGTGTTGAGGCAAGTAATATGACTTTTTTCGGAAAGCTGGCAGACCGAGAAGAAGGCAGACTTGTGTCTCTGATAAACCATCTTATCTGGGTTTGGATGCCAGTTTCTTTTATAGCACAGAGAGGGGGAGGAGGTGAGGAATTAAAGTAAAAAGGCCATAAGTTTTGCAAATATCCCCTGGAATGGCCAGCCTCAGTGAGGGGATGTGTTAATTTCTTCTTCCTTGCAGCCATCCACAGGTGGGCAGGGTCAAATTGTCTCCCTGTGAGCTGAACAGAGACACTTTAGTTTAACATTCAGGAAGAGGGGCAGGGTTCCCTGAGGCAGGCCATTATGTATGATTATAATAATAAAAGCAATGAAAAGCAAAGGTTAAAGTCAAAGAAACAGATCAAACATGGAGTCTGGTTTCGTTCTTCCCTGTTACACTAATGGTATTAAGATCAGAATAGAAAGCATCTTTATTAGAAGTATGAGAAAATAGTGATGGATGAAGTTTTATCATGTTCCTAAATTACTTCTAAATAATTCAGGAAAAAAAAAAGGTCTTACACACTTAAAGAAAGTTAAAGGAAACATGGCAAAAAAATGTACTTTTGAATCTAGGCAGTCAGTATATGTGTTAATTAATTTGGTTAAAAATGATTTGGTCAAAAAATACTGTGGTTAGAAAACTTTTGCTTCATGTGGCTAAGTGGCAATTCAAAAGTCAGTGATATTTGAAACACACAGGAAAATAATCCCATCAAACTATAGTAAAGGTCAGTCCTGCATGCCCATCTTCAAATTTTAACATAATCATGTTATAGAATGTTGTCTGTCACAGTGCTCTCAATATACCCACATATCACTAAGGGATCTTGTAAAAAATGCAGATTATGGGTCAGTGGTCCCAGGAGGATCTGACAGTCTTCATTTCTAACAAGCTCCAATAATGCTATCGCTGCTGGTCCACGAACCACATTTTGAATTGTAAGGGTCTTTATTATGCCAAATAACCAGTGAAAGTCAAATGCAAAGAGTACCTATTTCTCACCAAGTTGTTTATGGATGATAAAGTCTTTCCCATGCAAAGGCTTGTAGATACTATATGGGTCTATATATTTGTGATTATGGAATCAACACGCACAAATAGCTGAGATTTCCCTTTTCGTGCATATGTCCATCGACATGGAGTTGTACTCAGTACTGCCCTCTTTTTAGATTAACTATATACTGTGCAAATATAAGTATAAAACAAAAATTCAACTTTAGTATAATTTTATATAATGTTAAATGGAAGATTAAAAAATTTGTATTATTCTGAATATTTGGTAAAATTCTTCTCAAAGATTCAATATTTTTGGACTTCCGGGTAAGATGGCGGAAGAGTAAGACGTGGAGATCACCTTCCTCCCGATGGATACACCAGAAATACAGCTACACGTGGAACAACTCCTACAGAACACACACTGAACGCTGGCAGAAGACCCCAGACCTCCCAAAAGGCAAGAAACTCCCCACATACCTGGGTAGGGCAAAGCGGACAGATTCCCGCACAGAGGAGCGGTGCTGAGCGGCACTCACCAGCCCGAGAGGCTTGTCTGCTCGCCCGCCGGGGCGGGCGGCGCTGGAAGCTGAGGCTCGGGCTTCGGTCAGAGAGCAGGGAGAGGACTGGGGCTGGCGGCGAGAACTCAGCCTGAAGGGGGCTAATGTGCCACAGCTAGCCGGGAGGGAGTCCGGGAAATCTCTGGAGCTGCCGAAGAGGCAAGAGACTTTTTCTTCCCTCTTGGTTTCCTGGTGCGCGAGGAGAGGGGATTAAGAGCGCTGCTTAAAGGGGCTCCACAGACGGGCGCGAGTCGCGGCTGAAAGCGCGGAGCCCAGAGACGGGCGTGGGACGCTGGGGCTGCTGCTGCCGCCGCCAAGAAGCCTGTGTGCGAGCGCAAGTCACTGTCCACACCGCCCTTCCGGGAGCCTGTGCAGCCCGCCACTGCCGGGGTCCCGGGATCCAGGGGCGGCTTCCCTGGGAGAACGCACGGCGCGCCTCGGGCTAGTGCAACGTCACGCCGACCTCTGCCACTGCAGGCTCGCCCCGCACTCCATGCCCCTCCCTCCCGCCCGGCCTGAGTGAGCCAGAGTCCCCGAAGAGGCTGCTCCTTTAACCCTGTCCTGTCTGAGCGAAGAACAGACGCCCTCCGGCGACCTACACGCAGAGGCGGGGCCAAATCCAAAGCTGAGACCCAGGAGCTGTGAGAACAAAGAAGAGAAAGGGAAACCTCTCCCAGCAGCCTCAGAAGCAGTGGATTAAAGCTCCACAATCAACTTGATGTACTCTGCATCTGTGGAATACATGAATAGACAACAAATCATCCCAAATTGAGGAGCCAGGAGTCAGTGCTGTGCCTCTGAGGTGGGAGAGCCAACTTCAGGACACTGGTCCACAAGAGACCTCCCAGCTCCACATAATATCGAACGGCGAAAATCTTCCAGAGATCTCCATCTCAACACCAGCACCCAGCTTCACTCAACGACCAGCAAGCTACAGTGCTGGACACCCTATGCCAAACAACTAGCAAGACAGGAACACAACGCCACCCATTAGCAGAGAGGTGGCCTAAAATCATAAAAAGTCTGCAGACACCCCAAAACACACCACCAGACGTGGACCTGCCCACAACAAAGACAAGATCCAGCCTCATCCACCAGAACACAGGCACTAGTCCCCTACACCAGGAAGCCTACACAACCCACTAAACCAACCTTAGCCACTGGGGACAGACACCAAAAACAACGGGAACTACGAACCTGCAGCCTGCAAAAAGGAGACCCCAAACACAGTAACATAAGCAAAATGAGAAGACAGAAAAACACACAGCAGGAGAAGGAGCAAGATAAAAACCCACCAGACCTAACAAATGAAGAGGTAATAGGCAGTCTACCTGAAAAAGAATTCAGAATAATGATGGTAAAGATGATCCAAGATTCTATTTCCCAGATCCAAAATCTTGGAAATAGAATAGACAAAATGCAAGAAACAGTTAACAAGGACCTAGAAGAACTAAAGATGAATCAAGCATCGATTAAAAACACAATAAATGAAATAAAAAATACTCTAGATGGGATCAATAGCAGAATACCTGAGGCAGAAGAACGGATAAGTGAGGTGGAAGATAAAATAGTGGAAATAACTGCTGCAGAGCAAAATAAAGAAAAAAGAATGAAAAGAACAGAGGACAGTCTCAGAGACCTCTGGGACAACATTAAACGCACCAACATTCGAATTATAGGGGTTCCAGAAGAAGAAGAGAAAAAGAAAGGGACTGAGAAAATATTTGAAGAGATTATAGTTGAAAACTTCCCTAATATGGGAAAGGAAATAGTTAATCAAGTCCAGGAAACGCAGAGAGTCCCATACAGGATTCATCCAAGGAGAAATACGCCAAGACACATATTAATCAAACTGTCAAAAATTAAACACAAAGAAATCATATTAAAAGCATCAAGGCAAAAACAACAAATAACACACAAGGGAATCCCCATCAGGATAACAGCTGATCTCTCAGCAGAAACTCTACAAGCCAGAAGGGAGTGGCAGGACATAATTAAAGTGATGAAGGAGAAAAACCTGCAACCAAGATTACTCTACCCAGCAAGGATCTCATTCAGATTTGATGGAGAAATTAAAACATTTACAGACAAGCAAAAGCTGAGAGAGTTCAGCACCACCAAACCAGCTTTACAACAAATGCTAAAGGAACTTCTCTAGGCAAGAAACACAACAGAAGGAAAAGCCCTACAATAACGAACCCAAAACAATTAAGAAAATGGGAATAGGAACATACATATCCATAATTACCTTAAATGTAAATGGACTAAATGCTCCCACCAAAAGACACAGATTGGCTGAATGGATACAAAAACAAGACCCATATATATGCTGTCTACAAGAGACCCACTTCAGACCTAGAGACACATACAGACTGAAAGTAAGGGGATGGAAAAAGATATTCCATGCAAATGGAAACCAAAAGAAAGCTGGAGTAGCAATTCTCATATCAGACAAAATAGACTTTAAAATAAAGACTAGGGCTTCCCTGGTGGCGCAGTGGTTGCGAGTCCGCCTGCCGATGCAGGGGACGTGGGTTCGTGCCCCGGTCTGGGAAAATCCCACATGCCGCGGAGCGGCTGGGCCCGTGAGCCATGGCCGCTGAGCCTGCGCATCCGGAGCCTGTGCTCCGCAACGGGAGAGGCCACAGCAGTGAGAAGCCCGCGTACCGCAAAAAAAAAAATAAATAAAAAATAAAAAATAAAGACTACTAGAAGAGACAAAGAAGGACACTCCATAATGATCAAGGGATCGATCCAAGAAGAAGATATAACAATTGTAAATATTTATGCACCAAACGTAGGAGCACCTCAATACATAAGGCAAATACTAACAGCCATAAAAGGGGAAATCGACAGTAACACAATCATAGTAGGGGACTTTAACACCCCACTTTCACCAATGGACAGATCATCCAAAATGAAAATAAATAAGGAAACACAAGCTTTAAATGATACATTAAACAAGATGGACTTAATTGATATTTATAGGACATTCCATCCAAAAACAACAGAATACACATTTTTCTCAAGTGCTCATGGAACATTCTCCAGGATAGATCATATCTTGGGTCACAAATCAAGCCTTGGTAAATTTAAGAAAATTGAAATTGTATCAAGTATCTTTTCTGACCACAATGCTATGAGACTAGATATCAATTACAGGAAAAGAGCTGTAAAAAATACAAACACATGGAGGCTAAACAATACACTACTTAATAACGAAGTGATCACTGAAGAAATCAAAGAGGAAATTAAAAAGTACCTAGAAACAAATGACAATGGAGACACGACGACCCAAAACCTATGGGATGCAGCAAAAGCAGTTCTAAGAGGGAAGTTTATAGCAATACAATCCCACCTTAAGAAACAGGAAACATCTCGAATAAACAACCTCACCTTGCACCTAAAGCAATTAGAGAAAGAAGAACAAAAACATCCCAAAGTTAGCAGAAGGAAAGAAATCATAAAAATCAGATCAGAAATAAATGAAAAAGAAATGAAGCAAACGATAGCAAAGATCAATAAAACTAAAAGCTGGTTCTTTGAGAAGATAAACAAAATTGATAAACCATTAGCCACACTCATCAAGAAAAAAAGGGAGAAGACTCAAATCAATAGAATTAGAAATGAAAAAGGAGAAGTAACAACTGACACTGCAGAAATACAAAAGATCATGAGAGATTATTACAAGCAACTCTATGCCAATAAAATGGACAACCTGGAAGAAATGGACAAATTCTTAGAAATGCACAACCTGCCAAGACTGAATCAGGAAGAAATAGAAAATATGAACAGACCAATCACAAGCACTGAAATTGAAACTGTGATAAAAAATCTTCCAACAAACAAAAGCCCAGGACCAGATGGCTTCACAGGCGAATTCTATCAAGCATTTAGAGAAAAGCTAACATGTATCCTTCTCAATCTCTTCCAAAATATAGCAGAGGGAGGAACACTCCCAAACTCATTCTACGAGGCCACCATCACCCTGATACCAAAACCAGACAAGGGTGTCACAAAGAAAGAAAACTACAGGCCAATATCACTGATGAACATAGATGCAAAAATCCTCAACAAAATACTAGCAAACAGAATCCAACAGCACATTAAAAGGATCATACACCATGATCAAGTGGGGTTTATTCCAGGAATGCAAGGATTCTTCAATATATGCAAATCAATCAACGTGATACACCATATTAACAAACTGAAGGAGAAAAACCATATGATCATCTCAATAGATGCAGAGAAAGCTTTCGACAAAATTCAACACCCATTTATGATAAAAACCCTGCAGAAAGTAGGCATAGAGGGAACTTTCCTCGACATAATAAAGGCCATATATGACAAACCCACAGCCAGCATCGTCCTCAATGGTGAAAAACTGAAACCATTTCCACTGAGATCAGGAACAAGACAAGGTTGCCCACTCTCACCACTCTTATTCAACATAGTTTTGGAAGTTTTAGCCACAGCAATCAGAGAAGAAAAGGAAATAAAAGGAATCCAAATCGGAAAAGAAGAAGTAAAGCTGTCACTGTTTGCAGATGACATGATACTATACATAGAGAATCCTAAAGATGCTACCAGAAAACTACTAGAGCTAATCAATGAATTTGGTGAAGTTGCAGGATACAAAATTAATGCACAGAAATCTGTGGCATTCCTATATACTAATGATGAAAAATCTGAAAGTGAAATCAAGGAAACACTCCCATTTACCATTGCAACAAAAAGAATAAAATATCTAGGAATAAACCTACCTAAGGAGACAAAAGACCTGTATGCAGAAAATTATAAGACACTGATGAAAGAAATTAAAGATGATACAAATAGATGGAGAGATGTACCATGTTCTTGGATTGGAAGAATCAACATTGTGAAAATGACTCTACTACCCAAAGCAATCTACAGATTCAATGCAATCCCTATCAAACTACCACTGGCATTTTTCACAGAACTAGAACAAAAAATTTCACAATTTGTATGGAAACACAAAAGACCCCGAATAGCCAAAGCAATCTTGAGAACGAAAAATGGAGCTGGAGGAATCAGGCTCCCTGACTTCAGACTATACTAGAAAGCTACAGTAATCAAGACAGTATGGTACTGGCACAAAAACAGAAAGATAGATCAATGGAACAGGATAGAAAGCCCAGAGAGAAACCCACGGACATATGGTCACCTTATCTTTGATAAAGGAGGCAGGAATGTACAGTGGAGAAAGGACAGTCTCTTCAATAAGTGGTGCTGGGAAAACTGGACAGGGACATGTAAAAGTATGAGATTAGATCACTCCCTAACACCATACACAAAAATAAGCTCAAAATGGATTAAAGACCTAAATGTAAGGCCAGACACTATCAAACTCTTAGAGGAAAACATAGGCAGAACACTCTATGACATAAATCACAGCAAGATCCTTTTGGACCCACCTCCTAGAGAAATGGAAATAAAGACAAAAATAAACACATGGGACCTAATGAAACTTCAAAGCTTTTGCACAGCAAAGGAAACCATAAACAAGACCAAAAGACAACCCTCAGAATGGGAGAAAATATTTGCAAATGAAGCAACTGACAAAGGATTAATCTCCAAAATTTATAAGCAGCTCATGCAGCTCAATAACAAAAAAACAAACAGCCCAATCCAAAAATGGGCAGAAGACCTAAATAGACATTTCTCCACAGAAGATATACAGATTGCCAACAAACACATGAAAGGATGCTCAACATCTTTACTCATTAGAGAAATGCAAATCAAAACTACAATGAGATATCATCTCACACCAGTCAGAAAGGTCATCATCAAAAAATCTAGAAACAATAAATGCTGGAGAGGGTGTGGAAAAAAGGGAACCCTCTTGCACTGCTGGTGGGAATGTGAATTGGTACAGCCACTATGGAGAACGGTATGGAGGTTCCTTAAAAAACTACAAATAGAACTACCATATGACCCAGCAATCCCACTACTGGGCATATACCCTGAGAAAACCATAATTCAAAAAGAGACATGTACCAAAATGTTCATAGCAGCCCTATTTACAATAGCCCGGAGATGGAAACAACCTAAGTGTCCATCATCGGATGAATGGGTAAAGAAGATGTGGCACATATATACAATGGAATATTACTCAGCCATAAAAAGAAATGAAATTGAGCTATTTGTAATGAGGTGGATGGACCTAGAGTCTGTCATACAGAGTGAAGTAAGTCAGAAGGAAAGACAAATACTGTATGCTGACACATATATATGGAATTTAAGAAAAAAAATGTCATGAAGAACATAGGGGTAAGACAGAAATAAAGACACAGACCTACTTGAGAATGGACTTGAGGATATGGGGAGGGGGAAGGGTAAGCTGTGACAAAGCGAAAGAGAGGCATGGACATATATACGCTACGAAACGTAAGGTAGATAGATAGTGGGAAGCAGCCGCAGAGCACAGGGAGATCAGCTGGGTGCTTTGTGACTGCCTGGAGGGGTGGGATGCGGAGGGTTGGAGGGAGGGAGATGCATGAGGGAAGGGATGTGGGAACAGATGTATATGTATGACTGATTCACTTTGTTATAAAGCAGAAACTAATAAAAAAAATCATAAAAAAAAAATTCAATATTTTTAAGGCAAGTCTTTAACATTTGCTCTTATATTTTGGAATTCTATTAAATTAAATGTTTACCATTGATTATAATAGTAAAAAATGTATATTTTTATTAAATTACCTACAGTTATTTGTCAATGTTATATCCATGATTCCTTTAATTTTTTGATAAAATTAGTAAAATTTGACAATCTACTTTTAAAATAAAGTTATATATAATAGTTTATATATAAATTTACTCACAATAGTGCACGTGTGTGTGTGTGTGTATATATATATATATATATATATATATATATATATATATATATATATATATATATTATTGTGAGTAAATTGGAAGCATATTGTGTATGGCTTGATGTGCCTGAGAGTGTTTTCATCCTTGACATAACTTAAAGCTTTAATGGCTATGGCAGATTATATTTTTCCAAAAATGGAAACGCCTATACAAATCCCATCCACGTGCTCTTTTTACAATGAGGCTGACACTCCTTCCACAAAAAAGGTGATATCTATGTTTCGTCCCCTTAGATCTTTCTGGGAGCTTGTGACTGACCAGACCAATGTAATACATCAGAAGTGATCTTTGTGACTTCCAAGGCTAGGTCATTAAAAGGATACAGTTGCCATCCAGCTCTCCAGATGCTTGCCTTTTGGAATCCAGATACCGTTTTGTAAAGAAGTCCAGGCCACAAGGAGATACCACATGTGACTATTATAACCAACAGCTCCAGCTAGACCTAGAGCCAAAATTCAGCATCAACTACTAGACATGCAAATGAACGGGTCTTCAGATGCTTCTAGTTTCCAACTTTTGAGTCTCCTAGCTGAGACCCCAGACATCATGGAGCAGAGAAAAATCATCCCCTCTGTGCTGTGAATTCCTAACCAACAGAATCTGTGAGAAATAATACATGATTATTTTGTTTTAACCCACTAAGTTCTTGGGTTTTGTTACCGAGCAATAGATGATTAACATACATTTTGGTATCTGGAAGTAGGGTTGCTGCCATAACAAGAACCTAAAACTGCAGGAATGGCTTAGAAACTGCATGATAAGCAAAAACTGGAAGGACTTTGAGGAGATTGTGAAAAACCTAAAGAGTCTTGAACAACTGATAAGGAGTCTGAGAGTCTACTACAAGGTTATTAGTGAGGGCAAAAATGAAATAAAGAAAACGCTGTTGGAAAAAGAAAGAGGATCTTGGTTATGCTGTGGCAAAGGGTTTAGCAACATTGTTGACTATGATTAGATGGAAATATAAAAATTGTAACTAATGAACTGGGTGATAGAGCTCAGGAGATTTCCAGGCAGTGTTGAAAGTGCCCCCTGGCTGCTTCTTCTGCTCATAGTAAAATATAACAGAAGAGAGAACCGAAATGAAGGACTGTTAAATATTTTAAAAGGCAGTATTTGCAGCCTCTCCAGTCTGCAAATAATGTGCAGTCTTTGGGATCTTGGAACACAGAAGGAATTCAATTAATGTTAGTTTCTTTCTCCTTTCCCCATTTACTTCATGAAGAAATGTTTGAAAATGCATAAAGAAACGTAGAAGTTGGTATGACAGTACGTTCAGTAGTCTGAAAACGTTCAATAAATAAAGTCATCCTAAAATCCTCGAGAGGCTTCTTGAAATTGTCTTCAATCATTTATGCATCACTAAAATGATCCCTTTCTTACAAATCTTTTCTCCACCTGCTCACAGATTCTTGGTATTTCTTCTGTTCACTGTTTGTTTTTTTCACTTCTTATCCTCTGTAAAGACGAAAATCATCTTAAGCAACTGATGAAGCATTGTGACTATGTTAACCACAGCCACGAGTTTGCTGACACTCTTCCCATTGAGAGGTTGCCTCGGTCCCCTCTCCTCAAGTTGTGGTGGGCTTTTTGACTTCTTTTATCAATAGAATATGTTGGACATGATACTATGTGAGTCCCAAGGCTAGTTCATAAGAGACCATGCAACTTCCCCCTTGGACTCAGGGAACACTCACTCTTAGAGCACTGAGCTGCCTTATAAGAAATCCAATTACCCTGATGCCACCATGCTGGAAAAGCCACATGTAGGCCCTCTTGGTGACAATTCCAGGTGAGCTGTCCCAGTCAGACAGCAGACACGTGAAGAAGCCATCTTGAGAGTGATCCTCCCACTCCCAGCTGTCCCAGCCCTGACATCTGAGTCACCCCCAGCTATCTGAGTCCTTCCAGCTGAGATCCCAAACGTACGGAGCAGAGAAGAGCAGTCCTTTCTGTGCCTTTCTGAATTCTTGATCCTCAGAATCCATGAGCATAAGAAAATGGCTTTTACTCCACTCAGTTCTGTGGTAGTTTGTTACATAATAATCACCAACCAGAAGAAGCATTTTCAGTCACCAACATTTATTCATGCATTTAACATTTATCAAGGGCCTAATGAGGCAAGACATTGTACTAGCTTTATCTCAGGTTGGATGAATTTCTCTGATTCCTTCTGGAGATCAGGTTTGGCTGGAAGTTGTATTGTGGAGGCACTGGGCACTGGGCAAGGTGTGAAATATATCCGGATGCTAGGCATGAATAAGCTGCGGGGCAGCACAAAGGACAGAGGATAGAGGAAGAATGGGAACAAGAGAGAATAGTGGCCAAAAAAACCCAAAAATTATCTCAGATTTTTTTTTCCTTGACCTGATCTGACTGTGCAAATTGATATCTGGCCCAGAAGGCCACCCTGAAATGGCAGAGGTACCTTGGTTTCACCCAAAGAGTGACCTAGTTACTAAAGACAATCAAGCTTCATTCAGTAGTTATTTCTGGATGGCAAAGATAGATGGTTTATCAATTAAGCACATTTGTCATAATGACTAAGGACTTTAGTTTAATGTAGCATAACTTTATGAAATGAAATAAAACACTGATATTTCACTTTTCACAAATATGTGTAAATAGTCAGATATAGTCAAAGACTCCTCAATCATGTGCAATATAGAGACATAATTACTTCTCAATAGCTTTAAAAGCCTCTGTACAGAGTGTCTACAAAAGGCATTTCTGAAAGAGTGGACTAAAGGGGGGAAGACAGGAAAAGCCTTAAAATTGTAAAAATAAGCCTCCATAAAAATGTGTTGGATGCTTGCCTCATCCAAAATGGAAAGATGTAATCTTTTCTTGGAAAAATCTTTATGTGACCATTTAATGCTCTTTATATATCATGATCCTTTCATTTTAAGTTAAAGCTATTCAACACGACACAGTCTATTTTACAGTCTAAGTGATTATTAAATGTCTCTCCCTTCCCTTGCTCATCACAACTTCTTGAAAATAGTTTACACTTGTATCTGCCGCCCCTACTCCTCTGCACTCCTTACCGAGAAGGGGGTTCCCTTGCAATCTTACTTGTGTTCCTACCATCTATGGGAGTTGCATGCGTTGGGTCTCTCCCCAGCTGCAAATCCAATGAACTCTTAGTTCTTATCTGATCTAGCATTTACCTCTGTTACCTATACACCTTCTTATTACCTAATAGTACATACATATCATTAGATATATAATTTTAGTCAATGACAAAATAATGTATACTTGTTGCAAAAAAAAAAATTGAAAACTATACTGAAGAGTATAAAAAGTCCTCTCCTCACTATCGCTCCATCCCACTTGGGGGAACCAATAGCTCACAGCTGAGGCTGATCAGACCAGACATTTTTCTGTGCACATCTAGTATATAATCTAAAATTTCAAATCCAAACTGAAAGAGGAATTGAGTAAAGAATAAACTATCCTTCACCCTCAATCTTACTCCTCATTTTTGATAACCACTTATACAGGTTTATGTTTCTTTTGGTGGTTATATCCATAATGTTTATATTTATTCATTTATGTATCAATTTAAACTATATCTAACTGCTACCCCTACCATGAAGAATGAGTTTTGCTGACTTACTTACACTGCTTTCTCACTTCCCTATTCCCACAAGGATTTCACACCTTAAACTCTAAAGGCCTCTTTTTATTTATTAAGTTTTTAAAATTTGTTAATGTGTGTCTTCAAATAAAACACAACCTTCTATTTCTTTTTTTTTTTTTTTTTTTTTTTTGCGGTATGTGGGCCTCTCACTGTTGTGGCCTCTCCCGTTGCGGAGCACAGGCTCCGGACGCGCAGGCCCAACGGCCATGGCTCACGGGCCCAGCCGCTCTGCTGCACGTGGGAGTTTCCCAGACCGGGGCACAAACCTGTGTCCCCTGCATCGGCAGGCGGACTCTCAACCACTGCGCCACCAGGGAAGCCCCCTTGTATTTCTTGACTCATCCGTTTTAGGCATTGTCTCATACTTTGTAACATCCGATTTTATATCATTTGTCTTCTCTTCTTAGAACTAAAAGTAACTAACTCTGCTTTGTCTGTAGGTTAATCAAAAAACTCCAGCATTTACAATATTATAATTTAGATATAGTTCCCTGCAAAATCAAACAGTGACTGGACAGTGAGTGGAGATGGGGATTGCAGGGGCCATTAATTTTGTTCAGCTGGAAGGAGCACATAACTAACAAACAGGGAAGGGGGCAAGGCACATTGCTTATGTTTGTTTATTTTTATGATGCTATACTTTCTTTTTATCACTAAGGTCACTTAGCTTCTTAATCACATTTTATTACAGGAAATTATTTTTGGAGCCATCTTATTCCCTGTTCTAATTTGCACTCTAAACCTACTACATCACTGTCATCCTGGAATTATTTTTCCTTTTTTAAAATCTTCTGCTACCTATCCTAATATTTTTGATATCTTGTTCTGAAAAAAAATAATGTAGCAAATCATCTTCTCAATACTCTTAAGATTGCGATCTAGCATTTGAAATTTTCCTCCCTTGGACTGACTTGCAGAAGACATCTCATTTTCAAGAAAATCTCGGGGGACAATAATCTTACAAGTGGTGTCAGAGTAGATTTCTTTTCATGTAGAAATTGAAGTGAAAATTTGTAATCTCAAATAATAGGTAATATTGAGTAGTTGCAATTTTAGTATTTGGAAAGCATTAATATTTTATAAAGAATGACATTTTACTTATTACTAATGTTTATAATAACAAGATTATTAGTTCACTCAACAAATATTTATCAAGAACTCCGTATGTTCTTAGAAGTTTTCCATGTTCTGGGGATACAGCAATGAAGAGAGCTCCTCACAAATTTTATTCCAGCAGTGAGGGAGAGGCAAAAGATAAGAAATATATAAATAATTAAATACATTACTACGTACGTCAACTGTTGATTGATGCTAGGAAGGTGGGATAGAGAGTGCTGGGGAATGGAGGATGGGGATGGAGTTTTAGGGAGGCCATGCCTTGGGTGAGGGGGCTTGTTTTTTAACCTTGTATAGCCTCTTTTCTTCATTTTAATTTTTTAATTTCAAAATAATCACAAAATTACAGAAGGTACAATACAAAGCATATGTTTTTCTGAACCATTTGAGAGTGATCAAATCAAAATTGAGTGAGACTCAATTTTCTATCACTTCTGAATGCTGTAGTGTATGTTTCCTACAAAACAGGAATTCTACTACACAACCATAATATACAATAGATTAGGTATTCTGTTTCATGGATCTCATTTTCTTTTCCCTTTTTCTCACATTCCTTTGTTGTTTTGTTGGATAAAGGGAGAGTAAGTCTTCCAAAGAGGATGGTTGACAAGCGGTAAAATTTTCTAAGTCTTGCATATCTAAAAACGTCCTTAGTTTACTGGAACTCTTTTAATTGATAATTTGGCTGAGCATTTACTTCTAGATTACACATCACATTTTTCTCAGACCTCGGTCTTCAAGCATATATGTCTCTGATGAGAAGCTGGATTTCCATTTATTAGAGGCAGTAAGTGGAGGCTTTTGGGATCTTTCTACTTTTCCTGAATCTCTGTCTAGGTATGGTTTTTCTTCTTCATTCATGTCCTCCTCATTCTGTGTGCCCTTTCAAGCTGAGGATGCATGTGTTTATGTCTCAGAAATATATTTTCATCCATTATTTCTCCGATAATTTCCTTAAAATATTGCCTTTTCTTTCTGAAACTTTTTTTGAAAGACTGTAGTTCTCCTAGATAGATCCTTTAAGACTTTAAAGTTTTCTTCTATACATTCCTATTTTTCTTTTAGCCTAATTTCTAGATTTCCTCAGGTTTTTAATTCCAGCACTTCTTTTTAATTTTTCTTAATTTCAGACATATTTTTAAATTTCCAATATTTCTTTATTGTTCCTTAGTGTTTATGAAGATATATATGAAATTATATTCTGTGTCCTGAATAATCAGTTTCTTTCAAAGTTGATTCCTTGGTTCATATTGGCACTGTGCATATGTGTGTATGATTATTTTTCCTCTAATATGATATGTGTCCATTTAAACTCATGAACTGAGGACTACTTACTTGGTACACGTTGCTGACCTGGTTTCCCTCTGCCGGCATGTAGTTCTCTTCCCCACCAGGCCTCTCTTTAGTGAGAGGGATGGACTGTGAGCTCTGAGCCCACAGACAGCTTTCCTTTAAACTGTGTGAGCAGACAGCACGGAGCAAGCTAGGCCCACACTACCTGGGTTTTATTTTGGGAATCCCAAACCAATTCCTTTGGCAAGCAGTGCTTACGGAACAGGTGCTAACTTGTACAACCATTTAGAGTCAAACATCAACCTTGATATCGGAGCCATACCCCCTCGTGAAACTGGAGCTTTTATCTCTAGGTTGGAAGCATTTTGGAGGCACCACCATTAGGGAGTTTGGCTCCTGCCTCCACAGCAGCCTCTGGGTGTGCACATCTGGCTGTGCTTCTGCTCCTGTATTCCTTAATATATCACATATTTTCCATCTTCCAGAAATTCATCAAGGTTAATGGTTTACGTATGTCTCTGCCTCATTGGAGAACTGTTATAAATTTCTTACCCTTGGTACTTCTAAATTTTATTTCAATGGGATTTGTGGAAGAAGAGATATATGTATGTACGACCTGTCATCTTGAACCAGAACCCTCACTTCCTCAGTTTCAAAGTCCTCTCCCCCTAGCCTGCTCTCTGCCACTTCTCTGACATTTATTTGTCCCAGTTAGTTCTGCCTTCTTTTCTTTTATTCCTCCCTGAAGGTTGATGCTCCATCCTTGTCTATCTCCTCTTTTTCTTCTGTTTGTTTTCTGTGGATGATTTTCACTCACTCCCATGGATTTAACTATCACTTTAAGCCAATGAACCATTATACATGACAGCTCTTCTCTCTCTTCTGGACTCCAGTTTTGTGTTCTCTACTCACTACTGTCATTAATACCATTTTATTTTTTTTTCATCCAATCAGGAAATGGCATACAATCAATTCTATTTTAATTAATTAGTTAATTAATTAACTGGTGAATGCTTAAAGGATCTAGAACTGGTTTTAAGATAATCTTTCTACTACACCATAGTATTTCCCATTTACTTTTCACAACTTCAATAATTGATGACTTATTTGCTCATGGTGTGAGGTCAACCCTGGGGCTTATCTTTACAAAAATTTTTATATAACTTATTTTCCAGTAATACAATATTTTCAAACTTCACATATGTCTCCCTCTCAAAAATTGGTTCTTTGCTTGAGAGGAGCAAAGAACCACACCTGTTTTCAGTTTCCAGTTACAATACAGCATTGTAATTCTATTTCTAATTTCAGTTATTATAATCAAACTTCTGTTATATCAAGTTTTTGAAGCTAAACACTCAAAGCAGAAGTTTTCACTTACCTAATTGACTACCAATACAAGAGTAGATTCAATCCATCTGTCCCTAAGTGGATATGTGTATCTCTGCCAGTCTGCCCTTTGTTTGGGTTTAAATTACCCTTTTTAAGCCTGATTTCTCATGGAAGAAAAGCTAATAACATTTACTCTTCTAGTCTGAGCATTTCAACTATAATAACTTTTGATACTAGGCATAGATTCTATCCAATCTGTCAGGATGAGGAAAAGCTTCAAATTAGCTAAGATACCCCACAACTATAGATTCTTTAGGTGCTGAAAAACAAATAAACAACAAAAAAAGTTTTTTTGTCCACACTGACCCCTAATAAAGTGGTGTAGTGTAGACAGTGATAGCTCTTGTTCCAGCTCTAATCACTAATGGGTGCAGCCAAACCTGCCCCCACAATCAAGGGTTCCAAGAATGGTCACTCACATATTCTCCCAATTACATCATAAAACCTTTCTTACATTTGAGAAACTGTAGGCAGATGGAATTTTCACAGATTTGGAATCATATGTCAACCTTTCCCTGGATATTCTAAATAGAAAACACCTCATATGAATAATAGTAGTAATATTAATAAGAGCTAAAGTATTTTGAGGGCTAGGCACTACTCTAAGCTCGTTACGTAGACTATTCCATTTAATTTTTGCAATAACTTTTTGGGTA
Organism: Hyperoodon ampullatus; assembly: GCF_949752795.1. NCBI lineage: Eukaryota > Metazoa > Chordata > Mammalia > Artiodactyla > Ziphiidae > Hyperoodon > Hyperoodon ampullatus. Next base: position 54,024,237 of record NC_136925.1, on the reverse strand, counting down.
GTTCTTATTATTACTCCATAAAGAATTGAGGCTTAGAAAAGTTAAATGTCTTGCCCAAACAGTTTCCCCAGTTCATAAATGATAGAACAGCAACTTGAACACAGGCAGTCTGGCTGTAACAGAGCACAATTTTTTAACCACTAGGCAAGGATATCAAACAAATTTCATCTTGTATGTCAACTGTGATTGATAGTGACTACATGGAATAACTGTTGAAAAAACTTGGTCACCAGACTCCAGGTGACAGAGTGCCAAAATGAGCAATGATGTCAACTATAAGCACATTAAATTTGTGGACCTTTTTCTAGGTACTTGCCCTCCCGGGATATGTGAAAGGGAGAGAGAGAGAGAGGTTGACTGACTGATTATTGACCTGTGTATTTATAAACAAATCTCATAAAAAAGCATAATTCAGGTTAGAGAAAGTCACAGAATGTACCAAACCCTACCAGCAATTTGTCTTTCTCTATGTTAGCTTATAAGAAAAAACTACTAGTGATTTGAATATTTTCTTTTTTGGAAACTTTATTAACCTTTGTTTCAAACTTTATTCCCAGGCTTTGTCAGCTTAATTAGCTGCAAAGAATGACATTGTATTAAGCAAAAACTGAAAAGAGCTGCAGTATCCAGGGGCTTGGGCTTAAAAATATTAGAGATTTAGATTTTATCAGATCCATAAACAAAATTTTAAAAAGCAGTCATAATATAAAATAGCAGCTCCCAGTAACTTCTTCAAGATTTATCTTCTTCAGAAGTTGATTCAATTCAGTTTGCTTCATTCTTGGAAGTCTCATCAAAATTCTCCACAAGATCTGGAACTTCATCATCATCATCCTCTCCAGTAGCAAGTGGTGCTTTTCCATCCACAGATTGTTTGGGCAGAGCTTCAGCCAGTCTCCTTAAACTGGTCAGACTGTCTGTGCCAAGCTGGTTTAAGATGCTGGTAGCTGCTTTGTCTCAGCATGGCCTGTAATGGTGAAAGTGTTTGCTGCCAGAGATTCCTGAACTTTAGGGATGTTAAAGTGAATCACTGTTCCTTTGTTTGTGAACATATTCACCTCTTCAATACCAGAGATACTGTTCACCCCTAACTTCTTTAAAGAGAACTGACGTTTTCTATAGTCTTCTGTGGCTGTTCTATGAACCACCTTCTTTCTGCGAGCAGTTCCTTTCCCACCAATGCGCACTTGTGCCTGCATTTTGGCGAGTTTCTCTTGGTTCATGATAGCTTCTTTCATCTTGTTGGAGCAGAAATGGGGCCGCACAGGGGACTAGGGTTGGCGATCAGGGGGTCTCGGGCAGACCAGCTGAGATAAGGTGCACACACGCAGGGACGCAAGATGGAAGCTAGAGCGATATGAATTTTTGTTCTACTTTATTTTCCTTCTCCCACACACTTATGGAGTTTTTTGTTTTTGTCTTTTAATGAAAGAAGTAGCATAAGGGGGAAAGATAAGAGACAAGATGCTTAGAAAACCATCCCTTGGATGATTGAATCAACTGGTTCAATTCCAAGGAAATTTCCCAAAAAACAGAGAAGATTTTAATTTTCTTTTCACAAGGTTCAGATAGCGGTAACTTGTATAGACAATTAAGACCTAAATGTAGTGGGATAATACTTCTGTGGTATTCACCCATGTTCCTTTTTTCCTTCCAGAATTTCTTGCTTTCCTTTCCCCTAATTTGAGCAGATCGTCTGCTCCACGTTCCTTGACTTAGGGTTGATTTAAGGAAAGTTTTCCTAGTTGTTGTTAAAGAGATTTTTTTTTTTAAATTGAAGGTAATCTGACTTTTATCCAGACTAGAAAATCTTTTTTCCATCAGGGGAGATGGAGAAAGATGGAACGAAGGTCAAATGAGAGCAAAAACGTCCCTGGATCCCAGAGAAAGGATCTTGTACCCCACTTCTCAGCGGGAAAGCCCAAGGGAGAAAGATCTGAGTGTTTATGGAGCACTGAAACAAAAGGTACCTGGTTCTTAGGAAAAGCTTCCAGAAACAACAAACTGTCTATATTTGTTCTAAGAGTTGTTTATAGATACACGCGTCAATAATCAGTCTGTCGGTCTGTCTTTCTTTCTCTAGGTAGACAAGTACCTAGAAAGGGAAAGGCTCTGTGACACCTTCAGTTGAAGAGACCATGAACAGCCTCACAGAGATGGCTGAGAGAAGCAGAAAGATTCCTTGCTCCTATGAGTGATACAGAATCAGGAAAAAGAGCCCTCACAACCAAAGAAAGTATGCCTAGGGAGCTGAGGACATCTTGGCAGCAAACCAAGTGGAGTGATAACTTAGGACAAATTAGAAGAGTAGATATCTCATTTGCTATCTCCATGCAAATATGACAGAGAGACCACATGGATCCCCTCCCCCAATGTCTTTTATCCTCTCCAAATTCTTAGATATATTCTTAAATATATATCCTAAAGAAATGTGGAGGGGAAATCCCAAATTAATGGAAATATTCTACCCCACTATAAGAGAAAGAGAGTGCAACATAGAGAGTAAGCTGAATTATATAAAAAGTTTAAACATATATATGTATTTTTTAATAAATTTATTTATTTATTTATTTTTGGCTGCATTGGGTCTTCGTTGCTGCACGCGGGCTTTCTCTAGTTGTGGCGAGCAGGAGCTGCTCTTTGTTGCGGTGCGCAGGCTTCTCATTGTGGTGTCTTCTCTTGTTGCGGACCACAGGCTCTAGGCACGTGGGCTTCAGTAGTTGTGGCACACGGGCTCAGTAGTTGTGGCTCGCGGGCTCCAGAGCACAGGCTCAGTAGTTGTGGCACATGGGCTTAGTTGCTCCACGACATGTGGGATCTTCCTGGATCAGGGCTCAAATCTGTGTCCCCTGCATTGGCAGGAGGATTCTTAACCACTGTGCCACCAGGGAAGCCCTAAACTTATATTGTTACACTCAATTTTATAGTCAGAGATTCATCCTGACTACATCTATTTTTACAATCTAAGAAGTGATTAGGAAGAAGGGGTGTTCATAGTAATTAATGGTAAGATAATTTCTTACCTTATAGTGACTGAATACAAGTTAGATACAAAGAAGTAAAATTAAATTTATATATTAATCAAGTAATCTAATAAGGTAATAATAGATTACAAGAGTGTGAAATCATATTCATGATGAAGTGGAGCCCACATCACTCAAGGACATAAACATCAGACCAAACCAGGCAATGAAAGGTTTCAATGAGAATCCATCACAGAAGGGACTGTAGTTTGTTTAATCTTGCCTTTCTATACTATGTTCTATATCCTATACCATGTCAAATACTTAAGGGCTAATGCAAACATTTTCTAAACCTAAACTTCCAAACAAGAGAAAGTTTACTTCCCAACTATAACTGGGTAAGTCCATTTAAAGGAATTCTTACTCAGGTCACAAGTGTCTACTTAAGGAATCAAAGTAATAAATTATTGAATAAGACCCCTGTGGCATGTGCAAATACACATACTTCAGGTACCAACACACTCACACAGAATAATTTAACAAGCTCTGCCTACAGAGCCAAGGCAGAGAGAAGGGGGACTCAACTGTCAAGCATATTTTCGACCAACCAAATTCCTGCAGATGATTCCAAATAGTCAGGCCAAAGAAAACAGCTATCCTTGCCTAGCTGGAAGAGATTGCTTAGAGCCAGTAAAACTGCTAAGTACTACTTGGTTGCCAGGGGGAAAAAAAAGTGAATTTGTTAAGCTTTGAAAGCAGGGACTCAATTTTGTTTAAAATATCCACTCACCAAAAAGAGTCTTTAAAAAGCAACGTAGTATTCAGGCATTTTGACACTTGCGCTTTTTCTAAGGACACAGGAACATGTTACAGATAACCTAAGTTCTTAAGGATGCAAAATTTTGATAATGTACTCAACTACAGAGTAAAGAGCTTTGCTGAGACTCTGGCTTAGGTGAGCTCATCTCTAGATACAATCATGAGATAGAGTCTCCTCCTCAGTAAGCCATGACTCTTTCATCATAATGGGCATCTGGCTATCTTCTAATTGATTGTGTGAGGGTCTCTTGCTTCAAATGGCCCACCTAGGTATTCATACTATATGCAGTATTCATGTTCTGAAGCTGGATCAGGTGGAACGTGATATTAAAATATTTACAGTGGTACTTTAAATATTTAAAGTGGTACTTCTCAAACTTTCTTACTGAAATAATTTTAAGGACAAGGAAAGTAAGAACTCTATAGGCAGACCCAAGAGTTTTCATCCACATGTTGAATTTCTTTGAATCCATTTTTTGTTTTTGACAATTCATGTGGATATCTTGCTCTATTCCACATTTTTGTAATATACTTTAATGTAAATATAATAGAGGGTAAATTTTCTGTCTCAGAAAGATGTATTGTGTTGACCCTGTGATTTCAAGCATTCATCAATACAGCAAGACTACAAACTAGCTTGGAAAGCAAGGCTTTTGGGTCATTTTAAATTATTAGAGGTTTAATCACAGTCTTTGAAGAAAGCATGGATAAAATAGGTTGTCACTGTAATTGCTACTGATATGATTGAAAAAAATATATATTCATTTTTAAAGATTTAAATACTGATATTTACAGAATATTACATATTAATAAACATATCCCAGTTTCTTCAGTAGCACAAATGACTTGCAATTACTGGTTAAAATTTTTGAAAATACAAAGAACAAGGGTGATACAGACTATCCTTGTAAATCTGGTATCTTTTCAATTCCCTTTTAGAAGTACAAGCATTTATTCCATGATTCCTTATCCCTGGGGCCAGTTCTCAGTCAAGAGACAACCATCTTACTCAATAAAACAAATTCTAATGAGTTGTAACTGCTAATTGATTAATATATTTAAATTTAAAAATTGTAATTATTGTGTGATTCTGGTTTTAAAAGTCACTTAAATTATTAAATTAAATAAATATGAAAACAGTAAATAAAATCCCACCTTGCCATGGAAATTTTGTAGACATTTATCTTTCCAGGTAGATAAAGATCTAAAATTTCACATTCTGTTTCGAAAATTTTTTCAAATTGTGTGTTGAACTTTTATAACAAGGGCATCCCAGGGTCAATGTCTTAAGCCAAGGAATGTCTCTAATAGGGCAAGTCAGTAGATGAGAAATTTGGAGACAAACATGCCTTTTGGTCAACCTCAAATTAGGCAACCTGTCTCCCCATTAGAAATGTAGATAGGACTGTATATGGGAGAAGAGGTTCACTGGAAAATAAGATGACAGTGATAAATTCAGAAAAGTTAGTATCTTCAGAGTAAACACATACAACAATGATAATATAAGAATTAAAGTAAAAATGACAATGAAGGAAAAGTAATTATCTTAGTTTGTTCTATAATATCTCTACCTTTCAATACCATATGGAAGGTTTTATTATCATCCCTATGGCTCAGTCTACATCATGGCTCTGTGGTCCATAGGTACTTTTTCCTTTGTGGTACTCTTCCTTTTTAAGAGAACATTAAAAATTATATTTTATGACTGCAGTGGAATAAAGGAAAATATAATACAGGCTGGATTCCATTATTATATATCCATTATTATCATATTCATTTTTTCTCCTGATTTTAAGAGAAATTAAAATTAAAATCTTTTTGTGGACCCCTAAAAGTATTGTAGGCATGAGGTACTACCATGCCTACTGGCTAATATATGTCAACCCTGCCTATGGCAGATAATGCGAGTTAATCCACAAAAGCTATTCACCTCTTCTTCTAGAATAATGAAACCCCCAGTTTTTAGCCAGGCACATGGCCATCCAAGATAAAGTCTACAGTTCCCAGCCTCCCTTGCAGCTATGTGAAGCCAGATATCAAGTTTCATCAATGGAACATGAGCAATGGTCACAACTTCCAGGTCGTGTTCTTTTTCCCTGCATCTGGAATTCAGTAGTGGTAAGAGTGAGTCATTCAGGGGACTTCCCTGGTGATCCAGTGGTTAAGACTTCACCTTCCAATACAGGTGGTGTGGGTTCAATCCCTGGTCAGGGCACTAAGATCCCACATGCCTCGTGGCCAATAAACCAAAACATAAAACAGAAGCAATACTATAACAAATTCAATAAAGATTTAAAAAATGGTCCACATCAAAAAAAAGAAAAAAAAATCTTTAAAAAAAAGAGTGAGTCATTCAGGCTATGGAAATGGGGACAACACTCTAGGGACACTGGAACAATCAGACAGCAAGAACCTGGGTCTCTGATGTCTCATGGAGCCTTGATGACTTCCCAGAGCAGTCACAATACCAGCCCAGATTTTATATGAATGAGAAATAAATTTCTATTCAGTTCTATTCAGTTTAAGTCTGAATAGACTTTGGGGACTTGGTTACATGCAGCCAAACCTATATTCAAATAGAATCACCTTTCACACTGAGGAAACTGAGGCACAGATGTGATTTTTCTCAATGTGATTTAGTACAAACTAAAACATAGCAAAGGTCAATCCTGACCTATCCATATTCAAAACCTATGCTTTATTCACTGCCTTCCCATATTGTCTTCTCCCTTCAGAGAAACAAAAAGCATGGAGAACAAAGCAACTATGAGAGGAAGAAGAAGATCATAAACTTTATGAAGCAATAAGTGTCATCAAAAGAGAATCCAAAAAAAGACAAATAGAAAGAAAAAAAATGAAACAAATTCAATGTAAATCTTTGCCAGAACCACATGACGTGGCAATTTGCATTATGACTACTTACAGGAAGTATTAGAAACTTTCTAAGAAAGGAACAGTTCACATAAATGATGGATTCAGTACATTTTGCTTAATTGTCAGTTTTGACGATAAGTATATATATTTTTGCTCTTATGATTTCTGATTTTAACTGACACAAAGCATGACACTGAGGTTAGAGTCCACAAAACGTACCTGGAAAAAGCATCTTAGTAAGAAATATTTCCAGAGATTGGTTCCAGATGGCGGAGTAGAAGGATGTGTGTTCACTCCCTCTTGTGAGAGCACCAGAATCACAACTAATGGCTGAACAATCATTGACAGGAAGACACCAGAACTCACCAAAAAAGATACCCCACATCCAAAGACAGGAAAAGCCACAATGAGACAGTAGGAGGGGCGCAATCACAATAAAATCAAATCCCATAACTGCCGGGTGGGTGACTCACAAACTGGAGAACAATTATACCATAGAAGTCCACCCACTGGAGTGAAGGTTCTGAGCCCCACATCAGGCTTCTAAACCTGGGGATCCGGCAACGGGAGGAGGAATTCCCAGAGAATCAGACTTTGAAGTGTGGTGGGATTTAATTGCAGGACTTTGACAGGACTGGGGGAAACAGAGACTCTACTCTTGGAGGGCACACACAAAATAGTGTGTGCATCGGGACCCAGGGGGAAGGAGCAGTGACCCTACAGGAGACTGAATCAGACCTACCTGCTAGTGTTGGAGGGTCTCCTGCAGAGGCGGGGGCTGGCTGTGGCTCACCACAGGGACAAGGACAGTGGCAGCAGAAATTCTGGGAAGTACTCCTTGGTGTGAGCCCTCCCCGAGTCCACCGTTAGCCCCACCAAAGAGCCAGGTAGGCTCGAGTGCTGGGTCGCCTCAGGCCAACAACAAGGAGGGAACCCAGCCCCATCCATCAGGAGACAAGCAGATTAAAGTTTTACTGAGCTCTGCCCACCAGAGCAACAGCCAGCTCTACCCACCACCAGTCCCTCCCATCAGGAAGCTTGCACAAGCCTCTTAGATAGCTCCATCCACCAGAGGGCAGACAGCAGAAGCAAGAGCAACAACAATCCTGCAGCCTGTGGAAAGAAAACCACATTCACAGAAAAACAGACAAAAGGAACAGGCAGAGGACTATGTATCAGATGAAGGAACAAGATAAAAGCTCAGAAAAACAACTAAATGACGTGGAGATAGGCAACCTTCCAGAAAAAGAATTCAGAATAATGATAGTGAAGATGATCCAGGACATTGGAAAAAGAATGGAGGCAAAGATAGAGAAGATGCAAGAAATGTTTAACAAAGACCTAGAAGAATTAAAGAACAAGCACCTAGAAGAATTAAAGAACAAACAGAGATGACCAATACAATAACTGAAATGAAAAATACACTAGAAGGAATCAGTAGCAGAATAATTGAGGCAGAAGAATGGATAAGTGACCTGGAAGACAGAATGGTGGAATTCACTGCTGCAGAACAGAATAAAGGAAAAAGAATGAAAAGAAATGAAGACAGCCTAAGAGACATCTGGGACAACATTAAATGTACCAACATTCTTATTATAGGAGTCCCAGAAGGAGAAGAGAGAGAGAAAGGGCCCAAGAAAATATTTGAAGAGATTATAGTTGAAAACTTCCCTAATATGGGAAAGGAAATAGCCATCCAAGTCCAGGAAGCACAGAGAGTCCCAGGCAGGATAAACCCAAGGAGAAACACACCAAGACACATGGTAATAAAATCGACAAAAATTAAAGACAAAGAAAAATCATTAAAAGCAACAGGGGAAAAATAACAAATAAATACAAGGGAACTCCCATAAGGTTAACAGCTGATTTCTGAGCAAAAACCCTATAAGTCAGAAGTGAGTGGCACAATATATTTAAAGTGATGAAAGGGAAAAACCTACAACCAAGATTACTCTACCCAGCAAGGATATCATTCAGATTTGACAGAGAAATCAAAACTTTTACAGACAAACAAAAGCTAAGAGAATTCAGCACCACCAAACCAGCTATACAACAAATGCTAAAGGAACTTCTCTAAGTAGGAAACACAAGAGAAGAAAAGCACTGACAAAAACAAACCCAAAACAATGAAGAAAATGGTGACAGGAACACACATATGGATAATTACCTTAAATAGGAGTGGACTAAATGCTCCAACCAAAAGACACAGGCTCGCTGAAAGGATACAAAAAAAAGACCCATATATATGGTGTCTACAAGAGACCCACTTCAGACCTAGGGACAAATACAGACTGAAAGGAGGGGATGGAAAAAGATATTCTATGAAAATGGAAATCAAAAGAAAGCTGGAGTAGCAATACAAATATCAGATAAAATTGACTTTAAACTAAAGAATGTTACAAGAGACAAGGAAGGCCACTACATAATGATCAAGAGATCAATCCAAGAAGAAGATATAACAATTATAAATATATATACACCCAACATAGGAGCACCTCAATACATAAGGCAAATGCTAACAGCTATAAAAGAGGAAATTGACAGTAATACAGTAATAGTGGGGGGCTTTAACACCTCATCTATGCCAATGGATAGATCATCCAGACAGAAAATTAATAGGGAAACACAAGCTTTAAATGACACAATAGACCAGACAAATTTAATTGATATTTATAGGACATTCCATCCAAAAATAGCAGACTACACTTTCTTCTCAAGTGCTCATGGAACATTCTACAGGATAGATCCCACCTGGGGTCACAAATCAAGCCTTGGTAAATTTAAGAAAATTGAAATCATACCAAGCATCTTTTTCTATCACAACGCTATAAGATTAGAAATGAATTACAAGGAAAAAAACATAAAAGAACACAAACACATGGAGGCTAAACAATATATTACTAAATAACCAAGAAATCACTGAAGAAATCAAAGAGGAAATCAAAAAATCCCTAGAGACAAATAACAACAAAAACACGATGATCCAAAACCTATGGGATGTAGCAAAAGCAATTCTAAGAGCGAAGTTGATAGCAATATAATCCTGCTTCAAGAAACAAGAAAAATTTCAAATAAATAATCTAACCTTACACCTAAAGGAACTAGGGAAAGAAGAACAAACAAAACCCAAAGTTAGTAGAAGGAAAGAAACCATAAATATCAGAGCAGAAATAAATGAAATAGAAACAAGGAAAACAACAGCAAAGATCAATAAAACTAAAAGCTGGTTCTTTGAGAAGATAAACAAAGTTGATAAACCTTTAGACAGACTCATCAAGAAAAAGAGGGAGAGGACTCAAATCAATAAAATCAGAAATGAAAAAGGAGAAGTCACACGGACACTGCAGAAATACAAAGCATCCTAAGAGACTACTATAAGCAACTCTATGCCAATAAAATAGACAACCTGGAAGAAATGGACAATTTCTTAGAAAGGTATAACCTTCCAAGACTGAACCAGGAAGAAATAGAAAATATGAACAGACCAATCACAAGTAATGAAATTTAAACTGTGATTAAAAATCTTCCAACAGGGCTTCCCTGGTGGTGCAGTGGTTGAGAGTCCGCCTGCTGATGCAGGGGACGCGGGTTCATGCCCCGGTCTTGGAAGATCCCACATGCCGCAGAGCAGCTGGGCCAGTGAGCCATGGCAGCTGAGCCTGCACGTCTGGAGCCTGTGTTCTGCAAAGGGAGAGGTCACAGCAGTGAGAGGTCCATGCACCGCAAAAAAAAAAAAAAAAAAATCTTCCAACAAACAAAAGTCCAGGACCAGATGGCTTCACAGGTGAATTCTATCAAGCATTTAGAGAAGACTTATCACCCATCCTTCTCAAACTCTTCCAAAAAATTGCAGAGGAAGGAACACTCCCAAACTCATTCTATGAGGCTACCATCACCCTGATCACCCTGATACCAAAACCAGACAAAGATACTAGAAAAAAAGAAAATTACAGACCAATATTACTGATGAATATAGATGCAAGAGTTCTCAAGAAAATATTAGCAAACAGAATCCAACAACACATTAAAAGGATCATACACCATGTTTAAGTGGAATTTATCCCTGAGATGCAAGGATTCTTCAATATATGCAAATCCATCAATGTGATACACCATGTGAACTAACTGAAGAATAAAAACCATATGATCATCTCAATAGATGCAGAAAAAGCTTTTGACAAAATTCAACACCCACTTATAATAAAAACTCTCCAGAAAGTGGGCATAGAGGGACCCTACCTCAACATAATAAAGACCATATATGACAAATCCACAGAAAACATCATTCTCAATGGTGAAAAACTGAAATCATTTCTCTAAAATCAGGAACAAGACAAGGGTGTCCACTCTCACTATTATTCAACGTAGTCTTGGAAGTCCTAGCCATGGCAATCAGAGAAGGAAAAGAAATAAAAGGAATACAAATTGGAAAAAAAGAAGTAAAACTGTCACTGTGCAGATGACATAATACTATACATAAAGAATCCTAAAGATGCCACCAGAAAACTACTAGAGCTAATCAATGAATCTGGTAAATTTGCAGGATACAAAATTAATGCACAGAAATCTCTGGCATTCTTATACACTCACAATGAAAGATCAGAAAGAGAAATTAAGGAAATAATCCCTTTCACCATTGCAACAAAAAGAATAAAATACCTAGGAATAAACATACCTAAGGAGGTAAAAGACCTGTATGCAGAAAACTGTAAGACACTGCTGAAAGAAATCAAAGATGACACAAACGGACAGAGAGATATACCATGTTCTTGGATTGGAAGAATCAATATTGTGAAAATGACTATACTACCCAAAGCAATCTACAGATTCAATGCAATCCCTATCAAATTACCAATGGCATTTTTTACAGAAGTAGAAGAAATCTTAAAATTTGTAGGGAGACACAAAAGACCTCGAATAGCCAAAGCAATCTTGAGGGGAAAAAAACAGAGCTAGAGGAATCAGACTCCCTGACTTCACACTATATTACAAAGCTACAGTAATCAAGACAATATGGTACTGGCACAAAAACAGAAATATAGATCAATGGAACAGGATAGAGCGCACTCAGAGATAAACCCACGCACCTATGGTCAACTAATCTATGAAAAAGGAGGAAAGGATATACAATGGAGAAAAGGCAGTCTCTTCAATAAGCGGTGCTGGCAAAACTGGACAGCTACATGTAAAAGAATGGAATTAGAACACTCCCTAATACCATACATAAAAATAAACTCCAAATGGATTAGAGACCTAAATGTAAGACCGGACACTATAAAACTCTTAGAGGAAACCATAGGAAGAACAGCCTTCGACATAAATCACAGCAAGATCCTTTTTGACCTACCTCCTAGAGTAATGGAAATAAAAACAAAAATAAACAAATGGGACCTGATGAAACTTAAAAGCTTTTGCACAGCAAAGGAAACTATAAACAAGACAAAAAGACAACACTCAGAATGGGAGATAATATTTGCAAATGAATCAACGGACATAGAATTAATCTCCAAAATATACAAGCAGCTCATGCAGCTCAATATTAAAAAAACAAGCAACCCAATCAAAAAATGGGCAGTAGACCTAGATAGACATCTCTCCAAAGAAGAGAAACAGATGGCCAAGAGGCATGTGAGAAGCTGCTCAACATCACTAATTATTAGAGAAATGCAAATCAAAACTACAATGAGGTATCACTTCACACCAGTTAGAATGGGCATCATCAGAAAATGTACAAACAACAAATGCTGGAGAGGGTGTGGAGAAAAGGGAACACTCTTGCACTGTTGATGGGAATGTAAATTGATACAGCCACTATAGAGAACAGTACGGAGGTTCCTTAAAAAACTAAAAGTAGAATTACCCTATGACCCAGCAATCCCACTCCTGGGCATATACCCAGAGAAAACCATAATTCAAAAGGACACATGCACCCTAATGTTCATTGCACCACTATTTACAATAGCCAGGACATGGAAGCAACCTAAATGCCCATTGACAGATGAATGGATAAAGAAGATGTGGTACATATATACAATGGAATATTACTGAGCCATAAAAAGAAAGAAATTGGGTCATTTGTAGAGACTTGGATGGACCTAGAGACTGTCATACAGAGTGAAGTACACCAGAAAGAGAAAAACAAATATCGTATATTAACGCATATATGTGGAATCTAGGAAAATGGTACAGATGAACCGGTTTTCAAGGCAGGAATAGAGACACAGATGTAGTGAATAAATATATGGACACCAAGGGGGAAAGTTGGGGGGGGTGTTGGTGGTGGGATGAATTGGGAGATTGGGATGGACATATACACATTAATATGTATAGACTAGATAACTAATAAGAACCTGCTGTATAAAAATAAATAAAATTAAATTAAAAAAGATTTTCCAAATACAGATTCAGTTGTTTCCTTCTAACCCTCAGGATATAGGTTCATCCCTCCTGAGTACATTTTTGCCTTATCAGTGTGTTCATCAGGGTAAACAGGATCCCTGCCCAAACAACTACTTCTGTTCTTTGAATACATGAAACAGTCTAGTTACTAACTGAATTTCACTTTTTAAAAAGTAAGATCTTTCATATATACACCTGAGTCTTGGGTCTTTTCGTTCAAAGCATCCAGAAAGAAAACAAAGTTTTCTACTATTGTATAAAAGCCATATTCTATTTAAAAGGGAGTCTTTCAATGAGTCTGAAATGGGCACGGGGGTTCTTCCATTCCTTGTTCATTAGTGTAAACAAAATGAAAGAACACAGATGTCACTTGCTCCCTGGGGAATCTCTTACTTTATTTAGGCAAGTCCAGATCACCTTAGAAGTCTTGTAAAAACTGAGTTTCTCCCTCACATATATATACTTGGAATATGCAGCATTCAGCTGTATTTACTATATTTCCAATAATGAATATTTTCAAACCTCCAACTTTTTTTTCATTTTAGATATAGCAATAGGAGTATCACCAGAAGACTTACATTGTGATTATATATTTTTATCTCCTAAGATCAAAGCTGATCCCCAAAGAGAGAAAACCTCTAACCGAAGTCTATCATTGCCCATCCTGTCACAAAGACTGTCTGGTGGCCAGAGCCAGAGCTTGGTAAAGGAATGAGAGGCAAAGATACTCTTCTCTCCAGGAGTAGCCTCCAATGTGGCATTAAGGAAGATAATTTGTTATAGTGTGGGGAAAAATATTAGAACTTTATCTTTTATCTAAGCAATAAGGAAGTAACTACACTTTATTACATGGATCAACAACATTCCCCTTATTCAGTCAGTATGC